>NC_048275.1:8082259-8402259 GCF_009762535.1 Notolabrus celidotus
CCCCCCCCTTGAGGAAACTGGAGTGCGGTCTATAATGAACACTGGAGCTATATAAAGGGTTAAGGAAGGACATTTAATTATTGTGTCCTGTCCTCTCTGTCAAACGGATAAATGTGCAAACTTTTGTCCCTGGTCAGGCTCTCGTCCCGGTAGAAGATCTGCTTAGAGAGTAATGGATGATCCATGGTAATGCAGTATGACCTATTCTCTCAGTGTGTTAATATTCATGGTGTTATGATTAATTTCACCCATTCCTTAAACCCACAAGCATATGCCAGTGGCTGCATACTGTGCATGGCTTGCATTTACTGGCATCATCCTGAACTCAGTTTGCCTGCCTGTAAATGAGTGTAAATGGATACCTTAGTGGAGCAATGAGCGTGTGTTTATTGAAAGTAATGCCCTGTCACAAACACAGCTGGCAAAAAAAGCACGCACTATAACAGTGACAGTCATTTGTCTGCAGAAGAGGGAGCTTTTTGTGAAATATAGTCCGTTTCATTGGGGGGGCATGTTTGTGCTTGCCTCAGGCTATGCATTCTTGACTGATATGGAACATTTGCTCTACATGTACTCTCAGATGCGATGTGGTACTGTCAGATGTTATAGATTAAATGTTAATCAGGAGCAGGTTTTCAATTTATATTTGTAGTGTTGTTGATCACTGTAATGGCACTGCTTAAGGCTGTATTTAGATGATGCTTCCTGCCTGAACCCATCACTGATTTTCAGTCTATGTTTCTGTTTGTTCATGTTTGACTTTGCATTGAGGCTTAAAAAATAGGGATGCACTGCTGTCAAAGAAGTCAAGTTGTTTTGTTCCAGCACATTTTTTTTTAAGCGAGGATACAAATGCAGCTTGTGCTGATAATTCACATTATCACCTCAAGGAGGAATTGAGCTTTTTCAACCCTGTTGCTGAGCACATCGTTGTGACATGTGTTTCTTTCTGAGTTATTTTGGGGTTGTCTTGGCTGTCTTCAACGACATCCGATTTCTGGAGAAGGAGAAGCCCCCAGCTTGAAATAGCATCTCTCTATTCAAGTTTTTTTTTTTGCCTCACCTCCGCTCTATGAATTTCTAATGCATCTGAAAGTCACTCTTTTCTAAAAAACAAAAAACAGGTGCTCCTACATGAAAAAGCAACAAATAAGACCGGCTGAGATCAGAGAATAGTTAGTTCTTTCACCTGGTGCACCGAGTGGTGACGTGCATCCACTTCATACAGTAGGTGACTTAATGAACTCAATTACTCTCGAGTGCAGAAGTTTTCCTTTTAGAGTGGTTGGCTGATGGTTACCGGATTTGTGACCTTTGACTACAGCGCTTTTACAAACACCAACACCAGATGGATATTGAGTTTTATTCATATACATAAATAGTTATGTCTGCTGTTAACAATGTGAATTATGACTGTTCATGTTTGTTTAAGTCTTGTTTTGGGACACTTATTATCCCAAGATCAAGCACAATAGCATACATCTAAACATATGATAAATAATAAGAACAATAAGTTTTATCAACAGTGATTATACACTGTTTTTAAACTTTGTTGTCCTGCTCGTGGCTTTAAGTAAACACCACAAATCATTTTTATTTATATAGCACCTTTAATACATTCAAGCATGCAGCCCATAGTACTTCACAAAAGAACACACACACAAAACAATAGCAATAGATAAAATGATACAAGGCTAAAACAAGATAGAAGAATGTGATATGAAATACTTGAAAAAATAAAATAAGAATAAAATAAATACCAGAAACCAAAATAAAAAAACAAAAAAACAATAAGATAGAATAAAAATAAAATAAATAAATAATGATGCTAAAACAAAGGTCATAAAAGTAATACAAGTAATAATGCAATTCAGGGCTAAAAGGAAATTACTCCATGTTAAAAGCTAGATTAAAAAAGTAAGTCTTAAGTTGACTTTTAAAAACACTCAGAAAGCTCGCTGTTTTAATGTCAGGGGCAGAGAGTTCCACAGTTTAGGTGCATAAAAACAGAACGCTCTCTGGGACACATGAGGAATATTTTAAAAGGGAAGCATTCAAGGACCTCAGCGTTCGTGGTGGAACATAAAATGACAGGAGATCAGTGATGTTTGGAGGAGCAAGGCTGTTAAGAGCTTTAAAAACAATTAAAAGGACTTTAAAATCAATTCAAAAAGAGACAGGTAACCAGGGCAGAGTTTTAAGTAGAGGGGCATTGTGATCGGTTTTCTTTTTCTTTATTAAAACTTAAATTAAAATCCTGGCAGCAGTGCTCTGAATGAGTTGCAGTATTTTAAGAGACTTTTTTGGCAGAGCGGTAAAAAGGAAGTTGCAATAATCAATACGAGTCGTGATAAAAGCATGAATTAAAATTTGGGCATATTTCTGAGATAAAAAATGTCTGACTTTTGATCCTCATCAAACAGTCTAAAAATGTATAGTCTTAAATACTAATGAGGCAATTATAATTAGAATTCAATGAAAACATGTCTATGATATGAAACATTATAAACATTCATCTAGACATTTTCTTTTGTTTTTACTTATTTGAAAGAGGATTTTAAGCTCCTGCACATCCATGCTTTCTTTGTAAAGTAAGTTTAGTTTGTCACTAGCTGTAGATGAGTCCATACTAAGAACCTGTGACAAACACACATGCATCAAACTCTGGTAGGTAGGTATCAATTGCATATTTTTTCCAGTTATGTAAACATAACAAACTTACAGCTGGGGTTGGCAGTCTCGGAAAACTAGCATGAATTTGAATGTATGTTGAGCCGCATTTTGTAATAACGGTGCATTTTGTAATAAACGTCCAAAATGTAATAACTTTTTCATTTCATTTTGTAATAAGCCGCATTTTGTAATAATCTGCCCCAACGCATTTTGTAATAAATTTTGCCGCATTATGTAATAAGTTATTACATTTTGAGAAGATTATTACAAAATGCGGCTTTATTACAAAATGAAATGAAAAAGTTTTTACATTTTGGACGTTTATTACAAAATGCACCGTTATTACAAAATGTGGCTCAACAATGTAGCATTTCCTCATGACTCCGTCTATCCCCTCCCCTCCTCCCTCAGAGCTCCTCCAAAACGCCGCCCCCCCCCCCCCCGCTCACATGCACGAGCGCCGCTGACTTGCGACCATATGATCGTGACTGATTCAAAACCGGTCCTCACCAAAACATTCTCATAGTTAAAAACACAAACAAACATGGCTGCTGTTAGCACTCACAACTATCATTCTAGCATTATCCAGTTGTACCAGTGACACGATATCAGGAGAAAAGTTATAACACATATATAATACTGTAACAGCTCTACTGTTTGTTAAACCTGTTCAGTGTAGATGTTCTTAATTCCTACAGTGTTGACGGTCAGTGAAGGCATCAGGAGAGGTGTAGAGTGTGTAAGCGGGAGAGAGGAGAGACAAGAGGAGAAGTTCTTCATTCATTCAAACATTGATTGTTGTTTTGTTGGTTGTCGTGATCACGGCCGACAGTGACCGGTTATTAAAACTCAACGTGTTCACGAATCGGCTCGTCATCCCTACAGCGTCCGGACGGAGGCTACAATACATATACATTTCTGTAGGACTTAGTAAATGTCATTCATTCTTTTGCTTGTCAGAGCCCCCGTGGTGAGAGCTTTTTAGACTCTGATCTGGACTACAGTCCTGAGCAAAGCACCTCATCGGGTCAGAGGGGTCAGGCCCGAGGTCGAGCGAGAGGGGCAGTCAGTAGAGTCAGGGGAAGCAGCGGCAGGAGACGGGGATGAGGAGTACACGCTGGGGAAATGTACGAGCAGGAGGCGAGCAGAACGGCAGGACGGGATTTGAATGGTTTAAAATTTTGGCACCCAAAAAAGGCTGATTGGTTGATGTTTTCCCAGGTTTACTCTGGCTGTAGATAGCAGCTTTTCTTCGCTGTTTTTTAGGAACACATCATGTATTGATTGCCATCAGGACATAAAGATCATTTTAACCAGTACAACAAAAAGTGTATCTAAATCTGATTACCAACCCCAGCTTTAACGAGGAGCTTTTTCTCTCCTCTGTTTCATATTAACTTTACTCATAACACAACACAACACTTGGCTTAACAAACCAAATGGACAACTTTTGAATTCATACATGTAAAGCTATGCAGAGTGGCCCTTCATTGCTTAATGGACCTCTCATGAAATAATTAGCTTCATTTTTCAAAACATGTCATATTTTTTACTACCTGCTGGGCCCCAACGTCTACTGTGCTGCCCACAAGTCCTCAATGTTAAAGCTGCTTCTGATGAAACCAGCCCACAAGCATGCTTTAAACACAAAGAGAGCAGTTAGTTTAAAAGGATTAGAAACATTGCTCCTTAAATGCACGACCCTGTGAGCAGATATGTCATTGTTGTAAAGGATGAGTAATCTGGATCAACACACTCTGAGCACAAGACAGCAATCTGTGCAGGAAATCGAGCAGAGAACTCAAAGCGATTAAAAAGCAAAGAGCACAAAAAGCAAGTAAATAGTTCTTCAGTCATTCTTGATGTACGTTGGAACATCAGAGGAAGTGTTTCCACATCTTGAGACCTCATTCACACTTAGAGATTGGATTGTTTTGTGTTTTGTGTTTTGTTTATGCTTTTTTCGCTGTATCTTCTCCTTTATCAGCCTAATGGGAATTTCAACAATAAGTCTCTTCAGTTGTGTGTTATACACCACTAGCCTTGTATGTTTGGATTTGTTTTTTGTCTTATTTTTCCATAGAAGCTGTATATTTTTGTGTTTTTGCCAATAAAATAAAAGAAACTCTTACACAGTGAAATGTTTCTGCCAAATATCCTAAACCAACAACCAACATGTATGCTGTTGATGCCCATACTGTACCAGTTAAACAGTGTTATGTCAGAGCAGGACTGTAGATGTTATGCATGTTTTTAAGAGACCATAAAAGAACAAGAAAGGAAAGATGTAAAATGTAGCTTGAATGATAAAAAAAGGAACTGCTTTGTTGCAGAGAGCTTAAATATGATTGTATCATTACAAAGATTTATCTCTGGGAGACTAAAAGTTATTTTGATTTCAGTGTTTCTCAATAAATTAGTAAGTGATCTCTGCCCTAGATTTGTCACTTGTCTTTCAGTCTTTCAGGAATGGGGTCACACTGTCTCAGGATTTCCTTAAAGTGATGCAGCTCTATTGAAGGGATGAAAATGAAGACTGTAGAGATTGTTGTCTTTACATGACATGCAAACAGCTCATTGGTTCATTTGACTGTTTACAACTGCTGTTCAAAAAGGAATGATGTAACTGAAGGGGCAGCTGTATTAGTGTATGACTGGGATATTTCAGTAATTAGACCTACATGAGGGGAATGATCATTTCTCTACATAATTTAGACAAAAACAGCTCATCAGAAAGATTTCATTTGTGCTTTCGCATGCAATGTACATAGTCAGGAATGACTCTTTTATTCTGTGTCATGACCTAGCGGCAACCACCGGCGGCAAGAATTGAAGCCAATGCAGAAGTGTTAGAAATTGCAGTTCCTCGAGTGTCCACTTGAGGCTGGCTACGGAAGTACCGGAAACCACATACACACCCATTCAAAAATGACGAATGACGATCTTTACAGTAGAAATAAACGTGTTTACAGCCTGGTACAAAAGACGAGTGTAGTCTGGATAGCTCATTTCCCTCTCGGCACACACTATTATTATTTGTTCATACAGTGGCAATTTCAAAGATATTTAGATTATGAGTTTTCCATTATGAGAGGCACAGCTGACATGATTGGAAGGCGGGAACACTGTAGCTGTTGGCGAGGAGGCTCAAAGCCCGCCTCTTTACCTCACACTAGCTCAACAGATGTTAGGTTGACTGCAGCATTTCCAATATGACTCCCGCCGATGATTGGCTTCAAAACAGAGCTTCAGAAACAGATGGGTGACATCACAGATGCTGCGTTCATATTAGGGATGTACATTTTAAGTATTTTCCGTGATCGATTTTTGGAAATGTTAACGATCAATTATCGATTAATTGATAAAAAAAAACATTATTATTCTTACATGAAAAACAATGCCAAATAGGTTGTTTTACCCCTAAATTTTATTTTCAACAGCAACAAAATGCATCTAACTGACGGGATTGAATACGGGTACACGTTTGACACGCAGAATATCAACGATCAGGCTCATTAAAATATTCTTCTCGGACATAATCTTATAAAGGGAAGGCTCATAACACTAACAGAAAAGTACTTCAGACTCACAGAGTCCAGTTTTCTGGATTATTGAGAAAAATAAACATGTGTATTCGGTCAGGTGTCAGCCAGGAGCGCAACCGGGTCATAATCAGTCCCGCTGGAGAAAAGCTCAGACGGCTCTGATGTTGCTGGTCTGTAAACGTAGCGTACCTGAATTTCCCACCTGTCTGTTGCCTTCGTATCCAAAGGTGGAAATATCCTGTTTAAAGCTGTCAACCTTTGTGTCCGTGTCGTTGTTGGCCGCCAGCCGCCAGCTGAGCGTCTCCGCTGTGCGCAACACCTTTAACAGCTGATTCACATAGATGAGCGTAACATGAGACCACATGATGTTTGTTCCACGTGACGGAAAATTGATAACAAAAATGTGTGTTTCGAGTAATTTCTTAACAATCAATTAATCGATAATCGATTAATTGTGGTCATCCCTAGTTCATATATTAAACAGTCTATGGTCATGACAAACATGTTTTCTAAGAGATTCCTGGGAAGGAGTAAGACATATTCAGATTTACTCATACACTCAATTTCTTATTTTGTATCCCAACAGCCCTCTACTCCATCATCCTATTCTGCGTCTTCCTTTGGATCCCCTTCGTTTATTTCTACTACGAAGAGAGGGATGACGACAACGCCAACA
Organism: Notolabrus celidotus; assembly: GCF_009762535.1. Taxonomy (NCBI): domain Eukaryota; kingdom Metazoa; phylum Chordata; class Actinopteri; order Labriformes; family Labridae; genus Notolabrus; species Notolabrus celidotus. Next base: position 8,089,154 of record NC_048275.1, read on the forward strand.
GATGCTCGGTAAGAATCCAACCTTCCTCTTCCACGCGGCAGCACTATGGCCTGCTCAGAAATTCAAATTTCATTCAGCTGATTCAGGTGCAGCTTAGTAAAATGTAAATGCAAAAAATGTCTGAAGTCATTTTGGTTGAACTTCCAATTTGTTTGCACACACAACAAACAATGAGGGAAAATCTGTTTACCTCGACTGTGTTCACCCAAATGTTTCAGTTTTCCCATGAGTTTGTCTGGAAACTGAACCCCTCATCAGTCAGGTTCATCAGCTGATTGCATGGTAGATGTTTCCCCAGTGATTTTGTATAAAATTTTTTGGCTGCCTGGTCGTTAAAGCAGACAGTTCTGAGTTCTACAGAGTTGTTGCATCTATAATATCAAAATCAAAATGACAAACAAATAAATACATAAATGAATAAAAGCAACCTGAAACTACTTCATCATTTATCTCCTTTTTACCTTCATGGTGAGACCAGACCCAGGGTCCTGCTCACCTTGTCAAAATTATAATTTGCGTAAACATAAAAAAGATAATTGGCAATTAATTGAGCCAGATATGTAATGCGGCTTCCAAATAAGCTACAGAAGCTGATTGAATTTTAAGAGAAATACTGAGTTTAACATTTCTCCTATTTTGTGTCAATGTATGGAAATGTGTTGAACTGAATATTTATGACATTTTGTGGCGCTAAAAAGAGTCTTATAACCCAATCTCTGCATCAGTTCTATAAATAGAGGGCCCCAGATTGTCAGCTTAAATTGAAAAAAATTTAAATCCCTGTCTTCAGAAGTCTTTCCAGTGAGTGATGTACCAAAGAGCAGCTATCTCATAGTGCCTTTTATCCTCTCCCTGTGTCACTTTTGAGCTGACAGAGGCACTTTCTCTCACAGACAGGGAGGTCTTTTGTATTGTTACTTTAAAAGCACCTTGAATGGCACTGGGAGTGACATGTTATCTCCACCAGGTCAAACCGCATCTACACCGACTCTATATAGCACTCACTCTCTATAGTCTGGCTAAATGAAGTATAACCCCCTTCCCTCCCTTGCAATGAATAATAATATTTCCCTCCACGGCCACGATTGACCAGTTTAATTTTTTCTTTTTATTACAGCAAGTGCAGAACGCTCTCAAGTACACAATTGGATTTGCCATTGTCTGCGTGGTGCTCCTTTTAATTGGGTAAGTTGGGGACATGGATGGGTTCTTCAGGAGAGAGGGAAGGGGCTGCGGATTTGTCATTGTGTTCGTCTAATGAGAGGAGAATCCTGTGGAAGAGCTTCAGCACCATTTGTCTGGCCATGATAAACCATTCAAGAAAAAAAAAAATGTACGCCTGCCTGAACATAGGTTTTATTCTCCTCAATCTAATTCTAAGCTAGTTTTCATGCATTTTACACAAAGTACAAAGCACATATGGGAGTCTTTTCGAGACATTTAATGTTCTTCCTACAAACCACACTAATGCACATTCTAAGCCATGTCCTATTTATCCAGCGGTTTTCTCCTGGCTTTGTTCAGAAGCGCCTGCACCACGTAATAGATTTCCTTTGCAGCCCTGACAGCAACATGCCTTGAGTTGAACCTATAGGATTTGATGTGCTCTTTCAACCGTTAAATGGTGCACTGAATGAAGGCTTATCTAGTTTGGGAAAATAAAAGACACATGGCTGTGCTTTGTTATGGGTTAAAGTTTTGCTAGTTTGAACTTTTTTTTTATAGGCAGAAGCAATGTAGCCCCTCTTTTACCTCATGAGGTGGAACTATTGTCGCTTTGTTCTGGCAATTGTTGCCTCAGCCCTTTGATATACAACAACATGAAAGCTTTTATCCTGAACTCTTTCTCTGGCACTAGGAGACATAATGACTCTGTTTGGCGATCGCTCACTCAGGAAGTCTTCTCTTGATGGCTTTTATTTGTTGTCTGTTTACCCGGTGAGTGTGTTTACCTCCTTAAATGACCGCTGGTCTTTCTCTGCTAAAGTTTACAGGTTCTTTCACCATTACAAACAGCTTTCATACTGCCAGTTCAGAGTGCGGTCTTTGTGCCCCTGTAGCATCTCTCCTTCAATATGAGTGTCACAGGTGTGATGGTGAGACCAAATTGTCCCACCGCTGCGCGAGCATCCAAGGTATAAATGGAGGTGTTACAGAGGCGAGATGGAATCACTGTGAACCAGCAGTGCAGTCAGGGTGCAGCAGCGCTGTGTGCGTGTTTACCTGGTGCTTCTGCAATGCAGCAATACACAGTGATATCATGCACAGAGATGCCAAGATTACTCCGTTTCAGGTGCAATATAAAAGCACCAAAGCAAGATGATGGTGAGGCTTTGTTACGGCGCTATTGTGGACTCGCAATATAAATATGGGCTCATATTTCAAACCCAGGCTTTGCCTTGAAGAGAAATGCTAAATCACATTTTTATCTGTTTCATTGAAGTCCCGGGCAGAACAAGTTCAAGTCTGTCAAAGACTGTTCATAGCTCATAAAAATGTTTTTAACACACTTTACTTTAAAAAGAATTCCAATATTTCAAAACACTCTTTGTTTTAATTGAAAGGGAGTAAAGTGGTCCCATTATGTGGCCATTATGGAGGTGATGGAGGACCTTCAAATGTTTTTGAAGCCTTCTGCTGTGTTGTGCACTGATTGAAGCCAGACAACTGTAAATGGATATAAACAGGAAAACAAACCTTGAAATGTTTCTGGGATCCTCTCTGGAAGAAAAAGTGTTTCAGTGATAGAGTATAAGACTGTTACATCCTCGCTGCAGACGCATTTATAAAGAGCTAGGTAATATTATGATGAGAGCCACTTCATGAGGCATTTTATTCCTTAAAATGAATAATGACTTCTAATATGAGTGAAGGGGAAACACATTAAAAAGATTAAGTGCAAGTGTGGACCCCTGTAGATACATCGCAGGAAGGATGAGGCCTATTGAGACCTAGAATTTTGTTTTCTGCATATGAGGCAAAGGGAAGTCTCTGATATGCTGATCTAATATGTTTCACCTCCCAGGGTGAAGGTTTTTTTTGGACTACTAGTTTTTCAACTTTGAAAAAGAATCCCTGAAGATTCATAGAGCATCATATTTTTTTTATTGAGTTTGTGGATGCTAGATTCTAAGAAGGACTCTGGCCTAATTCTCCGTTGTCTGCCAAGAAGGATTAATGATCAGTGCAGAAGGATTTCATGATTAATGGAATCAAAGTCTGCGCTGAAACTGAGAATCAGTATGTTGAGCCTTTACACACTGTAGCTTGCACAAATACAGTCTTAGTCTGTAGGAGTGCTGCTTCAGTGTGTTGACTAAAGATGTTACAGATTTTGTTTTTCACATCTTTGGGTAGCAGCTTAGATTACATAAATTTCCTTAGAACTTGATATTAAAAGTGAACTTTGTAAACTGTTGTCTGTCTTTATCAGAGGATCTAGATGGCTGATTGATTCATCAATCAATCAATCAATCAATACAATCAGAATCAGAATCAGAATCAGCTTTATTCACCAAGTATGCTTGAACACACAAGGAATTTGACTTTAGTAAACTGTGCTCTCTTTGTACAAGGCATAAGAATAAGAACTACAATAAAAAAAAAATATATATAATAACAATAGAAATACTATAAATACAAAGAAACAACAAATAGGCTTGACTAATATGTACAGGCTAAAATAATATGATAAAGTGCAGTGGTGAGTTGCAGAGGTAGTTTTTACATTATAAAAATAGTAGTTAAATAATACAAAAAAACAATGACATTGTAACACAAAGTGCTGTACATAAAAACAACTTAGAATAGAATAAACCAAGAAAAGTATATAAAAAAGACCCCCCATCCTAATCCCAACCCCGACCCCAAACCCGCCTCACAATCCTAAGGTTAAGAACACAATGTATTCAACAATAATGATAAAAACAATAAAAATGAAATAAATAAATGAATGAAAAATAAATAAGAAGTTGCTGAACGAACTGAGAAAAATGCTCTCATAATATCTTGATGAGGAAACACTGGAAGAAAAATAAAATGATACAACTCAACACAGGAAATTAATTTCACCAAAATAAAATACATTTCTAAGATAATAAAAGAATAGAATATTAAACCATTAAAAGACATCAAGATGCTATACTTAATAAATAAAATAAATAAATACATGAATAAATAAAATAGAATAAAAGTGACTCAAATTTGAACTTGATAATAAATAAATAAATAAAACTGTCATAAGAAGGAATGAATCTCAGTTAAAAGCGAGACTAAAGAGGTAGGTCTTGAGTTTGCTTTTAAAAATGTTGATGCTCTGTGCAGCCCTCAGATCTTCACATAGGGTGTTCCACAAGCGTGGGTCATGATGATTAAAGGCTTCCTCACTGTGAGTCTTTGTACTTACTTTTGCTACCATTAAAAGCCCACTACCTGAAGACCTGCTGGCTCTCACTGGCTCATATGATAAAGCAGATCTGATAAATAAGAAGGAGCAAGACCACTAAGAGATTTAAAGACCAATAAAATAATCTTCAAATCTCTTCTAAAAGATGCTGGAAGCCAATGCAGAGACTTTAAAATCTGTGTAATGTGGGCTCTCTTTCTGGTCTTTGATTAATATCCTTATAAGCTAACAAGGTGTGAGGAAACTTTTATCAATAATCAAAACTAGCTGTCATTTTCCTTTCCAGGAGAACACAAGTTTGATAATGGTTGATCAGACTACATCATTAGGGATGAGGAAGAACCTTTTATGGGGAAAAGTAATCAAAAACTGTCTTCAGAAAAGTGCTGAGGTCACCCACAGGGCATGACATTCATGGTTAATATGATTAAAAACTTAAGATCCAGTGCAGATTATGTTATTTAGTTGTTGTTTTGTTCCTCTCCAAAGTAAATTGAAAAGGATTGGAGAGAACACAGAGCTTAGAGAAATGTCTGCTGTGTTAAGAATAGCAATTAATCTAGTTTCAAAGGTGCAGTAATATCCAAGGTGGGTACGTAAAATGTTGATAAACACAGATCCTGTCTACATGATCTGTAGGTCCTGTGCTCTGAGTTAAGACATTCAAAGTAATGACTTGAATGCACTTTCACTCACATGCATTAAGTTTGATCGCATTGAGTCCCATTAACATTCATACTTAATGTTTGTGAGACAAATATGGACTGAAATGTTGCATAATGAGACAAGAGATCTCTGCGAAATCAAAAGAAAGCACAGAGTTTAGAGAAGGACAGAGGGAAAGGTCCAATTTCACAGCGCTGCAGATAAGTAAGGAAACAGACATTAACCATGGAGCTTAGACGTCTGGATGCTGGAGTGGAAGAACATGCTGTAAAAGCTCCTTTGACCATTTCTGTCTGAGCATTACGCTGTGCAGGACATAAAAGGTCTGTGAAGAGGGATATAGATGTTTAGACCAGAAGCAAACTTTCATGTGCTGCCCAGCGGCTTTTGGAAAACAGACTTTGTAAAAGATTTCAACACTGGGCGCATTGTCACTGTTTTCTAACAAAACCAGATACAGTCCATATTTCTGTCTCTCTGTGGCTCCTTGGCCGTCTTTTCTGCAACAGTTGAAGCTTTTAAAAAGTTTGTCTGAGGAGGAATGATGAAAAGCTACGGACAGTGATTTGTGCTTTTTCTCCTTCATGTTTGGTACCTCTGTGTGGTTCATAGAAAATAAAATCTACCACATACTAAGTAACATCTTTTTACCCAGCTCCTAACATAATCATTGCTTGATTGCTTTCAGAGCGTTCGTTCCACTCGAGGCCCCACCCAGTCAGAATTCCACTCAATGGGAGAAAGTGCAGTACCTTTTCGAGGAACTCGGCAGCAGTCGTAAGTAACATTTGTTGAAAATGCTTCCTGTTATTCTCAACCAGGGTCTTATTCCTGTATTTTATTTTTTAGTCATTCTAACCTTTCCCTTCATTAAATATTATTTCTGCTCCCTTTAACCTCATCCATGGCTCCTCTCAATTCTGTATACTTTCCTACTTCTTTTATTATCTTCTCTCTGTTGTTCAGCCTTTTGCCACTCTCATTTATCAGTGGAAGGTAAAAAAAAGTTTTTGCAGGCAACAGAAAAAAACACATTGTCTCATGAAAGCCCAAAATGAGACGGTAACAGGTTCAGCGAAGTTAAAAATGTTCCGGTTTGGACGGAAAAATACTTGTTGTCATCATTAAGTGTGCATGGAGGCTGAAAGATTTGACAAAAGTTTCTCTTCTCTTGCTTCAGGTAGTGTTTAACATATCTGAAAGTAAAGAATAGTTGATAGGGTCAGCTGTGAGGAAAGTTTTTAGTTGGAACTCACTAAGCTACAAAGCCCAGCAAAACTTCAAACAAAAGCAGGTCCCAATAAACTCCAAGTCCCCTGTATTAGTCATGAGTGGACATTTGGACAATCAACACCATGGTTTCAATAAGACACCATCCATCCATCTATCCATCCATCATCCACTGCATATCTGGGTACGGGTCGCAGTCTCAGCAGAGAAGCCCAGACACTCCTCTTCCCAGCCACTTCCACCTGCTCCTCTGGGAGAATACAGAGGCATTCCCAGGCCAGCTGAGAGATATAATCTCGCCAGTGTGTCCTGGGTCTTCCCCGTGGCCTCCTCCCAGATGGACATGCCTGAAACACCCCCCGAATGAGACGTCTGGGAGGCATCCTGACCAGATGCCCGAACCACTTTATCTTGCTCCTCCTGATCCGGAGGAGCAGCGGCTCTACTTTGAGCCTCTCCCGGATGTCTGAGCTCCTGACACTATCTCTAAGGCTAAGCCCAGACACCCTGCAGAGAAAGATCATTCTGGCCGCTTGTATTTGTGATCTTGTTCTTTTGGTCACTACCCACAGCTTGTGACCATATGTGAGGGTTGGGACGTAGATTGACCGCCTTCTGGCCCAGCTCTCTCTTCACCACAACAGACCGGGGCAGCGTCCACATCACTGCAGACGCCGCCCCGATCCGTCTGTCAATCTCGTGCTCCCTCTTCCCCTCACTCATGAACAAGACCCTGAGATACTTAAACTCCTCCCCCTGGGGTAAAGACACCAATGTATTTCAATTGTTTATCTGATTGTCTCTGCAGTGAGGCGCATTTTGATTTATTTTTTACACTCAAACCCAGCATGTCACATTAACTGACTGCCATGGTAGCACCATGAAGCAGTGGATCTAGATGCTGTCAGGCTGTGAAGAATGTAAAACCAAATCAGGATGAGAATATGCTTCTCTGTTGATCTGAAGTAGTCTCCCCAAGTAGTCTTCTAGATCTGAGATGACACATAAACCTGTACCTTATCTGATGAAAAAAAAGAGCCATCCTGTGTGGTGGCTGGAGCAAGAGGATTAATAATCAGCTGGAGCGTAGTATGAGTGAGTGGATCCACAGCATGTGAGCATGGATCACAGAGTCTCCCACAGATAATGAGCATTAAGAATGGCTGTATAGATAGACATAAGGGTTGAAATGAGCATGAAATACATGTTTTTTCTCTGCCACTCAAGCTAGGTTTTGTGGCATCACGTTGGCCCATGTGTCATAACATACTAGCATATAAAACATGCACTATACTGTTCAGAAGTCTGGTCTATTAATTCCAGTTTTTCAGCTGGAATACACCATTTGATACTTTTCAAATTACACTCACAGGCTTCTACATAATTAAGTGAGTGGCTTTGTTTATTATTCAATTAACTACCTCAAAGGCCGTACAATGACAAATATCCTTTAAAGACACGCTCACCATAAAGCTGACCAAGTAATCTTGTTGTCTTGAGCGTATTAGGCAAACATGAGCCTTGATTGGATTGGTCAGGAGCGAGGTTAGGCAATCTGGTGACCTCTTATTGATCCGCTTCTGTTATTACCGCAGAAAGAGCTGAGATAGACTAAAGATTATATTAACATGAAATTCCAAGATGTTGCCGTCCACTACTTATTGTGGATTTATTCTTTCAATCAATCTCCGGTAAGACCTCATCAAATGACTCAGTAATTTAATGTAGCAATACATTTCCAAAGCAGTGGTTTTATAGCCTCAATATCAGTGTGCACTAAGAAATTGGATCCTCCAGTATCCTCCAAATATTCATAGTTGAGTGTGGGATGCCAACTCTGAAAGACACCCTCCTTTGGCATCTCCACTTGTTGAACAGAGCTTTGTCTGTGCTTATGCTCATACTTCTGCAGACACTTTGCCAAATATAGGCTCCTAACAGTCCTCTGGCCTTTTGCCATCATGGGATCAAGGAGGAAGTTGGCCCATCTGCCTCTCCTCACAATAGTGGACCCCTACATGCTCTCCCTAACCTTCCTTCCTCGGCACAGGGGGAAATTACTTGGCTCCTGAGGAGGAAGCGTGAGGATCATCCCTTTTCTAATTCCCTGTCTCTCCTCTCTCCAGATGGGAGGTTAATTGTGTAAAAGAAAGGCACTTTTGCCACATAACCCCTGACTGCTTTGCAATTGCTGTTCATTAAAGCCACCACATCCTTAATGGCTCCAACTTTACATGTGTTCCAATATTCAAGTGATGCCTGAGTGAACTCTGGAGCAGTAGCTGTTACTGTTAGTATTCAAGACCACATAGTGCAATCTTGCATTTTTTGGCCGTGGCTTAAAGAGAGTGGAGTGTGTGTGAATAGTACTTGGGCCAGATTTCCTAACACTTAACCTTTCCTGCTTATTCCCCTATGAGTGAGAAAAGAACATATAAACTCATTCTAACCCTGACATGCTAATACAGCTGTGGATCAAGTATCAGAGACCTCTCCAAATTTCTCCCCTGAATCAGCATCTTTGCATCCATGGAAGCATTTCTATTCCAGTGTCTGATAATTTCAATACAGACATGCCTTACTGTACTAAAGTAGGAGCTATATACAGCATCTCACAAAAGTGAGTACACCCCTCACATTTCTGCACATATTTAGTTATATCTTTTCATGGGACAACACTGCACAAATGACACTTTGATATAATGTTAAGTAGTCAGTGTACAGCTTGTATAACAGTGTAAATATACTCCCCCCTCAAAATATCTCAACACACAGCCATTAATGTCTAAACAACCAGCAACAAAAGTGAGTACACCCCTAGGTGAAAATGTCCAAATTGGGCCCAAAGTGTTAATATTTTGTGTGGCCACCATTATTTTTAATGGGTTAGGGTTAGGGTTAGGATTAGGGCTAGGATTAGGGTTAGGATTACGGTTAGGGTTATGATTAGGGTTATGATTAGGGTTATGATTAGGGTTAGGGTTAGGATTAGGGTCAGGGTTAGGGTTAGGGTTGTGGTTAGGGTTAGGGTTAGGATTAGGGTTAGGATTAGGGTTAGGGTTACGATTAGGTTTAGGGTTAGGGTTATGATTAGGGTTAGGGTTAGGATTAGGGTTAGGGTTAGGGTTAGGATTAGGGTTAGGGTTAGGATTAGGGTTATGATTAGGGTTAGGGTTAGGATTGTGATTAGGGTTAGGGTTAGGATTATGATTAGGATTGTGATTAGGGTTAGGGTTAGGATTAGGGTTATGATTAGGGTTAGGATTAGGGTTAGGATTAGGGTTAGGGTTAGGATTAGGGTTAGGATTAGGGTTAGGATTAGGGTTAGGGTTAGGGTTAGGATTGTGATTAGGGTTAGGGTTAGGGTTTTGATTAGGGTTAGGATTAGGGTTAGGGTTAGGATCAGGGTTAGGGTTAGGGTTAGGGTTAGGGTTTTGATTAGGGTTAGGGTTATGATTAGGGTTAGGATTAGGGTTAGGGTTAGGGTTAGGGTAAGGATTAGGGTTAGGGTTATGATTAGGGTTAGGGTTTTGATTAGGGTTAGGGTTGGGATTTGGGTTAGGGTTAGGATTAGGGTTAGGGTTAGGGTTAGGGTTATGATTAGGGTTAGGGTTTTGATTAGGGTTAGGGTTGGGATTTGGGTTAGGATTAGGGTTAGGGTTAGGATTAGGGTTAGGGTTAGAGTTAGGGTTAGGATTAGGGTTAGGGTTAGGATTAGGGTTAGGGTTAGGATTAGGGTTATGATTAGGGTTAGGGTTAGAGTTAGGGTTATGATTAGGGTTAGGGTTATGATTAGGGTTAGGGTTAGGATTAGGGTTATGATTAGGGTTAGGGTTATGATTAGGGTTAGTGTTAGGATTAGGGTTAGGGTTAGGGTTTTGATTAGGGTTAGGGTTGGGATTTGGGTTAGGGTTAGGGTTAGGATTAGGGTTAGGGTTAGGGTTAGGGTTATGATTAGGGTTAGGGTTTTGATTAGGGTTAGGGTTGGGATTTGGGTTAGGATTAGGGTTAGGGTTAGGATTAGGGTTAGGGTTAGAGTTAGGGTTAGGATTAGGGTTAGGGTTAGGATTAGGGTTAGGGTTAGGGTTAGGATTAGGTTTAGGGTTGGGATTAGGGTTAGGGTTAGGGTTAGGATTAGGGTTAGGGTTAGGGTTAGGATTAGGGTTAGGGTTAGGGTTAGGATTAGGGTTAGGATTAGGGTTAGGGTTAGGATTAGGGTTAGGGTTGGGATTAGGGTTAGGGTTAGGGTTAGGGGTTAGGGTTAGGGTTAGGGGGTTAGGGTTAGGGTTAGGATTAGGGTTAGGGTTAGGGTTAGGGTTAGGATTAGGGTTGGGATTCGGGTTAGGGTTAGGGTTAGGGTTAGGGTTAGGGTTAGGGGTTAGGGTTAGGGTTAAGGGGTTAGGATTAGGGTTAGGGTTAGGGTTAGGATTAGGGTTAGGGTTAGGATTAGGGTTAGGATTAGGGTTAGGATTAGGGTTAGGATTAGGGTTAGGGTTAGGGTTAGGATTAGGGTTAGGGTTGGGATTAGGGTTAGGGTTAGGGTTAGGGTTAGGGTTAGAACCAGATCTAAACTTAAGCATACAGAACTAAAACCAAACTCATGCAAACAGAACCAGAATCAAACTCAACCAGAACCAAACCAGAATCAAACTCAACCAGAACCAAACCAGAACCAAACCAGAACCAAACCAGAACCAAACCAGAACCTTAATAGAACTGAACCAGAATCGACCCAGAACCGAACCAGACCCGAACCAGAACCGAACCAGAAACATACCAGAACTGAACCAGAACCGAACAGAACCTTACCAGAACAGAACCGAACCAGAACCGAACCAGAGTTGAACCAGAACCGAACCAGACCGGAACCAGAACCGAACCAGAACCGAACCAGAACTGAACCAGAACTGAACCAGAACCGAACCAGACTTGAACCAGAACCGAACCAGAACCGAACCAGACTTGAACCAGAACCGAACCAGAACCGAACCAGAACCGAACCGGAACCGAACCGGAACCGAACCGAACCAGAACTGAAGCAGAACCGAACCAGAACCGAATCAGAACCGAACCAGAACCGTACCAGAACCGAACCAGACGTGAACCAAAATCGAACCAGAACAGAACCGAACCAGAACCTTACCAGAACAGAACCAGAACAGAACTAGAACCAAACTCAAGCAAACAGAACCAGAACCAAACTGGAGCAAACATTATTAATGTCCACAGGTTGGTATTGAGAAAAATCAGATGCCTCAGCTTGGATGGGCTGATCCGATTTCTCCTCTCATTGAGTATTTGCCCGGTCTTCAAGAAGACTCTCTCTGAAGGAACAGATGAAGCCAGGATACACAGCCTCCCCTCCACCACCTGTATCCTATATCCTCACATATGATTGGCCACATGGCCGCCATGCAGACCAATCAAAACAAAGTTCTGCTGTGAGCAGAGCTGGGGCTGAGCACTGAGAGAGCTAAGCAGCAAAAGGAAAAAACTGGGAGCCGGCTCTCTCTCTTGATGCGAGCCGGCTCTTCTGATTCACTATAAAGCATCGACTCTCAGAGCCTCAGCTTTTGATCATGACACATCACTACTGTGCTTAATCTGTGTTACAATTATGAGGGGGCCATGGACAATTTTCTCACCTGTAAGGGGTCCCTGGCTATTCTATTACCATTTGCCATCATTTTTAAGTATGTAAGAGATGATTTCATTGATAGCCATAGACTACATGTCTTTCAATGTAGACTTCCACTGAGAGGAACATATTAGACTATTTAGGAACTAAATTAGGAACTAAATTTAGACGGTCATACCAGCTTGATCATCAATGAAAATGTCCTGGAAATGTCCTGGAAAATGATCTCTGGAAAAGAGTGGGAACCCTGAATAAAAACCTTTGAACCTTGAACCTTTGAACATGTAAACTCCACACAGAAAGTTACTTGCCCGACCGGGGATTCAAACCAGTAACCTTTTTGTTGTGAGGCAACAGCGCTACCCACTGCACCACCATGCAGCCTCTTACAAATATGTGACTACATAAAAAACGAATCGGCAACCTTGCTTTTACTTTTACTCAAAATGTAGTTAAGCTCCTGTTTTCTTCCTCTGGCCATCAAGGTCGCTTGATTCAAGACTATTCCAGAGGAAAACGGACTTAGTGAAGTGGGTGCTTTGGATGAAGTGGAAACTGTCATTTCTCTTGCACTGAAGAAACCTTGATGACCCAAAAGAGTTATCACTCCATGAAATTGTTCGTCAAAACCCTGAAATATTCTGGTCAGATGAGCAAAACCTGGAATGTCTATTAAAGTTTAATGTGTGTATTAGTTGGAGTATCAAACATTTTGACAACCTTATTAAACAGTTCTCTATATTGCATTGAACACACAGCTGGTTCCTACTCACATTCAATGATTCTGTTGTTGCACAGATCTGATGTCGGTTTCTCGGGCTAAAGGAGCTCTTAATAAAAATCTCTCTGAACAAGTCTCATGCACAAGAGCTACCTCATTCTGTTGCTTTCTGAAATTGAAAGCTGTACAGATGTGGAAGCTCTGACGATAACAGACACAATTCCTTCTGTTAAATCCCTGGAAAATCAGCTTGAGAAGCCAAGCAGAGTGGCAGCAAACATCTATCCTTTGCTTTGTGTAGGGTTCATGAACAGAATGTTCTCCGTGCAGAACATGCAGCTATTGTATATTTTACCAAGCTCACCACTAAACAAAGGCTCCAAAATCGCAATGAAACTCTCGGGGAACAAGAAACACGCATTCAAATGTTAATGTTCAGCCCAGCTGTCAGACTTCAAAGTTTTCTCTTTGCATATAATACAATAGGGAGCAGGCATATAATTCATCTCCATTTTCCACCTCTTTGTCCTGCTGCTTGTGAAATGCCTCTAAAAGAAAGTGATAAATGTTATAAACAGGACAAATTATACATGCACTGAATACTGACTTAATACCTCCATCAAATGCCACTGTCAAGGAGAATGACAAGCAGAGAGCCACCTATGCTCATGCTGACAGGTGGGCTGGGCATCGTGGAGCTGCTGCTGAGAGGATGTTGGATATCTACAAAGGGGCAACTGTGTAGCTTCTTACGTGGAACCCTAGAACAGGTGGGATCTTGACAGGGGAGATAGGCAATCAGTCTCTTCATCAATCCCTGTCTTCTAACTCCAGCTCTGACAGCTGGTGTGACACCTACTGTTGCCCTTGCCTGATGGGTGGTCCCTTTTCTGCCTCAATCAAAGGTGACACCCATCAACTCAACTTACGTAGACCGAAAGATCCAGCTGTTAAACAAGTAATCATGATCAATGCATTAAATGACAATTAGGACAAAAAGATGGTGACCAGATGTGACTCCGGAGGAAGACTTTGTTATAGTTCTTTAATTAAAGGAAGATATTAAAAGAGAAGTACCAGAAAATCAATGTGATGCTTCGTCCTTGTGGATAACTTTCTTCTCAAGTGACTTCAAGGCAATGAGTTCCAGAATTTTCCCTTTAATAACAAAAGAACAAGAGACTTTATCAATTTTAGAATTCTTTCAGCCTGACGTGTTGTTCTGTTTGAGGTGACTCATTTCTCTTTACAAATTCTGGGCTTTTAGAATTACAAAGGAAACACTGAAAAAGGTCAGATTATTTCAACTTAGTTTTCTTTATTAAGCTTCTTATAGAGGGTGAACATTTTAATAAGAAGAAGAAGAGGAACTTGAGTAATTATTAAACTTACAGAAGAATAAACAAAGAAACAACGAACAGTGAAACAACAAAATTATCCATACTTTCCTTAAGACCCTTAAAGCATATTTGCTTCACCTCCTGACCTTATAGAGTATTTTTTATTATTGATATTGATTTATTAGATTTATTAGACTTGTGCACTAATAACTCAGACTCATTAGAGTTGAAGGATAACATGCAGCAAATGGTCGTGGCTAGGAGTCAAACGACCTTTGGGACAAGGACCATAGCCTCAACACATTATGCGTGTGCATAAACCGCTGGACCAACCGGTGTCCCAAAGTCCTGCAAAAAATCTCTTCCCAGTTTTGTGGTGCAGGTTTACCATTGAAATGTACAGTACCAGTCAAAAGTTTGGAAACACCTTCTCATTCAAGGGTTTGTATTTATTTTAATTATTTGAAACACTGTAGACATCAAAACTCTGAAAGAACAAATATGGAATTATTTAATGACCAAAAAAGTGTTAAGCAAACCAGAACATGTTTAATATGTTGGATTATTTAAAGTAGCCCCCTTTTTCCTTCATGACAGCTTTGCACACTCTTGGTATTCTCTCAGTCTGCTTCATGAAGTGGTCTCCTGGAATGGTTTCTAATTAAAATGAGCCTTGTCAAGAGTTCATTTGTAGAATGACTTGACTTCTTAATGTGTTTGAGACCATCAGTTGTGTTGTTCAGAGGTAGGGTTAGTACACAATGGATAGCCCTATTTGACTACTGTTGTAATCCAGATTATGGCCAAACCAGATTATTTCATAGTTTTGATGTCTTCAGTATTAGTAGTGTGTGTCTCCAAACCTGAACTGGGATTGCCCTCATTACTTTGCTATGATAACATAGAGATCATTTTCTCAGCCCTGACAAAGCTTCTTCAGTTTACCACTGTAGTAACTCCCTTTTCATCAAGAGTAACCACTGAGGGGTGGATTGTTTAACTAGATACATGTTCTTGGAAAGCCAATAATCATTGTCCAATAAGTACCATTAGTTGGGATATGATGATCCATTTGTTTAAATTTAAACCCATATCATCAGAACATTGTGGTTTTATCAGAGTACCTCTGAAAGTTTGCCCTCGATGTTTATCAGAATGAATGTCCCAGTTTCTCAGAATGATTGAATGACCTCTCTCGACTTTTCGGTCCATATTAACTGTGTCCATCCACCTTTACAAGAATTGTCACCAAGAAGATTTATCATCAGTCTCCATTAGAAAACCTCCTCCCTCCAATATGTTAGCTGACAAAGTAACAGTAGCTAACATCTCCTGGCAAACATATTTCCTCCACTCACTTCTTGCCATTGTACCTGCTTCAGTTTGGTGACAGCAGTTTTGGCTGTGTGCATTGAAGTAATTTGTGTTTCAAAGAACCACAGTGCTCTTTTGTACCATTTAAATGGTATGCACTACACAGCAGGAAGATTAAGAGTGACTAAATTACAGTCTTTCAGGGATTTTTAAAGATGATTGTCCACAGGTGCATGGAAATTTTAGCAGCACTTCAAGAATATTCAGAGAAATTTAGATAATTGCTCCGGCCATTGAGCAAATGTTTGAATGCTGGAAACATTTCAGCTGTGTGTTGACTTTGAAACCCCCAAAAAAGACGATTAAAGTACTGTCAGAGTGCACATCTGAAGGTCGGCCCTTGATAGCCGCACATGTGGCAAAGAGTCCACTGATATTTCATTCAACAGCTGGGGTTGAAACCTCTAATGGCCATCCTGTCTTTCCTCTTACAGATGGTCTGCCGGCTTTGTCTTTCTCCATCAGCTCCTTGACCTTGATTGGCATGTTGGCAGTGATCACTTACACGGTAAGTTGGGACCGGAGACAAGTGGTTGATGTTGTTTCATGTGCTCAGTGGGGCTTTATCTTCACAGTAATTAAGGCATTTCTTCCAGTGGGTTGATCTCCAAATTTTGCCAGCCCTGTAGCTTAAAGGGATAGTTCAGATTTACTCAGGTGGTGTTTTGACCTCTAAAAGTCAGATTTGTGCCTTCAGTACATGACGGTCAGCAGGCCCCCTTATTGAGAAGCCAGTCATAGTACTGACTTGAATATAAATTACATAAGGCTGTGGATGGGATTCAAAGCAAAACTTACTTAAATCTACTTTGTTCCACCTCCCACCAAAAAATGAGTATCAGTTTAAATGCACACTGCATATTTTCACCACGTCACCTTGCCTTCAGACTGCCCATTGACTGTATATATTTCAAATTGACTACACCTCTCCACTTCCTCTTGTTGTACAAAAATGAAGCCAGAAAAACGTCTACCTGGTTACATACTGCACTGGTCAATCAATCAATCAATCTTTAAATTTATAGCGACAAATCACAACAAACGTTGTCTCAAGTTGCTTTTACAAACATAGCAAGTCTAGACCATACTCTATGTCAAATTATTAACAAAGGCCCAACATCAAGACAGGATAAGATCCAGTCCCCTTTTACAGACAGGACTCAATCATATCTCATCTTAATCCACCATGAGCAGAGCACTTTGCGGCATTTAGCAAGTTACAGCAGCAAGGACAAACTTCCTTTAACAGGCAGAAACCTCCAGCAGGACCAGACTCATGTTAGACACACATCTGCTGAGACCATGTTGGGGTTGGAAAGAGGGATAGAGCAGACTAAGAGAGAGAAGGCGATGATAGTGATGAGACACATTAGTAGCAGTAGCTGTATCAGCTGGAGTCTGGAACGTCCACAGCAGCAGGCCGGGACCCAGAGGACCCTAAGAGACAAGGGAGCTCAGGGACTCCATTAAGGTCCATCGTTAGTAACTTTCAATGGGACAGGGAGAGTCAAAGTAAATGATGTGGGGGTGAGATAGGATCCCAGTGTGTCAGTGCGCCTGGTGATGTTTTTGAAGCTAGAGTGGTGTTGTTGTCTCTCCCCTTTCCATTAAACAAAACACACATTTAACTTACTGATAGAAGAGAAATGATCCATCAGGGCGGTACAGTATACAGCAGAACTGACTATAGTGTTGGTCTCATGCAGACACTCACAGTTATGCTAAGACTATTAGGTTAGTTTTTTGTCACGTGATTTGCTGCCATTCTTCCTCCTCTCTGCTGCACCTAGCATTGCAGGAAACGCATTTGTCAACAGAGCTCTCAGTCATGAAGGTATACCCCTCTTCCTATCACTTATCAAAACTCAAAAATGTTGGCGTTACTTTTGGGGAGCTGTCATGTCAGCCATTGTTTCTGCAAGTCCTTGAGACAGCCCTGTCTTTTGACAAAGTTCTCAAGCTAAACTTACATCAACATGTTCTTTTACAAAGATTTTATGGATGTAACTTCCCCTTTTCTTTCCACTATGTTCCAACAAAGTGTCCTGGTCACGATATAGATTTCACCGTGCTCTGTAGAGTTGAGTTTATAGGCCTCAGACAGCTTTGGCTAGCTGCACTGAAAATAAACATCAACACACCACATGCAACTTGGAGACAGCTCTGTGATTCTTCAGAAGAGGATTATGAAACCACCACAAAATAAGCCAGAGAGACACTTTCTGAAGAGCACTGCTATTTCTCAAACATCAGGAAAGATAAATAATGAAAAAAAACGCAGCAACCACAGAAGTTTCCCCTCTCTGTGTGGAACTGTCTGTTTAAGTTATGACACGTGGTATGAGGAAGGACTGCCTAGAAGACTTCTTTTGTCAGATTTAACCAACATGTTTTCTCTCTGGAAACTGTATGTCCTGGTTAATAATGCATGTTTTTGTCAAATGCTGTTGGAGCTGCAGTTTTTTTGCTGTACAAATGGTTTCCAATTTTCTGGTATGAGATGTTTATAGTGATGGAGTGGCCTTTCAGGATTAGTAATGCCTTGTGATTTTAGAGTTATGGCATCCAATTGCTCAAATTTCTCAGGCTGCTGTCTTTCACCCAAAACTCTTGCATGATATATGAGCACCTTTCACCGGCTTATCAACCACTTATCTTCTCCCTATTTTTATATATATAGATCTACCTCAGTGTCCATTAATATACAGTGTGCCTGTGTTTTGGTTCCCTCAGCATTCTGCGGCTGTTTCATGTTTTTTTTCCTGCATCAGAAAAAAATGGACTGCTCTGTAACATTTGTTAATGCTGTCCATTTTTCTTAGCTGTTATCTTTGTAACTAGACTGTGAATATTCCCCGGAGGTGGTGGCGCTGGTGTCAGGGCGGGTCTAACACAGAATAAAGCCTACTGAGGAAAAATACAAGAAAGAAAAAAAAGGACTTGGGTATCAACCCAGGGGAGGAGAGGAGAAGTGACAGGCAACCCCAATCTATCCAGATTCCGTTGAGCTCAAAGACGCCCATTTGACAAATTACACAACAATTGAATGTGAAGCTCTTAATGAATAATACACAACCTAGTCAAGTTACTTGTAGAACTAATCTCCCTTAAGGACATATAATTTATCTCAGCAGGAGTTTCACCAACTGTTCTCTCACTTTGTGTTTCACATTTCTCTGAAGAGTAGATAATTGTCTGGTACATGAGGATGGAAACATGCTCAGATTTGCAGTGACCCCATGTTGCTTTCGACTGCATAGATGCCCTGTGGGATTCAAATCTCCCAGCGTGCCTTTGTTTTTGATGCTCCTTGTTTTGATGAAGTCAATCAAAGAAATTGGTCCTCTGGGCGACATCAACAGCTGCCACTCCCTTATTTATTCTCCCAGACACAAATGCATGGAGCTCGTTTTATCTCACTTTTCATCCTTTCATCTACTTTATTCGCCCTCTCCTGTGTCTCCTATCTACAAGCAGCAGAACTCTTCTTGGTGGCAGCCGACACATATTTTCAGAGAGCTATGTGATTTATCATTCTTAACTATGTGTTGGTATTAAGCCTGATCAACTTAATGGAGTCTAAGTGAAGGGTTCCATAAGAAGTGGAAATGTTGTCCATGACCCCTGTGTTAATTTATCGCCACCTACCTTCAATCCAAACAAATCTGTGATGTAAACAAAATACAACGCTGCAGCCTAGTGCACTTCAAATTAATACAAAGTGAGGAAGGTTACAGCTTTTACTGCTTTCTCTGGTCTTTTTAGCACTTTCATTTTCACACTCAAAGAGAAATTGAACAGAGGCATCCTCTTCAAGCAAATAACATCTTCCTGTTTGACCAGGTTTAATATCAGTCTCCATTTTCTTGCTGCAATGCACAAAACTACATGTTACATGTAAAATGTTTACAGAGACATGCAATTGGGATCCCTCTCGCAGAAAGGTTATCAACATCCAGCCCCTTCCACCAAACGAAACACAATAAATATATTTATGTAACTGCAAAAATCCCTTCAGCACAGTCTACTGTTGAATAGCTTGTTATGTCAGGTTGCAACTGATATTGATGTGTTCATCTCTGGTCTTTTAAGCAAGTTGACAGGAGATGATGGCAATTTAAGTACTTAAAAAAATTGTTTTGACTAGTGTTTGATTGCATTTTGTTTTAAAACACCCAAATCATCTGATCTGGTAGAGAGAGCAGGTTCCAATGCTCTGTTCAGCACATAGACTGTATAAATAAAGGACGTAGTAACCGTGACGTCACCCATCTGATCCTGAGCGCTGCTTTGAAGCCAATCGTCGGTGGCAGCCATATTGGTAATGCTGAACTCAACCAGTCAAAGTGTGTAAAGAGGCGGGGTTTGAGCCTCCTAGCCAACACCTATGTGTTCCCACCTGTCAGTCAAGTCAGTCATGTCCTTATTGAGCCATAGAGCCAAGCCGTTTTTTGAACCAGTCTGTAAACATGTATATTAATGCTGCAAAGATCATCTTTTTTGAATTGGTGTTGTAATGGTAAAATCGGTTCCTTTGTGGTCAACTCCCCGAGACGCCCCATCTCTTGACCCCTCATCAAGACACTAGGTCCCATTGTGTTTTAAATTGTGACGTCCTACAAGATACCTTGTAGGACGTCAACCTTGTAGATACCTACAACAGACAAAGGGTGTGAAACACATCTTAGGGACCCCGCCCTGATGTAGATACCTGCAACAGACAAAGGGTGTGAAACACACCTTGGGGGGCGGTTCTCAGGTATAAATGTTCAAGCTTTCCCCATGTTCGAGGTCTTTCTTCATTCCAACCGCTCGGGTGTTGACTGACCTTTTCCTTGCAAAGAAAATAAAACCTTGTCGGCCGGCAGAAGTCTCTATTTCATTATTCACCAGTAACGGGAAGTAACGGCAAAAACTTCCACAACAGTGTGTATGTGGTTTCCGGTGTTTCTGCAGCCAGCCGCAGCTGCTTGATGAATTGCAGTTTATAACACTTCTGCATGGGCCTCATATTTTGAGACCGGAGGTTGCCGCTTGGTTCAGCAGGGCTGCCCCTGGCCAAAGTCGGGCCTGAAGCAGAGTTTGTTATGAGGCCCCACGACTGGCTCACCACACAAACTACACTTAAGGTGTCCCTACAAAATCAGTGCATAAAAACTGTCATTTAAGTGAAAGTAACTTTGTGTCTTTACCTGAGATAAACTAACATCAAATCAGGAATTCAGTATCACATATAAGTCACAAAGTAGTTCAACTAAAGATGTTTTAAATGAGTAAACCATGTTCATTGATCACTGCCCATCTTGCCCCCTCAGTGATTGGTTACAGCAGCTGACAAACGTGTTAATTACATGATGTACCAAAGTGATCGAAACCATGAGGTACAGACAGTTGGACTTAATAAACAATGGCATAATAAACACACTCTTGACAGTACTTTGGTGCTAGACAGCAGTGTGTGTCTCTGTCACAGTGTTCATCTGTCAGAGTGAACAGGAGCAGGAGGAGCAGAGCAAGCTGACAGCATGCACTAATTGAAAAATCACAGATAGTGTCATGTGTCCGTCTCCAAAGATAGATACATATTTAATGCTCTGGCTTGTAAAGTATGCTCAGGTGTTCGTTAATGAACCTGGGTGTGATGCCCCAGTGAAGTCTTTGAGTGAAAAACACTGGATGTTCATCACCTCAGTGATAGTTATCAGATTTCAGACACCAGCCTGATGAGTCGGCAGCTTCTTACAACAACATGCACAAATATAACAACATTCTGCACATGTTCTGCTAATAGGAAGGGGTAGTAGTTTGGTTTGGGCTTCACTTTTCTGTAAAGTTGAGTTAATAGGTCGGACCTTTAACAAAGAAACAGCAGGTTAGAATCTAACTGAATTGATTTCCATACTTCAAATATTGTATTCAAAACTGAAAATCAATAGATATGGTACACTTCTTTCACATTACCTTGAATGTTTGCACATGCACACTTTTGCATTACTCTCTACGAGTGCTCTGTTTGAACGGACCCTGCAGTAATGACATGAGTCTGATGAGGCCAATCTTTAAGCCCATGGATCATGAGGAGTCCTTTTGCTTCATTTAAAAGCTTGTCTAGCATATTGACTTATGACTCTCATGGCTCTGTCTCCCGTGGCCCTGTCTTTCTCTGCTCTTAAATTGCCAGCCATAAGGCTCTGATGCTGAGCTAAAGTTCAGAAGATTAATGTCTGTTTATCTAATCACAGACCTTGAGATTGACCTGGGAAGATGGGGTCTCTGAGTGAATAAAGGTGGTCCCTCTTATACTTACTTTAGGATTCTCCAGTGCTCTGGTGTTTGTATGACTTTAGTTTTTTAATTGGAAATTGATTTAATTGCTTTTCCTCCAAAATACCATCTGCTAGAAATTTGATGTGAAGAACTTTGAAAACGGACTTTGAATAGAATATCACCTTCAAGTTTTGCCACAGCAGAACTATTAGTCGCTATTTCTTAAACTCTCTGTCTGAAAATCTGAACAACATGAACATTTTCAGAACATGAAGCACTCTTTTTATTAAAATACACAGTTTATACTTCTCCATGAAAATAGGGGTGCAGTGTACCACAAATCTCATGGTTCGGGTGTCACAGTTTAGATCATTTTTTGGATTGGCAAAGAAAATAATATATAACTTTCATCTCCTCTCGAGGCATACATCGTTCTAACTGTGCATTTCAAGGCACTATGAATCAAAATGCAACTCCATGCATCTCAATAACACAGCTTTCCCTTAACTGTATCCAACAAAAACCTTTCAAAAGCATTTTTTTAAACACAATTAAGGACTTTTTCAATATTGCTTTTACATTAAAGCATTTAAAAACTACACTCAGCTAAACAGGTGCATCACTAGACTCAAATCAAGAGTCACCTCAACTCAAATCCTCTGTGCGTGTTTGTGCCTCAGCCTCTCCAGCTGTGTACAGTCCTGAGTCATGTGAAGTGTTCCAGTACTTCGCATCATTGTATTAAAGTGAGTAAAAGGCGTCATGTTGCTGCCACTGCTGTTTTCTGAGTAAGCCTGTACTGACAATCACCCTTCAGTGCTGCAAAATGCAGTGACTCTTCTGGTTTTTAATTACTTTGCTAACAACTATGATAACTGAAGCGTGTGCCCCCTACTCCCCTCACTTGCACATTCAATGCATGCAGGGGCAGGGCTAACCCAGACAGACCGGCATATTTGTCTTGCTGATTGATTTAAAGGGGCGGGGAGTGCTTCAGGAAACAGTAAAAGCTAGTCACAGCTAGTTATTGCGCACCCTGATGGCACCTGGGGTTGGTTCAAACCAGTGCTTCCCAAACTGTTGGGTGCGCGTTCGACAGGGGGGCGGCATGGCTTAATAAAAACAATACACCAAATTCTGTATTGCTAACTAGACCAACTATGTATATC
Source organism: Notolabrus celidotus (assembly GCF_009762535.1). Taxonomy (NCBI): domain Eukaryota; kingdom Metazoa; phylum Chordata; class Actinopteri; order Labriformes; family Labridae; genus Notolabrus; species Notolabrus celidotus. The sequence continues at coordinate 8,111,964 of NC_048275.1, forward strand.
TGTGAAAAAAGTGAAGTGGCAGGTAAACATAGTAGTGCTGCAGAGTAATATGTGACAGACTAAAACGTAGATCGGACCCCCTCCTCCTTGTGACACTTCAGATCAGAGCTACGCTCATCAAACAGCAGCAGCTGCAGCTCACGATGCAGGGATTTTCATCCGTTACCACGGCTCTACCTGCTTGAAGGGGTGTTAAAACACAGTAGTTTAAAGTCCAAAATGTGTAGGATCGATGACTGTAGCTGTGACTTGAGGCCAAATGAACAACTGTAAATATTATAACTCCCAACAGCCGCCACTAATCGTAGTTAAGCTACTAAAATGACCAACATCACGTTCCTGACAAGCTCTTCACAATAAAAGTCACCTCATGTTACGTACTCCGAAAAACTTTACTCTGAAACAGCTATTACAGGAAGCGGCATGGAAATATTTCCACTGCAGAAAAAGTTTAGGAACCACTGGTTCAAACTGTGATCTGATGCCTGATGCAACACAAAAAAACTCAACAGAACAGCATACTGGTTTAGGATTACCAAGAATACCAAACCTATGCTTGTTCCCCCAATCCGGGTCATTACCATAGACTGTAAATAAAAATGGACAGCGTTGCTCCGCCTCTTCCCGTTGAACAGTTCTGAAGCCAAAAAATCCCCCTCCTGGGCGCCGCCATTGTGCAGCCAGAGCCTGTGAAGCCTTTGTAATAAGCTCCGCCCTACAGCGTAACGTGACAAGACGCTGTGTGTCCTTTGAAGTTTCGTTCTACGGCGGCTGTGAATCAAAGGAAACCCGGAAGTAAAACCCTGTTTTTTAAACTCTAATAACTAACGAAAAAGAAACTTTTCAGAAAAAAGAGGCCTTGGACACAAAACACTCAGATACTAACTACATATCACCACAGCATACAGATGTGAGAAACATTCGTACGACGTGTATTTATTTTTTAATGAATGGGGGAGACGGATTTTTTGACCTATACTGCAGCCAGCCACCAGGGGGCAGTCACACTGCTGAAAGCCTCACCACCAGGGCCATGTCCGGCACGCTTGGTCATTACAGGCATATTCTAAAGGTGCCATATTGGGCCAAAATTAGGCGGATCTACCTTTCTTTTCTGTAATGTTTCGCCTGCTCATGTTGCAAAGCAGCTCTCAAAACCAATTTCTCCAGTGCAACATTTCACAACAAATATAAATAAAATGAAATGATAGAATTGTGTGAAGTGGAAAAAATAGGGCACACCCTTGAGTGAAAACTGTTTCAAATCTGAGGTTGGTAAAACACACTTGCTAAACTTTGTTGCTCCTTTTAACTGATAGTAAGCCATCTGCTGAATTCTCATCAAGGCTAGTGATCTTGTTTTAGCGGGTATAATGCCTCCACTGTTTGAATTGATGAATGACTGCAGATTAAGTCAGGTGCTGTTAATTAGAGCTAATTATGTGATTAACTTGATTAGAAGCCGAATTTAAACTCGTAAGTTGTCTGATTCAAGTGCTCTGCAGACAGCCGCTCTTCTTTTGTTAGTTAAAAACCGTTGTATCATTGCTGCACTAACAGAGCGGGGTGTTACTTCAAACAGTTTCTACAAAGTTGTGCATGTTTTCTTCAAACAGATGGCATCATGGAATTTTCAGGAGTCATATTCTCCTTTGACTCTTTCCTTTTTTCATAGTCAGGGTTTATCGTTCTTAAACAAGGACCACCAGGGTCTGGATCAAGTAGCTTGTGGTAAATATGGTATGTCAGGTTGAGTGGGCTGCAGCTGTTATTCTGATGTGTAAGATAAATATTAAATCATTTTTGAGTTACATATTTTAGTTTTTTTTCCCGCTCAGACTTGATATATCAGAAAATGCCCAAAATTAGAGGATGCTGATTGTGAAGGGGTGCAGAAAAACTTGGTCTGTATTTCTACTCAACTCAAATTCAGGTTCATGAAAGATTCATAAACACAGGTGCATCCTTGTCTAAAGTGTTTTTTAGATATCAAGCATTAGCATGGGAAATTGATGAGCTGCAGTCAACACTCATGTTTGGAGGCAGGCATGGCAGGGATTCTTTTTTCTGTGGGATGCTTGTTGTTTTCTTTTTATAGAAAATACATCAACAACAGTCCTGTTGATTCAATGGACCATTACAACTCTTTTAGTCACTCATGATTTCAGGCACTACATTTGGCTGAAAATGTAACGTGAAGTAGGGCTAGGGGATTATACAATAACGATAATAATCGCGATATCATTTTTCTCACTATAAATATGACAAATGTTTGATAAAAAAAATGCTATAAATAAACCTGTAATTACATCCCCAACCACTGGAAAAGGGAGCACTAATGAGCCCTAAACGCTAGTTGCCACCCTACATTAGACAAAAGAAGATGACTGCATTGAACAGCCAATCATGTGGCAGGGTGAGAGGTAGGCAGGGCTTAAATACGTTTGAGACAACTTCAGCTGCCACATTAAGACAATTACAAAGTCCGTCTACTATCACCTTAAGAATATATCAAGGATTAAAGGACTGGTGTCTCAGCAGGATGCAGAAAAGCTTGTCCATGCATTTATCTTTAGCAGACTAGACTACTGTAACGGGGTCTTTACAGGACTCCCTAAAAAGTCCATCAGACGGCTGCAGCTCATACAGAATGCTGCTGCTCGAGTCCTAACAAGGACCAACAAAGTAGACCACATCACTCCAGTTCTTAGATCTCTACACTGGCTTCCTGTCTGTCAGAGAATATACTTTAAAATCCTGGTGATGGTTTATAAAGCACTGAATGGTTTAGGCCCAAAATACATTGCTGATCTGCTACTACTTTATGAACCACCTCGACCTCTGAGGTCATCAGGTACTGGTCTGCTTTCAGTCCCAAGAGTCAGAATGAAACATGGTGAAGCAGCGTTTAGTCATTATGCACCACATATCTGGAACACACTCCCTGAAAGCTGTAGGTCTGCTCCAACTCTCACCTCTTTTAAATCAAAGAATAAGACTTTTTTATTTGCCACTGCCTTCCTATCTTAGCTTATTTTAACCCACTTTAAATTAAAATTTTAATGTAATTTTTAATATATTTCTAATTTTCCTTTTCTTTTCTAATTATATTTGTCATTTTAATTATGTTCTTTTATGCCTGTCTGAATGTCTCCAATGCTTTTAATGTTTTAATGTAAAGCACATCGAGTTGCCCTGGTGTATGAAATGCGCTATACAAATAAAGCTGCCTTGCCTTGCCTTCTGCACCGCGACTGTACCACAACTGAACACTGAATAACCGTGATGCATTCACTGCATCGTGGGGGAAAAACATCACCCTGCCCGTAACCCTTAGTAATCTTAAAGGGGAGCACACAACTCAAATCAACAGTCTTCTAAACTAATACACAGTATACACTTTGATATATCTTTGTTGTAAATTTAAATCAAGTTGTGGAAATAACCTCAACCTGAGAAAAATAAGAATCTACAAACTAAATCTTCACAAAAATCATTTTTTACACAAAAGACCTGCTTCCTGTTAGCACTGTCAAAAAAGATGGATTCAAGAAGCTTATTAGAAAACTAAATCCAGATACAAGCTAACAAACTGTCTGGTTTATTCAACTCTTACTCAGGAGCAAATATCTGACTTTACATTTAAAAGAAATAATGATTCGATATTTTTCGGGATAATTATCAATATCAACTGATAGGAAATATTTTATTGGGATAACACAATTTTCAATATCGCTAAGCACTCTGTGAAGAGCTCCTTGTCTAAAAGTACAAACAATCATATTATGGTAGCAGCTGAATTATCCAGATAGATCCCACAACTACTTATATCATTTATATCATTCATCGGTAATGTGCAAAGGGACGGTTAAATGAAGCAACATACGGTATGTTATATTGGCACTTCTTGGATTTAAAAGGACTCAGACTGATACTAAAGGTTTCTCCTTAAAGCACAATATGCCATCAACATGAAGGTACATTTGTTCTCTGGAAGCCAGCCTGAAAACCTCTAATTTAGGAGACATACCCAAACTCTCCATGACAACACTGAACTGGGGACAACTGCATCTGTAGCAAATGTCTTACCCTATGTTAGACTGAGTCACACAGACAGACATGTATGAAAAAATCTTCATAAAAACAGCCCTCAGGCAATATTTGAAAAATTGGCTACTCGAGTACAGAAAAGCTACCCTGTAGGGACACACTAGCAGATGCTGGTATAAACTATGTGCCATTCAGAATAAAGCCCAGTGCCTGTAATTGCTTTGCATAAGTTATGACCTAAAGGAAAGCCAAAAGGACCCGGTCCACAGCAGAGATTTAGCCTTGTCAAAGAGGAGACATTGAATAAATAGCGCAACAATGTTGGCTACTGTAGTAGAGCTTGCTCCACACACCGGATGTTGTGCATGCTCACTCACTGACATGGCTTACTGGATTACCTGATTGTTATGGCCTCCCGAACACAAAGGAACCAAGCCAATATATAAAAAGGGACACCACACAAGATGGAAGGATTAAACCCCAAGCTTTATTTGATCAAATAAACCCCTACAATGTTCAGAATCAGGAAAACAGAAGAGAAAAACAAAAAGGACCAGAGACCACAGTGAGCAAAAGATAAGAAGGGTGCTGGACCAGCCGAGCAATGGACGGTCGATCCCGGCACCTCCCCCTGAACCAACCAGGAACCAAAAATTAGTCTTAAGAAATATAAAGCACTGATAACTAGACCCAACAATCTAAAACATGTTGGCAAAAAGAACCTACTTGGGGGGAAAGGAAAGGTAAGGACAGAGAGAGTCTCTGCAGGATCTGCCCCGTTTAACCACCTCCTCCTGCCTGTGGGCTGATAACACTCAGGTGTGCTGCAGGCAGATGGAGGAGGGAGACAAGACTCTGAAAACTTTTAATAATTAGAAATCATGCTGTCAGGGCCAACAACCTTTATTTTGACCTTTCATTGATGAAACTGTAACCTGCTCAGAAGTTTTGTTGAATTTTTCTTTCTATGCTGTATAAATTTCAGTACTTTTTTTGAATGTTGAACATTTTTTAAAGAAATCAAATAATCACATTGAAAGTTTGACTGATTAATAGAAAGGTTAAAGACACATGAAGTGATGTGTGCAAAAAAGTAAGCAGCTTTGTTTGTCAAGGTTTTGGTGCCGTGCCCTTTTCATTGATATTTCAGGACATGCCTTTGAAAGCCACGGGTGACAGCCTTAGCAGTGTTAACAATAAAGAGAGAAATTCAGTTATTGTAAGCAAAAAAAAAATATATTCAGGATTTTTGGAATAATTGGGGGCTTTTGTGGATCGTCAGACACGTGGGTGTCAACACTACAGGTCTGTGGAAGACATGTTAAGAGTTTAACCTTCATTTTGAATTCTTATGAATGAAATTTATGAATGAAAATGGTAAAAAATATTTTTGATTAAATACAAACTTAGTTTGATTTTCATAGCTTAAACACAAGCTACCAACATGCCTATAAGACTGGTCGTTCCATGTGCACGGCTCTGACACAAATGGTTGAGGAATGGAAGAGGCAGCAAGATAACAAAGACTTCTGATGTTATAGATCAGTCTTTACTGTGAGGAAAGTTTAAACATGGATTTACTATTACTGCTTAAGAATAGACTTAGAGCTATCTATCAGACAGGAGGCAGACAGTTCTATCTAATAGCAGTGCAGCAGTAATGGGATACGTTACATATGGAGTACCTCAAGGTAGCTGTTTAGGACCGCTTTGGTTTTCTGCTTTGAAGAATAATTGTCCATTTGTCTTCATAAAGGCTCACATTGCTTTGTATGCAGATGACTCAACATTATATGCTCTTGTGTAATCAAAAAGTGAACTGAACATTATTTTACAAGAGGAGTTGAGGTGAATGGATAAGGAGCAATGCATTGCCTCTGAATGTTGATAAAACGAAGTCCGTTTCATTTGGTTAAAGATATGAGTTAAAGGCTGAATTAACACTGAAATAAAATGTAAACAACAGTCCTATTGAACAAGTAAATGAGACCAAACTTCTGGGTATAACCCTGGATAATTAACCTTGCATGGCTCAAACAACTTGACCACACTGAGCAAAATGGTGTGTAAGCTGTGAGAAGAGTTTGTATGTTTTTACCTCTGTATGTCATTAGACAAGTTCTGAATGTTCTGGTCCTACCACAGCTTGATTACTGTTTTGTAATTTGCTGTGGTGTTTCAATGAAAGACTGAAAGAAAACACAAGTAGCTTAAAATAAAGTAATCCGCTCTGCATTACAGTGCTCTTACAGAACTATTAAAATGGACATGCATGACAGTCTTGACTGGCTAATTGTTAGACAGAGATCCACTTATGCTGAAAGACTCATTCTGCTAAACATATGTATCAAACAAGATGTCCAACAGAAAAAAGGTTCATTCCACCAAAGGGCAGGAGAGCAGGTACGGAGCCATGGTCAGTCTTTGCCATTGCATACTACTCGAGAAGAATGTTTATTAAGAATGGTTCAAAATCTTAATAGACTAATCAAAGACCATCTGGAACTAGAGAAATAAGGTGTTAATTTGGATGAAAGAAAAATATGCCTGTTTAAAGTCCTTGTTCTAATCAGGATCCTAACAAAGAAAGAAAACAAAGACAGAATAGAGAATAAACTGTTAACTGTCATGGGTACATGACTCTATGATCTGTACAGGAGTCTGATAAAGACTGACTAATCCCTGCACCATGTCCATGTCGCTGAATCCCATCTTGTGATTTTCCTAGACTAAATACTTTTAAGTATTTGAATAAAACTTTAATATGAAGTTGCCCCTTGACCATTCAATTTTGTTGCTCTTGTCCTCTTATTATAATAACAGTCAGGGCCTTGACAATTAAGGCAGTGACTCCTCCACTCCTACATGCAACAAGAGATTAATTATCTGATGAAGCCAGTCCCTTTTTAATTTTAAATTATCTTAATGAGACTCTTAAATGCAAGTCATTTGGACGTTGTAATTTTTCAGAAAATGTGCTTTTTAATGAGCCATGCATAAAACAACATCCATCCATCCATAAAGTTCAATTTTAAATAAACATAAGGTACTTGTGCCGTAAAGAAAGGGATAAAGGTCTAGTAAAGGAACCCATCCCATTACTCCCTCATCCCATTGTCTATGCACAATAATAACCATAACCGACCACATGGCCCCGAATGTCCCCCACAGTCCAAGCATGAAAAAAGATGGGGATGAATCAGCAGCAAGAGCCAGTGCATCACCAGGGTTATTAAGTTGGCCCCTCTCCTCAGCAATGTTTCTTCAAGTTAGACCCACAACACTTCAGAGAGACTCAACAGTTAGCTCCAGTGTCCCTGAGCCATCACCTATACCCTATATCCTCACATGTGATTGGCCGCATGGCCGCCATGCTGACCAATCAAAACAAAGTTCTGCTGTGAGCAGAGCTGGGGCTGAGCACTGTGAGAGCTACGCAGCGAAAGGAAAAAAACTGGGAGCCGTCTCTCTCCCGATGCAAGCCGGCTCTTCTGATTCACTATAAAGCATCGGCTCTCAGAGCCGCAGCTTTTGATCATGACACATCACTAGTTTGTATACTCAGTTTGTATACTCCACTCCCCCCTACTCCTCAACTCCGTCAGAGAACAGAGAGCAATACTCATATCATGAGTCACAACATGACAAGACCAAAAAAGAAGAGTAAAGATCAGTAAAATAAGAATTGAACCATCATATTTACGGTATGGTTCCATGAAGAAGTAACACAAATTACCAACCTATTTACAAACACACAAAACAAGGACAACCATTTATTATTTGAAACTCCCAATCAACATTAACGTCTCAGTATCTGTGCCTCTGTTTGCTGTGTTTGGTTCATGTCTTTTTTGTTTGACCTAAAAGTGATGGACTTTGACAATCATGGCTGACTCCTGTTGAGACTGATGTGCTAACTCTAGCAACAGGAAGCTTTTAACAAGCAAGCAGTCGTACATCAAGCTGTTCGACAGTCTAAGCAGCCTGAAACGTTATCTAATTCTGACATCAGCTCCTGTCCTGGGTTTTAGTTCTGTTTGTCAAACTATACGCAGTCACAGCTTTGGAGTCAAGTGACAGTGAAGCTCTCACTTAGGCTTCATAGTATCAAATGTGCAAATTTATGATGGTACACTATGAACATGTGCTGGAGGGTAGAGAGCTGAGGCACTTTTCTCAGATATTAGTTTCAAACTTATTATACACATTTGTTTACACATTTAAGGGAAATAACTGGATTGATTTGAAATGTTTAGAAGGAAATTAAACATTTTCTTCCACAACTTAAAAACTCTTGAAAATTGTCAGGGGCAGCGATTAGCTTACATTTTTTATTAACCATCGCTTGAATTTTCAGTTTCAGTTGCACAAAACTGTGCACATCCTTTCAAATATAGATTAAAGAAAAACATTTAAGTCAACAGAGAATAAATCAAAAATTATTTATATTGAATTTCTAAAAGCCTCACTGCCTCCCATGCATCTGCTCAGCCTTTCATTCCCAGCACAGACACACATAGACGGACTTAAGGTCAGTTCAGGTTTGTGGTGCTTGTCTTGTTTAATGCTACAGCCAATCAAAATGCCCTGTTAATCAAAAGGAATTAGGGAAGCTAGCATAAGTAGCAGTACAGCCAAACTTGCAGGATTAATGTGAATTTATATAGTTAATGTTAATGTCTTTGAATGTGTGACTTTAGTTATTTCATATTAGAGGAGCTATCTGAAAGCCAACATGTACTCTGAGTGGTTTTAATTAGCTGTGTTACACTGGACTGACCTCTTCATCAAAAGCTATTGAGAATGTAGATGGGGGGCTCCTCTCCTCTCCTTCCTCCCATTTGGCTCCACCATCACATGTGGAAGGAGCAACAAAGGGCAGGCTTGTGCCGGAGACCCATGTCCACCTAGCTCTCCCTCTTTCCACTCAGAGGTCACATGACTATGAATGATTTCACCACGTAACCCCCCCCCTCATCCACCACACATAAAGCCCCCCACACACTCTATGCCCCAAGCTATTTCTGGTTCTCATTGACCACAGGGGGTTTCGATATCTTTAATGAGCATGCATGATTATGTGTGAACTGTAAATGTACACCCCTGCAGAGGGACACCTGTGTTTTTCCCCTCCTCTCTTTCTCCCATGTAGTTGCACATTTGAGGAGAAGGGGAATGTTTCTCTGGGGGATCGGGGGACAGGTTTTCCTTTTATGAGTGTGTTTGATATTCGGGACATGCTCCGGCCTTAAGAGCTCCATGATTCATTGCAGGAGGCGACATTCGCCCCTAGCTGAGATCCACAGCAGAGCCTAATAATAGTCTAGCCTGACTTCTTATCCCATGTGACTCTCTTAATGCTACCTTACACTCAGAAAAAGTAGTTTTACAAAGATATTGACTCTGATGTTTCCATACTTGAAAGAAAGATATAAAGGGGCAGCATCTTTTGACAGGGCTGACGGTATCTACGCACAGAAGGCCCCTTTGTTTTATTATGAGCCCATAAAAGGGCACTCCTCCAAGTTGGTTCAAGTGAAACTCATTCTGAGAGAGCAGGAAAAGCATAAGCCTGCTGCTGTTATTTTGATTTATATTGATTGCTGCGTTTCCTAGCATAAGACGTGCCACTTGTTTTTAATGAAAGTTCACTCAGCCCCTCGGGAGAACAAAGCCCATCTATACCTGAAATGTCTTTGAGTTTGGTGCTCATACTCTCTCTTTCTGCCTGTCACTGAGTCTCATGTGTGTGTCTGTCTCACTGTATGTCTGGCCACCATATCCTTTATTTATACATTGCACCTCTGACAGAAAAGAAAAGTTTAGATTTTCCTTTAAAGCCATGTCATTCAACATTGATGACACTTTGATGCCCCCTCCTTTAACCCAGATTTTCTCTCTAAAACTCTATTTATAAAAATTTCATCACATCCTGGATGGAGGACGGTGCTGTCACATGGGGGCACTGTTAAGCTGTAAATTGCATCAGAGTGATATAAGGCAGTGATATCCCCACAAAATGGTTGCAGCAAATTCACCAATAAACCTAAGGACAATTATAGATCCCTCCATTTTAATCTTTTTTCTCATACCAAGTATGAAGCAGCCTGAGACGCCAAGAAATATCAGTTAGTGTGTGTGTTTACTTTCCCTCAGTGACTGTTGTACTTCTCATAGTGATGTGTTTGTCATCAGGCAGGCGTGGGTATGTGTGGGTGGATGCACGTGCCATATGTGCTGTCCCACTATGACAATAACGTGTCATAGTAATGGTTGGTTTTGCTCTTTCTTTCAGGCGTATGGTATGTCGGTGCTGCCTTTGAATCTGATAAAAGGCACACGGAGCGTCGCGTACGAGCGCCTGGAGAACACAGAGGACATTGATGATGTTGAGCATCAGATCGAAAAGCTGAAATCCAAGGTTGGTCTCCAAAAAAAGACACACAAAGCAACTGACAAGACGTGTGACACCGACACATGCACCCACGTGCAAATCACTCACAGGTCATGGAGTGACTTCATAGAACAAAAAAACCCAGAAGTGAAAAGACACAGATGATCACATGGGCCGCAATTACATCAGTGACAACATTTGAATTCTTGTTGTCTGTTTTTTTTTTTGCTTCAATATTATCTCATGTATAATCTAATCATGCATTCATTGAAAGGCACGCATGCATCGCCCTCAGCTAAGCAGTCCCTCCTACTTATCTTTCTGCCATGCTCCACTGTCTCAGCATACAATTATGGATAGTTAGCATTGTCCTTATCAAACAATGCTTCAAATGAAGGCAGCACAAACAGGAAAACACAAGTAAAGTCATCTGTTGGTTATTATTAGTTGCTTTTGTCAATGCAAAGTTGAAAGAACGCCTCCTTCTGTCCCCTGCATTGATAAGTATTTACTAATAAGCAGCTGTGATAAAATTAGCATGCACTATTGACACCATCCAAATCACTCTTACAAAAGAGGAGATACATGAAAAGTTGGCTAAATACATCTTAAAAGTTATTTCAGAGGCTTAAAATGGACAAACAGCAACTTTTGTGACACATTATTCAATATTCCTTTTTAAACTGTCTGATACTGCAGACAGAAGTGCTTTATGTCCATCAGCTAGCACACTTAAGTAGTGGTGTATCTTATTTTCAACTTTAACATTCAGTCATTTTTTCAACTTAGACTCCTGACAACTCTCCGGGTGGTTCAATAACTTACACTTCATCCATCATGTGAACAGTTTAACCTGAAATGCTCCATGAGAAGTACACATCCACACACGTGTATCTATTGATTTATTTGCTTGTTTGTTGGGGTTGTCACCAGTGTACAGACGGACGTCCGCTTTCCTCGAGGGACAGACACAACTTGCAGGAGCTGGAGGGCAAACTGCAGGTCCTCCGGCGCAGGGGGAGACACCTGGAAATTGCAGAGAGGAACTGCTGCACTAAAGTGGGCAGTGCTCTCAGGCCCATTAAGGTGAGACAGAGTTACGACACTGGCTACCATTAACAGAGGTCACATTTACGTACAGTAGGGGTTGTAGAATATTGGTATAAGTATTCAATGTGATCTTACTGTCACTTTTATGTAGCATTATTTATTCTGGCTTTGTTGTATTGTGTCCGGAGGTTGATTTTGGCAGCACAGAGACAAACTATAATGAAGGACTGAATCACTTTATAATTCTGTTATTGAAGAAATTGGCCAAATATCATTCTATTGTTCATTTTTGCCAGCTTCAACATCCCCCTATCCATTTCTTTGTGCCTAACTTTGAATCTGGACTGCTCTAGATTTACTTTTAGTTCTACTTTACACAAAGCGCATATTTCCTTGATTCCCATGGGGAGTCTCTTCACCTAATTTACTCTGAAGTCTCGCTGGGAGTCTCACATTTCCAGGCAGGATGCCATGTTTCCCCAGGGATAAACCAAAGCAACCACAAACTTCTCTTTGATTGTTTTTTTTTTTTTTTTGTGAGTTGGACCAGTACCTGGACCTCATGCAAGGTTTTAATTTGTTTTTTACCCAGATTCAAATTTAGCCTAGAGGGACAGATAGGAGTGGGGTTGTAACACCACTTCTCTTAAATATAACAGACACTGCTACCTTTGGACATGTTTGTACACCTATGTGGAGAATATTTCAAAACAGCTGTGCAGTTCTTCACCCCCTGATCCATAGTGAGTACCTGGATTAAATAATGCACAAACAGAGAGAACAAAACAATACAAAGTTTTACACTGGTATGAATGACAATTGATCAGCAATTACCTGAGGTTTTACACATTTTATTGGAGAGAAACTACAACTAGGGGACTTGCTGAACACTAATTATTTACATGGTTACGTTAAAAATAAATGCACAATCATGCAAATCTAGCTATCCTTAGAAATCCCCTGAAGTTATTTGTCAAGTTAAACTCTTTGATTACCGCCTGTGGTAAAAGCATCTTGGTAAGCTGTTCACTTTACCAGCATTGCATCTTTAATTTCCAAAAAGATGCTTCATTTGAATTTCAGAGGGTAAAGAGGCTATCATAATCTCTGTGCTTTCTTTTATAACAGAGTTATGGCTGCTTAGATCAATCATCATGGTTAAAGTTGGTCAAAAATGTAGAGTTTGTGTTGATATGGTTGTTACACATAAGCACAGAAAACAGTCTTTTAAGGCCCTGTGAGGAGTTTTTACCTGATTTGAAATAGTCTCACTGTTAGTCTGATGCTCTTCGTGACTTTCAGAGTAAAATGAGAATTTCAGAGACAAGACTGGTTATTTCTTCATAACAAATTCTAGTGCATGTTTGGGTCAGATATCACTGAAAGTAAAAGCTGAGTTGATATTCTGCCCTCACCCTGAAGTGTCTGTTTCAGGCTCTGTTGATAAAGTTTGGCAGTGAGAAGTAAGTTATCAAGCAGGAGGAGCTTTTTAACTTTAGATAATTTTCTTTTGACAAAATGTTTTTCTCTTCATGGCTGATACTGCAGCAGGATTAACAGAAATACTTTCTGCTGAAGTATCATTTTAGAAAGAGAAACTCTACGACAGGACTAAAGAGTTAAACCGTGTCCATATTTACATTATTCAGACAATCACTGGGAGAACACTTCATGATACCCGGGCTGTGTCGGGTGACGTTGAACTGGTGCATCTGATCACCTCCTGTAAGCTAACAGTAACAAATCGGTAATAAATGAACATTAATAAATCAGAGTTCACAAAGTTTTGTTGTAGCTACAGAGGCAAGTAGCTTCACTCTGCCACATCTTTACGACATTGAAGGTGCTCATGGGAAATGAAGTCATCATCTCAGAAAAACAGTAGGGGAGAACGGGGTTGGTTGTCACACAGGTTGATTGGCACACTCGTTATATCTCGCCACCAGGGGGCACTGTCTCTCAAATTGGGGTATGGACATTTCCAGAATTAGGATCAGAGCTCACCTACATAGTCTTCTCTTGAGTAAGACAGCTGACCTTGAGGTGAGAGGACTTTTTGTGTTTTTCATGTCAAATTGTAAATATTCAGCTCCTCAGTATTTTTCTTCTAGGCTTTTAAACGATGGGTTTATAACAAAACAAGTGTTACCTTTACAAAGTGTGAAGGGAAAACTATAGTTTAGATTTTTATTAGCTAGCTAAGTAGTTGTTAGATGGTTGTTAGCCTTGATGCTAGCAAAAAATTCCAGTTTGGGTTGGTCGTCACATTCTCTTTGGGGTTGGTTGTCACTTGTAACAACCAACCCCTATGTTGACAAAATCATGCATGGTGAAGTAAGTTGGAGTGCGCAGACCCTACATTTGCCATCACTGTAACTCAGACAGTGACCGCATGTAGCCTAGTTGAGTCGGCCATTATTGTACGGCCTATTTGTTTTGTTCTTTATGTTGTTATATAGGCTGGCCTAAAGATGTCTTTCCTGTTCATGTTCCTTAAAATGCATTAAGTTATGGAGGCCTATCACTTGTCAGTGCAATTAAACTTTCCAATTTAGTTCTGCCTTCTTGCCTTTTTAAACAGATTTTTCCCATTGAAATACCATTGTGACAACCAACCCCATAGTGTGTGACAACCAACCCCATAGTGTGTGACAACCAACCCCATAGTGTGTGACAACCAACCTCATAGTGTGTGACAACCAACCCCATAGTGTGTGACAACCAACCCCATAGTGTGTGACAACCAACCTCATAGTGTGTGACAACCAACCCCATAGTGTGTGACAACCAACCCCATAGTGTGTGACAACCAACCCCATAGTGTTTGACAACCAACCTCATAGTGTGTGACAACCAACCCCATAGTGTTTGACAACCAACCCCATAGTGTGTGACAACCAACCCCATAGTGTGTGACAACCAACCTCATAGTGTGTGACAACCAACCCCATAGTGTGTGACAACCAACCCCATAGTGTGTGACAACCAACCTCATAGTGTGTGACAACCAACCCCATAGTGTTAGACAACCAACCCCATAGTGTGTGACAACCAACCCCATAGTGTGTGACAACCAACCCCAAAGTGTGTGACAACCAACCCCCTAGTGTGTTACACAACCATCCCCGTGATGGGGTTGGTTGTCACAATGTGTCAGAGTGTCTTTGATAGTTAATTGCCTCTTTGTTACAATGAGTTGGAAAATTAGAGGGATACACATTTCAAGCCAACACCTTAAGCTTCAATTTAATGTAGGAATGACTATTGAAAGATATTTTGATGATGAGCAATCATCAAAACAGTAAAAAAAAGTGACAACCAACCCTGTTCTCCCCTACTGATTTCATCGAAAGGGGTCGCCAGAATCAACAACATGAAAACTCCCCACAGTTTCTTCAGAGTTTAAATACTGCCTCAAAATCTACATTGGTGTCCTACTTTCTTAATACTGTTATTGTTGTCCTCACACACTCAACTGCAACGTTTAACTGGCATTAAAAGAGAAATGGAGGAAGCCAAAGGGCACCTCTGCTCATAAGTCTTTGTACTTTTTATATATTACTGACTTTAACCAGACTTCATCCAGGTGCACATTGTTCCTGGCAATGTGGGCATGTCATGCATGCATGATAATTAAATATCATGCATGCATTGCCCTTTCATTTATGAAAAAGAATAAGTAGCTTCTACTGTGTAAAGAGCATTTTTCAGTGTTTAAGACAGGAGAAGTTTGAGAATCATTTTTCTGGCCCACATTTTACATTCCCACTGCTCTTCATTTTCCAGCGTTTTACTGCACGGCAGGCATGCTCAAACATTTAAAACCAGTGTCTGTAACAGTTTGTCTTGAACCAAGGGGGCTGGGGCTAATGACAGTCCCCAGACTCAAATTTCAACAGTAATGAGATGGCAGATTCATTTACTGTATGTTTAGGCGCTGGTGTGGAGTGATAATCCAAAGGGTTGTGATTTCTCCAGAGCAGTGATGCCATGTTTTTCCAACACACGCTGTCTTTTTTATATCATCCCCAGTGGTGAGCAGAAACGGCTTATTAAACATGTGGAACGATCACAATTTCAAAGTCCTCAGACCTCACAAAACATAACATTGTTTTAAAGTGATCACAGAGCAGAGGAAAAAAAGCAGGTCTTTATAACAGAGTATTTTTTAATGAATAATTCATAATGTAATGCTATTCTCTTTGTTTAAAACCAAGCTGCCTTATCATTTAAGATAGGAAAATAAAATCCTTCTTTTCATGATTTTAAACTGTTATTGTTCACATTCCTAAACTTCTCCTTTTGTTTATTTTTGTTTTAACAGCCCATCACTTTGGTAGCAATATTAAGTCTTAGAGTCTTTGAGTTAGGATATGGTGATCAGGCGGTTTGTTCAGCACATTTAAATGATTATTATTCTCCTGACTTATTGTTTGAGTTTTCTATATCAAAGTTTTCATTAGGAAAGTGTTTTAATTGTCATTTTGTTGATTGTAACTCGAGCTACCATCAATTAACAATTTCACCAAAATACATTAGATTTTTTTTTGTTAATTACTTTATTAACTCATAATAGTTAAGGCATTGGAATAGATATATCAGAGAAAATAAGGAGCTAAATAAGCTGAACATAAATTTCTGTATTTAGTTTCATCTCATCTTTGATCTTGAAACAAGGTCGGTGCTATAATTAGTGTGGTTACTTGCATTCCCAGTCCCTACACCATCTTTTTGTGCAATATGAAGCCCTGTGCTACATGTTAATGAATACATAGATATATATATATTTGACTAGAGCTTTATATTTCTCCTAATTTGTTAGTCTGCTGCTCTCATCACTTCAGCTGGGACCAAATATTCTTACCATAAGGGCTCCTTGAAGGCGAGCAGTTGATCGGGTTTATTGCCTTTTTGGCTGCCTCCCACCTTTTGCCTCCCTGGTTGAAACCTCCCTGTTCTGTCTGGAGTGTGCCATTGCTTCCCCCTGTCACTGTGGGCATCAGTGCCAAACTGTGCCTGGCCAAGCCATATGGTCTCTCCTTGACAAAAGACATGACAGGAAGGTTGTATTCTGTGACCCAGTAGATGCCTTTGAAAACAAACCTGTTCTTTTATTGTGGTTCAGTCGTGGGATTTAAGTCCTTTTGTTGTGTGTACTTATCAGCGTTAGTGTTCCTCTATATTTATTTTATTATCTTTGCAGGTATTGTTGGGCATTTTCTTCATCCTGGTTGCGCTCCTCTTCACTGTGGCCCTGTTCATTTCAAAGTAAGTGATGATGTGTCCCACAACGCCATTTTTCCTCACACTACACCGATTACAAATCTACATCTTATAACGCCTGAAAATAAACTGATGTTTAAGTTGTTTCTTTGTGTTTCAGTTTGGACAAAGCTCTCCACTCCGCTGGCATCAGCTCCGGGTTCATAGTCTTTGGCACCAACCTCACCAATCCTCTGAACGAACTTCTATTAGCCCTACAACCCGTGAGTATCCGCTCATCTGTCATAGTGAAAAGATTATTATCCCCAATTAAGATCTGCTTAGAGCTATAGTTTCCTGTTTCCATCATCATTAACCTAAATGAAGCATCATTTAAAAGCTTTTTTTCTTGGCTATCCTTAAATGCACTTGTAAAACTGTTAACTTGAAGTGTATGTGCTCCACCATACTGCAGGAGCCGTGCAAATCATTAAATCTCCACTGCAGAAAAAGCCTCGTACATTAAATGAGTCATTTTGACTTAAATGTTGTTTCATTACTTTTAAATAAAGTCTGACAGGTTCCACTTATATATTAACACAGGCTATAAGATAACAAAATTGCAACCACAGAAATTATACCCACATGAGTCACACTCACAAGTGCATTTTGCATACTGCAGTAACTTCAGAATAATTGCATTTTCAAAGAGAGCAGAGCTGAGATAAAAATTCCTACCTGACAAGCGCATTAAGCACTTCTATAAGTGGGAGCAGAATAGATGTCGAAAGGGAAAGATAAAGATTAGTCACTAAACTCAGAGAATGATTAAATTAACACACGAATCAATCAACACCTTTTTAACACGCTCTCTAAAACAATACGAATAGTATAGCTGGAACAAATGTTCTCTGTGAGCCCGTCTTTAATTCACTGACAAGATCATGCAGCGGGATGCTAAAGTGACTGTACAAGACACAAATACTGAACCACAGATCCTGAACCACAGATCCTGAACTATAGTAAAATGTACAGTACCAGTCAAAAGTTTAGAAACACCTTCTCATTCAATGGTTTTTATTTATTTTAATTATTTTTAACATTGTAGATTAATACTGAAGACATCAAAACTATGAAATAATCTGGTTTTACCATAATATGGATTACAACAGTAGTCAAATAGGGCTATTCATTGTGTACCAACCCTACCTCTGAACAACACAACTGATGGTCTCAAACACATTAAGAAGGCAAGTCATTCTACAAATGAACTCTTGACAAGACTCATGTTAATTAGAAACCATTCCAAGAGACCACTTCATAAGGCAGACTGAGAGAATACCAAGAGTGTGCAAAGCTGTCATGAAGGAAAAAGGGGGGCTACTTTACAGAATCTAAAATATAAAACATATTCTGCTTTGTTTAACACTTTTTTGTTAATTAAATAATTCCATACATGTTCTTTCATAGTTTTGATGCCTTCAGTGTTAATCTACAATGTTGAAAATAATTAAAATAAATAAAAAACTTTGAATAAGAAGGTGTGTCCAAAGTTTTGACTGCTAGTGTATACTCAAACTACTTCTATAAATCAGTGGATCAACTTGTTAATAGAAATGTTGACGATCAAGCTCTCTGTTGCAGGCCAGGTTATGGTTGAACACAGAATGTAGGCTCTCAACTCTGCCAGGTCTATATTGTGATGTCATTTTTACATTATATCATTGTATTCATACAGTATATTGAATCCCCTTACTTAATGTATTTATAATTTACTTATTTTGTATTTAGCTGCCTATATGGATTCCTGATTTACTGTAAATGTCTTGCTTCTTAAAAGTATATTTCCGATCCGAGACCCATGATGAAGGGAAGGGGAGGGAAGGGACTATAAAAACTGAGCATTTGTAGGTTTTTGTTGCCATTTTGTTTTTCCTTTGATAAGATAAGATAGATAAGATATACTTTAAATTATTTTGTTACAGCAGCTTACAACACGGGACAGGGGAATACAACAATGTACTAACATAGTTAAAAAATATAATAACAATAGTAATAGCAATGACAAGGGTAAAATATAATATAATAAAATAAAATAAAGTAAAATAAAATAGAATAAAATAAAATAGAATAAAATAAAATTTAAAATTTGCATTGTCATAATTACAATGGCATGGCTGTAGGAATTTTTACTGACAGAATTTGTTGGATGATGTACACCTGCAAAGCCGGTCAAAAAAAGAGGACCCAAACTCAACTTATAGATAATAAGGATTATTATATGCTGGGCTCAACACCAACAGGCAGTCTGTTGCATACCTAGGACAATGTTAGTTTTAGACTCAAGTTTCAAGTGGAATAACTGCATAATGGATATTAAAATATTTCTTATATTTTAAATATCTTTATTGAGTTTTCATCACATACACAAAACACAAAAAATAATAAGACATAGAAAACACCAGGGTTGGGCGGTGATTCTCTACATTGCCACAGATTGTACAGTATGGTGCAAAACAAGGAAGACAAACAGGTCTCTGCGGCAGTGATAGTAATACCTGATATAGTGCACTAGCCTTTCCCACCCTCCCATCCCCACCCCCCATCCCCAGCTGTCCTGAAAAAATTAAGGCTTAATATATAAGAGTTAGTTTGCAGAGTCAGATCTTACTTCTTATGCCAAGGGTTGGATAAAAGCTCATCTCATGATGTTTTAGTTTGGGTGTCATGAAAGTAGGCTAAGAAAGGTTACCATGTCTCATGAAATTAAATATTTTTTAAACCAATATACAAACATTGAAACACCACTTAAGTAGCAGGACACTTCAATTTTTCATTCCAGTTTTCATTTTTATTTTACATTTGGAAATAAGAGATGAAAAAATAGAGCAGTGATTAAAAAGAAAAAGAGGAATAATGTTTTAAAACATGTGAAACACTGCTTTTTTGCCTGTTATTTTTAGTAAGTGTCATTTAAATAACATAAAACCCTTCCTATTTGTCACTAAATGTAAAAGGTAAAACTCTTATTATATTATTTTGCTTGATATAAAGTACTTTTAAGATTGAAAAGGTAAAAAAATCTACAAGCAAAATCATAATGTTTTCAGTTATGAGCAAAATGTCACCAAGAATGAGACCATCATCTTTATGCACTTCAATTTCATCTTTCAGTAACCTGTAGATTCTGACTGCCGGTGATGTTAGCCGTGTGGTTGACTGACCAAAGCGTATTTGAATTTTTTAAGAGATGAGATAAGATAAACTTTATTGATCCTCCACCAGGGGAAATCCACTTTCTGCTTTTTAAGTTGTGGACCGAAGAGATTGACAGAATTCTTTATCACTCTCATTGCTGCTTTCCTCCAAGTTATTGCCGCAGGTCTGGACACTGACCATAACATCCTCTGTTGAACTGAATATTCTGCTGCAGGAGTTTGAGATGGAGAGGGATGACTGACAGCTCAGACCATTAAAAAATTGCTTCATAGATACTGGCATTGATTTAATGTCTGGGGCCAGTGTTTAGAAGAATGACCTTGCTATTTAAAGAATTAAGTGTGTGATGCTGAAAATGGATACTGTTAAAAGGATCAGCTTTTAGGTTAAATTCAATTTACAGAGTATGATCAGTAGATGCCTGTGATAGTTGCACTGTGCTCCATTGTTCAGACTGTAAATGATAGCTGATTGACAGTACTGTAGCTACTATACTATACTATTCTTATTGTAATTTTAAACCTTTTACAATATTATGTGTATTCTGGTAACATACACTGCAGTGTGTTACCATTAATTAGCTTTTTAAACTGCAAATTATGTCTGAAAATAAGGATTCTGTTAACTTGTGTTTTATCTAATAAGACAAAAGTTTCCCCTTTAATCGAAACACATTTTCCATCTTTGTTTTCACCAACTTTTTACCATTAACCCTGACAGTGACCTCTGCTGTCTTCAGCTGTAGTGAACTAAAGATTGATTGTTTCTCTCCTGTAGTACCAGAAAGTTTAGATTGGATTAGCAGTATCACTATGGTAGTTTTTAGAGTTCAAGACCTAGGCTGTTTTTGGAAACCGCCTGCAGCTCACTACCTACAAATGTAGTATGCAGTAAGTGCTGCACACTGCTTACTGCGGTTGAAGGAAGTATGTAGAATGACTTTTCTGTTGGATCTGTTTAAGATAAGATATTACTTTATTGATCCCAAGGGGAAATTCGGTGGTTGCAGCAACCCAGACAGAAGTACAATCGAGAATAAGTTTCAAATAAAATAATTAAAAATGAAAATAGATAAATAAAGATAGAATACAAATTTAGATATCTACAAATGTTACTAATGGTTTAAATAGTGGTAATTACAGGAAGTATAAAAAAATGATTCAGTAGTGACAGGTTGACATGGTGTGATTATGGTTTGGTTATGACATATTAGCAATATAATAAATAAATATGGGTATATAATATGACTCTAAGTTGTAGTAAACAATAACATGTAATATATATAACATAATAGGATATAACACAGTTAATTATATAACATACTGTAATATGCATGTGCAATATTTCAGAAAGCGGAAGTAAAAACGGCCAAGCTGATAGCAAAACTGCTTCTTCAGCATCACTTATAATTTAAAAAGTTAAGAAGTGGTTTATATAGAATTTAATGGTTTTCACAGCACCTAAACACAGAGTGCCCCCCCTTATATTCAGAGAATAAAAGAAGAAGCATTAGCACTGTGCATTGTGGGAAACAGCACGCAAGGAAGACTGGTCTGATGCAGACTGAGAAATTTACCTGAATCAGCAAATCTAGGTAGTTTTGGCATATTGCAGATTTTGCTACAAACTGAATTTTGGCCAAATCAGTACGTACTACTAGTATAGTAGGCAGTTTCAAAAGCAGCCTTAGACTTGGTGTCCATGTGTTCATACCTTACTGTTATTTAAACTGTATGAGGAGCTGTTTTTGTTACCCCACCATGGTGAATTGTCTGTAAACTGATTAACAGGAGAATAGTAGGAACATAGAGACTCTTAAAGGAAAGTTTAAATGCCCTTGTAAGTGTTTTAACTTATTAATATTAAAACAATATTTCAAAACAACTTTCCTATATGAAATATGTTGCTTGCCCTTTTCCTTTCTACCACAGGTTTTCCCGCTGGATTATATCCTGATCACAGTCATCACCATGTACTTCGTGGTCACATCCATGGCTGGCATTCGCAACATGGGCATCTGGTTCTTCTGGATAAGGGTGAGCAAAAAACCCCACTACCATTCTTTCTTTTAAAATTTCCAACCACACTTTTCGTTTCTCATCCTGATGTTCTTTTTTTCAGCTGTACAAGATCAGACCCAAGAAAACTCGCCCTCAGGCGCTCCTCTTCCTCTGTATGATTCTTCTCCTGATTGTCCTTCATACCAGTTACATGATCTACAGCCTGGCTCCACAATACGTCATGTATGGCAGCCAGAAATATCTCGCACAGGTGAGGAGAAAGATCTGTACATGTCTGAGTATTTCTCAGTTTTCTGTCTTTTGCTGAGGAGAGCTGCCGCTGAAGATTGAGCCGTAATGATGGCCAGTCAGCAGGTTCAAACCACCAGGGTCTACTCAGGTGTAGGCAGCGGGGTGGACTCTACGGGCCGGCAGAGGGGCTTTTAGACTCTTGTTCTTTTTGGATTCTGTCTATTTGTATTAGACTGTTTGGCTATTACAGTGTGGATCTGTTGTTTTGACAGTCTACCCTCCGTGTCATCTGATGTGGTCTCCCTCTCTGACTCTGTGTGGGTGTGTGCAGAGAGTTTAGATGCAACATTGTGTCTATGCTTTGTCTCAAAAATCTTTCAAACATGCATGATTAAAATAAAACCAGGTGTTGTTTTGTGCTGGAACATCCATTTTTTTAAATGAGAGAAAATAACCTTTACAAACAGCTCTATTTGTCTCACAGGAGAAAAGTGTCTCATTCTCTGGATGTGTGTTTTCACTGCAGCTATGATCTCTGTGTCTCATTTACACCAGCATCTCTTGTTCAGTGTAGACTTTATAAAGTGGATATTTTGACTTGTTTGAGTACATTTCTCAATCTAACACAATTTGTTGTTGTCTTTTATGATCTTTAGAGTCAATTTATCCTTCAAATGAGAGTAAATTACCGCTTAATTCTTTGTTGTTTGAGTTTATTGTGAACTTTAAAGTCTAGATTGAAGTTCTGATGTTGACACTGTTCTTTTTTTAAATGTATCCACAGACAAACATTCCTCCAAAGTCACAAACTGTTTATAGAAAGGAAGTCGTATGTAGTGTATCTTTTCTAAACATACACCTGCCCCTTGTGTTTTTGATTTCGTCAGACGCCCTCAGCAGGCCCTGCATCTGGGAACGCTACTGTCGGCACCACAAGGACCTGTGATGCAGACGCGCCCGAGGGTAAGTCTGTCATCTCTGCGAGGCACAGTGAGGTAGCATACGTCCAATAGTGAGACATTGGAAGAACTTACAAAACATCATCAAAGATTTATCCTTCACAAGTCGGGGTCTGAAGTAGAATAAAAGGAAGGGCAGTGTCGAACACATCCAGAACACTGTTCAGTAATCTTTGTCACCGTTTGTTGTTCATTAGAGGGAATCATACCAAGGACAAACAGTACTGATGGCCTCAAGCTGTCTTAGTGTCAGGGCTTGTTATAGTAAATAAGCTTTGAAAAAACAATATGTGAGTTCACATCATACAGTGACAGTAATCACACAGAGATTTATTCATTTGTTAAATGCTCAGGTAAGGCTGTTGTAGGTGACAGAGCACATATCATGTAATTCTCATAGTGCTTCACAGAGTCCTATCCATCTACTGAAAGCTATCTCTGTCTGCCTAGTGGCTATCTATCTACTTATGATATCTGCATTCATCCTCTACCTTGAGATACTTTCTCTATCTGACAACCTTCTCTCTATAATTTATCTCAGTTTAAGTCTTATTCGGACTTCCTTCAGACTTTTAGATGCATAAAGAAATGCATTTTTTTTTTAACTCTTACAGTATGCTTGTTTATGTAAGCAGAGATATTTGCAATTCATTCTGATTAGAGAAGATACAGAGCTGCGGTGCAATTAGAGGAGCTAATGAGTATTAATAGGTTGCACAGTATGTAACAAGGAAAATGGGGATGTTCATGTGAGAACACTTAACAAGGAGATGTTACTTACTTTTAACAAATAGTAAGCACATTATGTATTTAATAGAGAAAAACAAGTCTCAGAAATTCATCTCCTGGCTGTGCCTGTCTAACAAAATCTTACAAATGTTGAATCAAAGTGAGGATTAAAGGATGGTAGAGATATTTGCGCTTCATATTTTCTCTATGGGACAATGTATGTTATGTTATATTTCAGTTTAGGTGATGAAAGTTTATTTTTAATGCTTAAAGTTTTGTTATACTCCTTCTATAGCAGGATCTCATATAGATTTGTGTGAAATATGGCGAGGCTGTCTTTATTCCAAAGTTTCTTTATTGTTTTTTTATGCACAAACAGACAAACAATAGGTTTTGTGACATGTAATAGTTGGAACAGAGTTCTGTGGATGATGTTATAAAACACAATAACAAAAACACCCTTAAGATCCCACCAGCCCCATAACATTGATCACTTCACACACATCTCACACCCATACCGACATTAACAAGGGGTAAACAGACAAAACAATTACAAAAAAGCAATATCATTTAAATACATTAGGGAGAGCAAGATCACACAGCACGTTGATTAATACTTGAAAAGAGGCTTGTATGATGTGGAAGTCACTCCAATCTTCAGAGGCAGAGGTAGAGTGACGAGGCTGTCTTTGCATGGAAACGAAAACAGATATTTTTGGAAATCATATCTTAAAGGGATAGTTCAGCTTTTTTTATACTGGGGTTGTACCATGCAGCAACCTCCGGTCTCAGAATATGAAGCCCATGCGGAAGTGTTATAAACTGCAATTCATTGAGAATCCGCTTGAGGCTGGCTGCAGAAACACTGGAAACCACATACACACCCATTCAAAAAAGACGATCTTTGCAGCAGAAATAAACATGTTTACAGCCTGGTTCAAAAAACGGCTTGGCTCTGGCTCTACATAGCTAATCTCTCTATCAGCACACACTGTATGGGGGGGTGAATTTTTTTCTAATGCGACGGTTCAGAGGATATTAAGATCATGAGTTTTTGCCCAAATAAGGACATGACTGACTTGACTGACAGGCAGGCACACATAGCTGTTGGCTAGGAGGCTCAAACCCCGCCTCTTTATGTCACACTTTTTTGGATGAGTTCAGGATTTCCAATATGTCTCCTGCCGACGATTGGCTTCAAAACAGCGCTCAGGAACAGATGTGTGACGTCACGGATACTGCGTCCATTATTTATATAGTCTATGGGTTGTACTCACAGGGGATGCAGGTCAGCTCCACCCTTTTTTGTTGAGAGGCTGGATGAAGAACTGACACAGCAGATAGGCCATCGACCTCTGCAGATGAGGCAAATTTTACCATGCCACTTAGCTAATTGCAAGAAAGTCAAACCCAAGCATTGATGTCTTAGGAAGTTTGCAATCTATTTAGAATCTTTCATAGCTATATTTTGTCATCAGAAATAAATTTGTTTTAGCTCTATTTTCAAACACAACACATTCCTGTTCCTCAGCCTGCAGCACTCTGATCAGCTGATGACATCTATGATGAATGAGTCAACTTGTATTTTGCCAAGAACAATGATATACTCAGAGTTCTGACATCAGGACATCTCAAAACTAGCATCAAAAATATCCCTTTAAATGGCACCCAACGCCCAGAATTCCTGGGGAAAATTAAGTGCTTTTTTTTTTTTTTTACAACCACACACTGAGATCATCTGTATGTGATGACTTTGCTTATATTCTCCTGATGGAATGCATTAATACATCAATGTTATTCCAACCCTCTTACAATATTAATCCACTTACTCACACACTCACAGACGCACACCCACACCAATGCAAACTAGGGGCGTGAACGCATCACTAAACTGTCATGTGGACAGAAGGAACCAGGGATCGAATCACTTAACCCTGTAATTAGTGGACCTGCTGCGACACAGCAGCCCACTTCTTTCTATTCACCTTGAAAATGACAAAGCAGCCTTGATTTATGTGTTACTTTGGGAGGAGTCTCACTCTTCACGTGTATCTTCAGCTATGTTATCAGCCATGATATTGACAATAGTGTGTCATTTCCCTTTGAAAAAGTTCCTTGTATTGCCTTCAATTGCCAGTCAGAGGTTTGGACCTGTTGTGTCAGGAGATTTTTGGGATGACAATGAGGTGTGTATCTGAATACAGCGAAGATGTTAGAGATAGCGATTATTGACTTGGTTTTCATGAATAATTTTCTGTTCATCCAACAGTACTAAAAATGCATTGAGACAGGGGGAGACAGGCAGAAAATAGAAAGATAAAGCCGTGGCAGGAGAGTAACTGTGAAGATCAAAGGCAAGATATTATTTGTTTACAATAATCTGATCTGTAGGCGCATACTTTTAGTTTCTCTTCTATCTGTGGGTTGGATAAACTGTTATTTGGGGGGGGGAGAAAATAGGCTTTACCCAAATTAATTGGCTGGTGGCAGCCTTGGATAACCTTTAAAGTTGATGTTGAGTCACTTTGGACTTCATCAAAGAGGCTGCTGCTGCTGCTTGCAGTCGCACCAGTCATAATGATAGTACAGGAGGAGGTGGCAATCTGTTGTTTTGAGATGTGCAAAAGATATTGCCGCATTGTATCTAAGGTTCAATGCACAGAGTGTGACATAAGCCTCAATCCTTACCTCTGTAATGCATATTCAAAGCCACGTACTATGACACACCATTTGTCATGGGACACTGAGTATTTCCCTCTGAAAATGTGGTGCTGTACTGTATGCCTCATTGCAGCAGTGTTGTCTCTGGATAGTATCTCTTCCAGCCCACACACAGAGGATGTGATATCATTTGAGGACAGATAGTGTCTGAAGTTTTTGTTTCAGACTCTCAGGACCTCACAGATATTTGTCGAGATAACTACAGTGCCAAATGATCTTGTTTTCCATCGTATAATTTAAAGATTTTTTTCACTTTATGCTGCAAATAATCATATGTAAATGAGCAAGAAGGCTATGAAGAAGCAGTCAGTCACTTTCCAGATTTTGGTTTAGTCTAGTTTCTACCTATTACCAATATCTATCCAATGTATCTTTCTACTTATCTATCTCTCTATCCGTCTGAACCAACCAACATGAAGAGAATAAACCAACATGAAGAGAATATTAAAGTATATGTTGTGGAAACCCCTAAATGTCTCATATGGAAACCACACCGGACAGACATTTTTATTTTATTTATTTAACCTTTATTTAACCAGATGAGTCCCATTGAGATCAAGACCTCGTTTACAAGGGCGACCTGGCCAAGAGGTCAGCAGCACACGTCAAAATAAATAGCACAACTCAACAACATGGAGCATATGTACAGACAGTATGTAGAAGCAATCAATAATTTAAAAGTGCAACTTATTTTCAAGTAAAGTGCAATTTGTGATTACAAAATGGTAAAACATGGTGTATAAAAGATGACACAGAACCAACAAAACAAATCAGACAACAAGAAAAATATCCTTTTTTAAAGTTATATTTTTGGGGCTTTAGCCTTTATAAGATAGGACAGCTGAAGAGAGACAGGAGATGTGGGGAGTGGAGAGTGGGGGAGGACATGCAGGGGTGATGGTCGCGTCCAGGAGTCGAGCCGACGACCTCTGCAACAAGGACTGTAGCCTCTGTATGTGGGCCGCTTAGACCACTAGGCCACCAGCTCCCCCCAAGAAAAGTTTTTAAAAGATGAAAACCAGCATCTTTTTTTGTTCCCATGCACTAGGGCTGAACAATATTAAGTTTGACCTTTCCAATCTCTTTAAAAACTTCAATCATACTTTGAATTACTTGAGACTTTATGAGTACTTTTGCTGACACCTACATGTGATGGTAACAACAAGGGGAGAGAGCACAGGTGGAGGGACATGTCTCTTCATGAACTTTACAAAGAAACACACCTGTCTTACTTAAATGTCATCACCTATTTTGGATATGTTATATTTAATGTGTGAAACTAGTCCTGTAATATTAACTCTCATAAAACCAAAGCTCACCGTCTTGTCCTGCATTTGATTCTCTTGACACCACCCATATGTGTGCTGCAGGGGTAGAAGTAAAGGTAAAGGTAAAAGGATGAGGTGCCGCTTAAAGCTAGTTGACACTGTCTTAAGATTAGTCCCACATCACTGTGTGTGTGTGTGTGTGTGTGTGTGCTTGGAGCATCATGCAGTGATATCTGTGACAGGCGTGCACGTCAACGTTTTACAGTCGTGACACACACAGACTCTGCATGCACCTTGGTTAATTCTTTGAGTGTTTAACTGGGGGCTTCACTTGTGTGACAGACTTTCTGTAGATTAGTTATAGAAAACAAATACCAGTGGAGTTTTGGTCTTACATCAAACAGCATAAAAAGTGTCAGCCTGACGTGTTTCAGGTCGTATGATTGACGTCACACATCCTGCGATGTGACTGTTGCTCTAACAGAAATTCTCAGTCTTGTTGTTGACAGTCTGGTTTGCTTTTAGAGGTCTTAAAGAAACTTCTGTGTTAATTTGAATCTGTTTCATAACTAGTTGAAACTCTTCACAGGAGCTTTAGCATGATTCATGATTACATGAGCTACATACTGGATCTAAAAGAACCAGCAGTGATAAGCGTCTTTGGTCCGGCCTTAAGTAATGGGTTGAGTTAATGGTTTGTCTCTATAGTGGGCTCATACGACGTGGAGGCGCTCATTATCTAATGTCTTTGACATTTGAAAGAAGTGAGCATCTGCAGGTTCTATACTTATATATGTGAAACCTTTCACAAAAGGCAGTAAATGCTTAAGGGTTGCTCTTTTCATGGCTGTGATGTATGTTGAGATATCTTAACACATGGACAATCCAGACAGATCCAATTAGCTCTTCTTAAACACAAAAAAAGCAGAAGTAAGAGCATCAGGAGCTTCTAGATTATTCCTTTTTATTTTTAAATATTAAAACCTTTCTCCCTGTGCTCCCCATGCTGTATGATGACAATAAACAATAAAGTCAGCTGCAGAATTTGTTTAAAGTTAAGTTCAACACAAATGTTTTGCCAAGTGCAGCAAAAAGAACATTGTGATCACTTTTAGTAACACTTCCTCATGGATTAATAAGAGTGAATTTAATTAAAGCAGCTATATTTACACAGGACAGTGATGCAAATGCAGCCAACATACAGTAATTACATAAACTATATCCCATAATGCTCTTGTTTACATAACAAGACAGTGAGAGCTGTGTTAATAAATCGGATTTTCTTTGTTTGTTTGGTTGTTTGTTCCTCTCAAACAAATCATTGCTCCTGTTCACACAACTCTCATCATGACACCACATAACACATGCAGACCTGACTATGCATCACTTTGTCAGGTTGTGTTCTGCAGATTGTAAGCTAAGCTGTATTTACTATTTATTTATTGATTTGTTTGTTTGTTTACTGTCTAGAAGGGAAAATGAAAAGCTGATGAAAATGAGCTGTGTTATATTTGTAGTGTAAAATCAAACATAACGTTACTTGGTCAGAAAATAATCTCTCTCAGTTTGTTTTTGCCCAAGTCGCACTTTTATAAAAGATATGGTTTGATCGTATACACTGACATATTGGCTCCTTAAGTGCTGGTATAGCTATGGACTGTGTTGCCCATGACACCAGGACAGAAGCCAGAAGTATTTTTACTTTTGCTTTTGACCAGTTTAGGGAAACTGATCCTATTTTGGCCTCTTGGAAACGCTTTCATAACAGCCGTTGTACCTCCCACCATGAAGAGGAGGAAGTATCAAGCAGAGACAGCACATGCAACTGAGAGAGAGAATACAATCAAAAGCTTATCGACCGATGTACTGCAGGAAGTAACAGGTGAATAACTTCATTTGTGCCATGAGGGAGTGCAACTCTTTCTTCCCAAATTTACATAATGTGGAGAGAGTACCTCATGAACCCTGCAGCGGTTAAGAGCTAAGAGAGAGTGATGGCTGTAGAGGACTAAATGGCTGTGTGCCAGTCAGCCAGCCAACCAGCTCTAAATAAATGTACTTCACTCGTCTGTGCTTTTAGATCATGTTTCTACTATTCTTCTTCCTTTCATCTGCAAAGTCATGATGACTAATCAGACCTGATATTAAAGATACAAGCTGCTGATGATTTGCTCATAGTAAGAAGAAAACACTGCTGTTCTGGCATTTCTGGCATCATGACACTCATGACGCTTCATTGCTGGAATGCATGTGTTGCTATCGCCCAAAATAAATGGGACCACTTGATTTGTGATGGTTTTAATTTAATGGAATTTGCATCGTCTGGAAGTCTTTCAAATTTGATCATCATTAAAGACAGTTCAACACAAGGATGCATAAGATTTGTATCATTAGATTTGCTTGACTGATAAATAACTCCAGTCAAACACATGAGCATATCATTTTTTATCATGTTCATTTGTTATTGACTCAGATTGTTGATATATTTGTATAAATTCTAGCCAAAATGTCTCATTACACCTATATAACATATTCACTTAACAAGTCCTGATCTCTTATCCTCCTCTATCCCTTTTTCCAACCACAACTTGGTCGTAGCGGATGTGTGTCTAACATGAGTCTGGTCCTGCTCGAGGTTTCTGCCTGTTAAAGGAAGTTTGTCCTTGCCACTGTAACTTACTAAATTTCGCAAAGTGCTCTGCTCATGGTGGATTAAGAAGAGATCAGACTGAGTCCTGTCTGTAAGATGGGACTGGATCTTATCCTGTCTTGATGTTGGGTCTTTGTTAATAATATAACATAGAGTACGGTCTAGACCTGCTCTGTTTGTAAAGAGTCTTGAGAAAACATTTGTTGTGATTTTAGGGATACACAAATAAAGATTGATGGATGGATGGATGGATGGATGGATGGATGGATAGATGGATGGATGGATGGATGGATGGATGGATGGATGGATGGATGGATGGATTGATTGATTGATTGATTGATTGATTGATTGATTGATTGATTGATTGATTGATTGATTGATTGATTGAGTGAGTGAGTGAGTGAGTGAGTGAGTGAGTGAGTGAGTGAGTGAGTGAGTGAGTGAGTGAGTGAGTGAGTGAGTGAGTGAGTGAGTGAGGGATGGATGGATGGATGGATGGATGGATGGATGGATGGATTGGTGGATGGATGGATGGATGGATGGATGGATGGATGGATGGATCGATCGATCGATCGATTGAGATCTAAACATTATTTCAAGATATTTAAAGACCACAATAAGGTCAGAAATGCTTGTAAGGAGTAACAACATCAAGCAAACTGCTAGCCAAGTTTGCGTGGTAAGTTTCTTGAAATGTGATGTCATTCATTTCGAGTAGCTTTCTGTTTGTTGCATCAGCAGATATTTTTAGTCATTACAAGGAAGTCAGGCCTTGTTGTTGCCTTTTCATACATTGATATAAGAGTTATCTCCAGACATGTCAGGTGAATGTGTCTTATATTAAGTGCACTGACATATTTTGATTAGAATATAACAAATACACTTTCACTGGGACTTGAGTTTTTGCAGTGTTTCATTGTTGAGTCCATGGTGTTGTTAAAAATAATGACTCTTCCAACTACTGCTCAACTTCATCTGACAATATCCATAAAGACATTCTCTCACCAAGATCCTAAAAACTTATTTTGTAGACCTCAGTTACATAATGTAACAGAGGACTGTATATCTTGGTGTTCAACTGATAGTTGTACTTTAGTAACTCAGGATTGTTTTGCAGCAGCATTGAATCCAGCAGTGAACTTTACCTGTGTGTTTTGCTAGAACAGATATACTGTAGTGTACTTCATACCTTGTCTCTTGGGGGGAATGGGATGTTACTGTGGTACGACAAAAAGATTCAAACATGGCTATGAATTGACATCCGTATATTCTCTGTATTTCAGGCTTCTCTGTAGGTTTACAAAAATAAGAATAGGAATATGCTGCGGATGAAAAATGGCACCAATAGTACAAAAGGCTCTGACAGGGCATCACTTTGTAATAACCTTTAGTGTGACACTGGATCATAAGACAGCAGCAGAAGAAGAAGAAGAGAGTCAGAGTCAAGCTGGTGACTGATTGGCCGGTCGGTCACGGTGGTGTAATGACACTAACATCTTGTGAGCAGGTACTCTGTGTCAAGCTCTCCATTATCTACTCTAAGGTCATTACAGGACCATTACTCATTTACTCGGCGTAATGGAAGTGGATCCAGAGGAATTAGTTGCCATGGTCTCAGAAACCTGAAATCTGAAGTCTTCCTTTGTAGGTGATTCAACATCCAGTTTAAAGGGATTTCAAAGAAAGGGAACATTTGTGTATTTATTAAAAGCTCTGATCTGAATACTGCGTAGTATTTATAATGCTTTTCTCAATTTAGCTTCTAATTAAGTTAGTTTACGATGAAGAAAAGTTTGTGTAAGTACATTTCATTTTACATCTATACTTATTCTCTCTAAAGACTCAAGCTTGAACCCTTCCTGCCCTTAATCTGTCCTTGTTTGCTTCTGTTCAGTCACTTTCCTTGGAGGTCTTTGAGGTCATGTGGAGGACTTTAGATGAATGTCAGTCGAGTCACAAACCTGTGCCACAGGAGTCAACACAACAGTAATCATGCTATTGGGCTAGATGAAAGTCTTTTCATTTGTAGTACTATTTTGTATGATGAACTTGGTGCCCTTAGAAAGATCCAGATCCCCCAGCAGTGGTTGGTCCATCAGAGGCAGTAGGCAGAAGCAGTGAACTTTTTGAACTATTTGTACTACCTTTTATTAATCTTGGGACCCATGAGCTGTCGTCTGACAATGATTTAGCCTCTGAAGTTCACTTTTTAGACATTTCCGTGCAACCATTGGTTAGCAATGAAGGAGCTACAGCCAAGACTTTATCTTCTGCTGCTTTTTTTTTTACTGTCAAGTGATTAGGTATTTGGACCAAAGAAGCAAAGCTTGCACCATCAGCTATGTCTACAAAATAATCAAAGTCATTTCTCATTGGATGTTTATGAAGGTGGGATATCTAAGCATGTTTTTTTTCTACAACACATTTGTGCATCAAGTGGAAATTTTCAATCTTAAATGGTTGTCACAGACCCGCGTTACTTCAACCCTGTAAATCTGATCCAGAATCTGATCCTGACGGAGAGGCGCCTGCAGCAGTACCTTTCTGAACCATTGGTCACAGATTTTGTGTTTCTTGTCGTTTTATTTATCAGTATGTTGATGTGTGTCTTGGTACACAGCTACGAACATGTAGCTATGTGGCTATGCTAACTAGCGCTAGCACTTTTCCATGAAAAATAAAAATCATCCACTAGATCTTCAAATCTGCAGACGTGGGGAGTAAAACCGACCTTTGTGTTTATTAAGACAGCCTACAACTAGCATGCCTCCCTCCTAAGCTCCTTGTTGGCACACGTGTGCAGGTAATGAAAAACAGAGGAGGGGTTGAGTTGTATTTTATACAGTCTATGGGCTGAACAAGCTCCGAGCTCTGACTCCGTTACAGACCGGATGGTGTTGTGACGTAACAAAAACACGGAAGTCTGAAACGGCTCGTTTCACACACATTTACAGAAAGGTGGAAAATTCAGAACAGGGGCAGAATGGATTTTTTTCATTTCCGGGGGGTTTGTAGACAGGGACACATATTTCAGGTAGAGAACCATTAAAAAGTCGATTTTGCATGATATGTCACCTTTAAAGAACACATTATGTATTGATTGCCATCGGGACATAAAGATCATTTTAACCAGTATAACAAAAAGTGTATCTAAATCTGACTACCAACCCCAGCTTTAAAGCCCCCGTCCATGTGGTGTAAATATTTAAGTTGAATCTGTAAATAGATATTGCTATAGTGACAACAAAACTTGAAAAAACTAGTGTGAATCATCAAAAGAAAGAACAAATTCCACATTCATTTGCAGAGAAGCTGTCATAAGCATCAGAGATGACGCTGTTTGGATCTGAGGTCCTAAAATAACCAACCATAGCTGAAGA
Source organism: Notolabrus celidotus (assembly GCF_009762535.1). NCBI lineage: Eukaryota > Metazoa > Chordata > Actinopteri > Labriformes > Labridae > Notolabrus > Notolabrus celidotus. The sequence goes on from NC_048275.1 coordinate 8,145,838, forward strand.
TAAGATCTGATGAGATATGCTGAGTTGATCTCCCACTGGGTGAGACTCACTTGTCATATCCAAAGCCTCTGCCCAATGAGACCAATGGAAATATATTCCGGATTATAACTTTTAAAGTTTAATAATATATTGGCTTCATTAAGCCGTGCTGTAACCTCAGAAATTCTCAGCAATGGATGAAGCTGTTCTCACAAATTATTCTTACCGCTGTGATGTTCACGCTGCTTCTAATGGTGGGCGAGCGTCTTTGATCATAAACTCTGACTTGCTTCTCATCTCATCGACATCCACTGCTCTTGTCAGTGAAGATGTTTTTTTGATAAAGTTAGATGTACCACCCTCCAAGAATAAAGAAGAGATACACTTTAGGTTTTTTGTCTTTTTTGTTTCGTTGTTGAGGATCTTGATTTTTAATACCATTAGACTCACTAACTACACCTTCATCTCATTTATTGATGTATTTGATTGCTTCCATCAGACTTACCCGACTCTTTGTCCATTTCTCCTGGTCCCTCTGTCTCCAAAGAAATTAACACGCTCATCTTTTGTTTATTACTGTCATGTTAGCACCTCCATGATCACTTCTGCAGCTCCCATCATTGGTTAAATTAGTTCCCCTGGCAGTCAAACCAATGACTTTAATGACATTCTGTCCACAGCACTCCTAATTCAATGTCCCCCTGAACCCATTAGATTCCCTTGGGTTGATCTGTCCCAGTATGTCAGCCAATTTTATGGAACGGCTCCTGAAAAATGTATAAAAATCACCTCTTCTGCAGCGAGGAAAGTTTATTCAACACTAGATATCAATAAACCCATCCCAAGGTTTTGTTATTGACACAGCAGCTCTTTTCACCAATAAATCCCTCATAGGTCGTTCCACCAATTTTCCTGCTGATAGTTTTCATTCAGCGTTAAGGTCAACACTATCAGGGACAATAATAAAAGTTTTCAGGTGAAACATTTCTTAAAATCTTTAATCAAATATTTCTAACCATGAGCCAAAGACTCAGAAAATGAATCCCATTACTTCTTCTCTGACTGCAAGTGATGGATCTTTTACTACGCAGGAGTGTTTTCAGGCTTTAGACTGCTGTCTGTTTCCTAGCAACTTGCCGGTTTCCAGCACATTGTTCTAAAGAGCTTCAGGGGAGAAGACGGTCATAATTTTATGTTTTGCCTCTGAGATGTCTGGTGCCCGAGCAATTTTCAACAGGAGACTCCCTCAACCCCAACACAAATTAATAGTAATTTTCTTTGCATCTAGGGGATCATCATCAATTTGTGTTACAATGGAAAATGTCAATCAAAAGTTATTCTCTTGAAATAAAAATGTCCATCTTGTAATCCACAGACACCCCTCAGCTTTCAGAGGAAAATGGAATTTCAAGGGTGTTGGATAGCTTGGTATTGTGCCAAAAGTTCTCCACTTTAATTAACGGAATTTAAAACACTCATAGCAGCTGTTATTAATATTTTGTCACATTCTTTTTGAGCAGCAGGAGCTTTTTACAGCAGGGGTTTTAAAAAAGTGAAGCATTTAATAGGTAAAGAAAAAGCTATTTCTCTCTGGAGTTTGCATTCAACAGCTAAAAGCTGAAAAGAGAGTGAAAACTGGATGTTTATCTATCAGGAGGCCAAAACAAGAGTCCTAATGATGGGAGGGTTGTTCACACGTTTTATTGTACGGCTGTGGTGAATGCTCAATACTGATTAGTGAGTAACAGCATTCAGAGGATTCATTTTCAATACCTCATCATCTTCAAACAGATATATACTTTGTGTAGAATAAATTAGAAATGTGATTACATTCAGTGGAAACATCATAGAATCTCTTTGACCACTTATAATCGGTATAATAGTCCAATCAGAATAAAAATGCTTCATGTCAGAAGAGACTGGCCCCCACATACCCAATCAGAAAGAAGTCTCATTCTGATTATGAGCTGTGGTGTGTGCCATTTGTTATTCTGATCAATAGCCGTGTAAACATTTGATCGGATCCTTTCTCCCAGTTTTGGGGTAATATTATTCTTACTATGCATGTCTGCTCAGTGAGACGCAATGAGTATTTGCTTCTGTTAATACTGGAATGGACAGAAACAAGGCGGGAGATAACAAACTTGTCTTTAGATGACTCCCAGATATATGTCCCCTTACATTCCCCTAACAACAACAACTTAAATCAACTCACCGCCTGCCTCTCTGATATCAATAGCTGGACATCTCAAAATGTTCTAAAACTCAATGAAGACAAAACTGAAGTTATCCTTTTCTCCACATCAAACCCTACCAATGACATACGCAGCCATCTTGGATCCCTCTCACTTAATATCACACCCACTGCAAGAAACCTAGGTGTGTTATTTGACTCCGAGCTCTGTTTTGATGCCCAGGTTAAAAAGGTTGTTTTTTCCACCTGAAAATCATTTCCAAAATGAAATCTTTCTTATCATTTCACGACTTACACAAGGTTGTTCATGCCTTTATCCTGTCAAGACTAGATTTTTGCAATGCCCTTTATTCCGGTTTTTCTCATACTTCTGTTCATCGCCTTCAATTAACTCAAAATGCAGCTGCCTGATTAATCACTGGTTCACAAAAATCCGATCACATAACTCCAATTGTGGCTTCCTTACACTGGCTTCCTATTAAATTCCGAATCGATTTCAAAATACTACTACTCACTTACAAAGCTCTTCACAATCAGGCTCCCCAGTACATCACAGACCTTCTCACTCGGTACAAGCCTCCCCGTCCTCTCAGATCAGCCGACATGGGCTTATTGGTTATACCTAGTGCCCGTTTAAAATCCAAGGGGTTTCGGGCTTTTTCAGTCCGGGCTCCCAAACTATGGAACGACCTACCATCTGAAATAAGGCGTGCTACTTCTGTTCTTCATTTTAAATCACTTCTTAAAACTTTCTTTTTCAAAAAGGCCTTCATAACTTGCTAACATGTTATTATGTATGTATGTGTGTGTGTGTGTGTGTGTGTGTATGTATGTATGTATATGTATGTGCATGTGTGTACATATGTATATGTATATGTGTATATGTGTATGAAAAAGGGTTGGGATTATATTAATTATTATTATTGTTTACTTTCTGTGAAGCACTTTGTAACTCTGTTTAGAAAAATGCTATATAAATAAAGTTTATTATTATTATTATTATTTAGCCAGCACAGCTTTTTTTGCTAAAGATTGTTGAACTCATGGGCACCACTGGCCTAATGGTCTAAGCACGGGCTCAATATTCAGACAGTACACAGTGGTTGCAGGTTCAACTCATGGCCATTTGCTGCATGCAAAACATTTGGTGACGCTGCTTTCAGCCACTATGCTCCTAAACTATGGAACAGTCTGCCGGAGGATCTGAGGGGAGCTGATAGAGATATTGAGACTTTTACACATTAACTAAAAACTTATTTTATCAGTCTGGCTTTAATGTATGGTTTTACAATTGTATTACTTACTTTTTACTGTTATATTGATTTAAATGTTGCTTTATTATTTCACTAATTTTGACTGTTTATCTTATTTTATTTGAATTTATTTATTCATTCATTTATTTATTTGAATTTATCTACTCAGTTTAATTGACATTTTTAGCCTTCATTTTATTTTCAACTCTTATCCAGTTACCCTTTTGAATTTATTTATTTTTACTGTTCACATTCTTAATATTAATTTAACGCTTGCACTTATGATAAGATAAGATAAGATATGATATTACTTTATTGATCCCCCGGGGGGGGGAATTCAGTTGTTACAGCAACCCAGACATAAGTACAATCAAGAAGAAGTTTCAATAAGTAAAAATAAAAATAAAAATAAAAACAGATAAATAAAGCTAGAATACAATTTAGATATATACAATGTTACAATTGAATTTAGATTAAATAGAAGTAATTACAGGCAGTATTAAAAATGTTTCATTGTTTATTTTAACCACACACATTTTATTGTTGTTTGTGTGCATTAGTCTCTATTTTTGTCTCTTTTTTAAAATCCATTTTTGTTTTTTAATATGTCTTGCCATTATTTTTTTTCTGCTTCTTTCTTGTTTTCAATCGCTGTAAGGAACCTTGGGTTGCATTTGATTTGTATGAAAGGTGCTATATAGATAAAGCTTGATTGATTGATGGACAATTACATCTTTAGTGCACAGTGAGGGGCGAGCAGAGGAGCAATGTGGTGATGGGAGGGATGGGGGATGTATCAAATCGGTTATATTCTGATTAAATTATGCATGTTCACACATCTTAATCAGATTACTTTAGCGTGCATGGAAACAGTGAAGTCGGAAGTTCTGATCTGACTGATTTTAATTGGGCTGGAGGAATTTCCACGTTATTGCAACTAAACACAAACAAGAAGGTGAAATGAAATATAACCATAAAACTGAAGTACATGAGTAAATAATCCATCCAGCACATAATGGGTACATAAAGTGAGTGTGGATAGTAGCATGAATCAGTGATAATGAGTCTCATTGCTTTTTGTGTTTGTGTGAAAATGGACTTTGGAAAGAAACAGTCTCTGAATCTATAGGTGGGTTCTTTTTGGCTGACTTGTAGCGCCTGCCACAGGGCACCAGTTCAGATTCATTCCTCCCAACAGCCCCCTCACTGTACATTTTCCTGCGCAGGTTACGACCTCTTATGGATCTGAAATGCAGCTGCATCTCTTGGACCTTTCAAATTGCTATGCTGAGTATCCAATGTTGTATTCAACAGTTGTAGAAACCGAGCTGATGAGTAGCATAGGTGAGGCCAGGTAAGGTAAGGTGTCTACATATGTTGTCTTTTGTGTCTGCATTCCGGTCTTGAATGCTGCTCAGATGGATTTTCTCTGCATGCAGGGTGGGGGGGGGAGAGAGATAAGGTTTGGCACTGCGAAAAGATGCTTGTTTTGAACATTCATCGACAACGCTAATACGAGAAGCCAGAGGTATGAAAATAGTTCAGTTGGAGGAACATCAGCATCCTCGAAGGACACTGGAATGAAAGTGCTCTGCTGCGTTTTAAGATGCAGAGACAGTGAAAGCACACAGTGTAGGAACAGGAGTGCTTGCTGATAGAGAGGTTTTCACAAAGAACACAACGTGTATGTGTGTGTGTGTGTGTGTGTGTTTGAGGTTATGCATGTGTTTGTGTTCAAATACAGAGTAGAAAGTTATACATAATGCATCATGCTACACAGGGCTGCACTCACCCGGGTATCATGAGTCAAGGTGAAATTACCTGCACTCGCACACTGCCCCATGCTCTTATCGGAGCATGGTAATGATTTCAAGGTGAAGTGGGTCACTGGTGTACATGATAATATATTTAGGCAGACCACTGTTGTGAACCATCTGCAGGTCCAACTCAGAGCCCTGCAATTCAGGCGAGCAGCTGGAGAGCTACAGATGGCTGAGGTGGTGGAGGAAAAGAGCAGGGTCATGGGGAGGAAGATAGACCGGCTTCTCCTGTTGGTTTTTTGTTCCTGGTGCAGAACAGCCTGATTGTTGCTTTGCTTTCAGAGCTCCTCTGTGTCCACTCTCTCTACGCTTAGGTATACGTACCAGTCAGAACACATTGGCTTTGTTTTCATGACAATATAAGCTTCTGGGAATGATTGCCAACCTTCTCAGTATTTCCAGTGAAGCCAGCAGTTTGTGATAAATGACTTCCAGCCAAGGCTTCTTTTTCTGTGCATTGTAGGCCAGTTTGCAACTTGAAAAATCAAGCACACTGTTAAAATGAAAAAGCTGTGAAAACTCAAAATTTCAAGGCACCTGTCTGCACCAGTTTTTTTTAGGCTAACTAGAAATCTTACATTTGAGCCAACTGATTAGTTTTTGTTGAGATAACTTATCATTCATATGTAGTGTAACTTAAAGTTTTGAGTTCTACATACTAAGAAGTGAAAGTTGTGCCAACTTATTATGTTTTATTCAGAAATTGTCCCTTTGTTACTCCACGTTACTGCACCGTTTGCCCACTTGCAAGGTAGCTAGCTAATGTTCAAGGCGGCTAACTATTGGTAATGACCATGCCTTATTAAACTAAGTAACTAAAGAAATTAAAGTTACATTAACCGGTAATCAACTCACTATCAATTGACCAAGTGTAAAGTTAGAGTTTCAATACAATACTCAAACCAAACACTCACCTTTAGGGTGATAAAATCCACACAGGACAGGAGAGATGGCGCCACATGTGGGAGATTGAAAGTGTGGAAGACCCCTGTAGATTTGAGTTGGAGACCCCATTCTTTGCCTGAAGCAGACTCAAATAATTTAGCCGAGCCTCAAACCCATAACGTCAAGTTTTGCCAACCTAACTTATGAAATGAGACCAACTTTACACAACAAACTGAATACAGGTAGTTGAGATAACTACTTTGATGTAGTTTGCAACAAAATGGAACATTTTTTGTTTACTTAACCGAAAAATCCTTTTCAGGCCAACAATTTTAAGTTTTCATTTTTACAGTGCATGTGTTCAGATCATAAAGTGCACATTCAAATGGACGCCACGAGTGTTCATGCACAGTGAAGCCAAAACATGTAGAGCTCCCCCTACAGACTAGCTGCAGTATAGACTATAAACCCTGTCTCCTTCATGTCAACGATGTGAGTGAGGATGGGCTAAACTAGAACATCTAATACATGACAAATATTGTTTTTGAAAAATGTAACAAACAACTAACACAAGAGTCATTCAACTTCAAACCAACACAATAATCTGTTCTGCAACCAATCTGAGGGATATTTAATCTGAAGGTGTAATGCATGTTTTGGTTACCAGAAGGAGTGTCATGTCGGTCCCTCAGCTCCACCAGCCAGATTGCTTCTGCGCATGCCTTGGCTTCACTTGCTCAATATGTCAGCACCCAGCGAGGTGGTGTTCTGGCTTCACATCTCATAATTGGAGTAGAATGGAGGCACAGTGTCCATATCAGTATACAGTCAATGGTTCAGATCAAAACCCCTTCAGATAGGCTTTGCCTGCAGAGTACACCCAGTCATCTGTTTCTGGTCGGTCTCACATCAACTGCATATAGTAAGTTACACAGAGGCTTCACTCCGTTTTCCTTCAGCTGCTCTTTAAATGCTTGATTTTTATATATGGAGGTCTGATCAGTCGTTTCTGATGCATTCCTGAGATTCAGGAAAACTAAACGCTGAAATCAAAGCGACACAGCTTGAGGTTTAAGTTTTTGATCCATAACCAATTTGAAGCTTCACTTACATGCAAATGTTGATTTACAGAGATGAAATAATTGTTGCCGGACCACATGTGGCCTGATTTTGCCCTCCTTACGGACTGATATTCTTTAATAAACCAAAGCCTGCTGACTCAAGAATGGTCAATTCTACATGGACTACACACAGAAACCAGAGCACTTACCATACTGAAAATCCAGACCCCTGAGTCCACTGTCTACATCTTTATGTAGAATCTGTAAGTAGAGATTAGGGTACATGAAACAGCACATACCCACATTTTCTTTTTAATAATTCAGCACTCCAGAGGGGAGAGCTTTTCCAAATACTGGCTTTAATGAATATATTCTAAACCACACCGAGGATCTCGATTTCATGTAGCTCAGAAAAGTCTAATTGTGCTGTTTGTGGGGTTCAAGTCAGTGTAGGAAACAGTGTGAGAGCAGGAGCTCAGCAGGGTTAGCATTAAAGCTCCAGATGGCTCTCTAACATAGCCAGACAGTGCAGCTCCTCTTCAGTTCAGCTTCGCAGACGAACCCTGTCCTGTTGAAATCACACACACACTCTGATTAGTTATATATTGAAGTATCCTCTCTGTATTCCTTCAGTGTGAATGGCTAAGCTGATTAAGTGATCTGAAGGGAAGCATTGTTTCCGTCCTTCCTTTTCTTCCGGTGTTTTCAGACTAAAACAACCGGAGCACTGAAGAGAGACCCAGACGCTGCTCTCATAACCCCGGCACTCTCCACTTTTGACGTCATCAGCATTTCCCATGCCTGTCAATACCCATTCGGGCACATAAAGGGGAATGACTCAGCTTGAGAATTTTATATTATTCCTGCCCTCTCTGCCTGTGAGATCAATAGCACTATCACTTCTGTCAAGAAGTGGAGAGCTGAGGCTCAGAGGTGATGTCAGCGGAATAAAGCACAGAGCTGCTCTTCCCACAAAGAAAGCAATTGGATTTAAGAAGCAATAAGCGAGACTCTTTTTCTTCAAGGTTTTGATGGGTTTGTATTTATGATCGAGTTTCTCTGTCAATACTGATCGAGCCGTCTTTGGTTAGAGTAAATAAATTCACTTGAGGAAGGACAGCAGAGTTGAGTTTTGCTTACCTCAACAAAGTTCGGGTCAGAAACGGGCTGCCAGAAAATGACAACATTAGAAGTCAGCGTCAGGAACTGAAGAAGGGATGGGCAATGATTCATGAATGTTCAAATATTCGTTCACTTTGTAAAAATGAGGTATATCAACTATTAATCGTGTATCGATAAATTGATTGTTAAGAACTTACGTGAACAAATTTTTTGTTTAATTTTGTATCATGTGGAACAAACATCATGTGGTCGCATATTTAATTCAGCTATCAGGGAGGTGTTTTAAAGTTAAAGCATGTTTCAATGTAAATCCGCTGACTGAAGGTGAGAGACAGGTCCCCACAAGCGCTTTTTTCCTCTGCTGCCAGACTGATTATGACCCGGTTATGCTCCCGGCTGACACCTGACCACGTTCAAATCAGGGGCGTTGCTAGGCATAAAGCTCTACTGGGGCACAGAGCCCCTACTATTTCCCCTTCCTCACACACACACACACACACACACACACACACACACACACACACACACACACACACACACACACACACACACACACACATTTTATGGGCAGGTGTTTTCTCGTGCCCTCTAAAGAGATCCAGAGCTTTTTTCCAGTTAGTGAAACCAGTGCTCACAAGTGTGTCATGTTTCATGTGTTTACCAACCATCCTACATGAGAAATAAAAAGCTGCATCTCTGTTTACAGAATATTATAACCAGGGAAAGCTTTCAAACCATTGTGAATTTAATGATGTTTTTTTTTAACCCAAAGCAGTGCTGGGGATGGTGGGACTTCACTTGTTTAGGAATTAATGAATGTATGGGAAACACTGCGGTGGATGCAACCCATTAACAACTGCGCCTAAAGTCTTTTCCTTTACTTCCGATGGCCAGTCCGCCCCTGATACTGGGGCACAGCTCATTTACACTGAGGCACGTGCCCCAGTAAAGGGGGTCTGGCGACGCCCCTGGTTCAGATGCTTATTTTTCTCAATAAGAACGAGTAGACAGAAAACTGGACACTGTGAGTCTGAAATATGTTTCTGTTCAGTTCCCTTGTTGAAGTCTGAGCCTTCACTTTTATGACTGTATGTCTGCAGAGATTATGACCCTGCTCCACATGTTGATATTCAACGTGTTTAATATTTTGAACACCTCAATATGATCCGTAGATATTCAATACTGTCAGTTATATACATTGTGTCATTAAGGAAAATTTAATTCAGGGGGGGAAAAATGCATTTGGCATTGTTATTGACATGGAAAACGATTACGTCTTTTTTAATGATTAATTGATAATTGAGGGTTAACATTTCCAAAGATCGATCATGGAAAATACTTGAAATTTACATCCCTAGTCAGGAAGTTATTTTATTTTAACCCTCTTAAGAAATATATTTTGATAGAATTGTTTTCCTTTAGAGTTCTTTTAGGGGAATTTTATGTCTTTTAAAATATGTTTTATTTCTTTATCTTGACTTGTGTTTTTATCATCTGCCTGTTTTATTTTGCTGCCCATGTAAAGCACTTTGTAACCTGGTTTTGAAAGGTGCTCTACAAATAAAATTATTATTATCATTAGGGATGGGCAATGATTTTTCGAATATTCGTTCACTTTGTAAAAATCGAAGTTACTTTGAATACTTTCTAAATTTTAAAAGTAAAATTTTTCATCGTTTTTACCGGTGCCTCGTTGTAATACGGTAACCCCGCCAGACGGTGGCTATAGAGCGTCTTAAAGCTGTTTGCTAACGGCATTAGCAAACAGAAGAAGAAGAATGCTAACTACATTAAATAACAAAAGAAGAAGAAAACATTACCGACAGTCGCAGCGATTTTCTCCGTTTCTGAATCTCACACTACCACCCACGTATTTCCAGAGACTGAGCATGGCTGTAAAATGTAAACATACACGCCACGCCGCGTCACAGAAACACCGACATAAATGTAGAGACAGTGTCAGTGCCCGTTACTAGCAGCACCTCATCCTGCTGCTGGTTAACGGGACTGCCACACAAACGGGCTGTTAATCAGTCCCTCCAGGAAGTTGCGATTTCGCGATCGCAACTATCAACGCAAATTCAACCAATCAGCGCGATTTTTTCGCGACCTTGCAATTTTATACAATTACCGCAACTTTCCCGCAACTTTGACCAATTACCTTAACCTCAGCCCCTGTACGTCATCAGTTTTGTCATCAATTTCACTTCCTAGGAACATAAACATAAGTCCTCACTTGATCGGCACTTTTCAACAACAAAACACGCATAGAGCACGGGTGAAAAGAGGGGACAGCAGGCAGGACAAGTGACCATGACAACGTTATTATTTATAGATTGAGGGGCTCAGTGTTCGCTTGGTCTCTACCTGCAGCAGGTGTGCTTTATGAACCAGCTCTCCTCACCTCCATGCATCTGTCTCATCTTCATTGATGATTTTTACCCCCGGTGTGCGTTAGTGACAGAGACACACCCGGGGGACGTCTGTTTACTATTTGAGGTTTGACGTTGTTGCCGCTCTCACCTTAAAAAGCTCTGCATCTACAGCTTGATTTAATCCAGTTTGGTGATACATCAGACACCTTTAGTAAGTTTTGATCAACTCCTAGTTGATGAGATTGCATCATCAGATGCAGATTCACTTCAGAGTGCATGAACTGCCTGTCAAGTGCCTCTGTCACTGCGAGGTACATTCAGGGACCGTTGTAAATGTGCAATATAGCCCTTTCATGGCATTTTACTGTGAATCAAGAGAATCAAAATACAGTCAGTGGCCACATCAAGAATGTTTTCTAAAAACATCTGTAATTTAGCGTATTTACTTGCCCCTGAGATGTTATTGGGGGGGGGGGGAGCAAAAAAAAAATCGCAACTTTCACCGCAATTTTTTCAAAAAGCTGTCGCAAATTCAGGCTTTTTGGGCCGCAACAATCACAAAAAAATCCCGTGAAATCCTGGAGGGACTGGTTAATGGGACAGGTGTGTGTGTGTGTGGGGCGGATGATTATTTGAATAACCGTCAAATAGATCCCAATGATTATGGAATAATATTTTGGCTTGAAATGCCCATCCCTAAACTAAAGCCTCATATTTAAGTTTTTACCCGTTTCTTATTTCATTTTGCTGTATTTTCGTACGCTCACGTTTAGATTCACAAATAATCCTTTTGGATCTCCAGAAACAAAAATCGAGGAACATACGACAGAAGTGAAACCTCCCTTTGGTAAATAAGTCATCTGGTGTTGTCTGGCGTTGAAAGCTTTTCATCCTTTTTGAGTGGCTCCTTTTAACTGTATGACACCGCAGCCAAACAGAGATATTCACTCTACTGGTTTATTGGTTTATTCATGACTTACTTGCACTTACTATAGTGACAGGTAGTGCTGTGGTCTAAAAATACAATCTCTGCCTTTCTCTACTCTACTCATCATTTACATTTCCTTTCTATTGGAAATCTTTCTCTTTTTATCGGTGGGTGTTTGGGCTGAAACTGTCCCGTTCAGCTCAGTAGTTAAAGGTGCTGAATACATCAGTCATGCTGCTTCTTTAACGGCTCGAGACTTGTTTGATGCTGCAAAAACACCAAACCATGACTGAGGACCCTTTTGGATGAATGGAACAAAACAAGCAATAGCATCGATTTAAAGTCACTCTAATAATCATGAGGGATTCAGAGCGGAGTTGCATTCCCTTTACCTCATCAGGGTTACACGCATAACCCATTACCTCAGGTGCACTCACCGTTTTCACAATCCCCGCTGTCGTTGCGTGTCTGGGCTTTCACCTTTTGACTTTCCGATGTGTAACACTGGATATGTTTAATGCAAGGCTCCATTTAATGTTACATCATCCTTGTTTTATCTATTAAACTTCTATTCACACTGACAGTGACATGGCTTTCCTCTCTTCAGAAGACTGCTTGTCTTTTCTGGTTACTCTGATAACATTGCCTGAAGCATTGCTGGATGTACAGTGGTAATAGCAGCATGTTTTTGGCTCTTAAGTGAACACAGAGCCTTTAACAACACATATATCTTACAAGCGATACGCCTGTGCAATTATAAACAGAATAAGATGTGTCAAGTTTTATTCCAGGCATGCTGTTTTTCTGGATGATAGCACACACACACACACACACACACACACACACGGAGAAGTTCTCATTTCAAACAAAGACTCAACATTCTTCTGAGGTTATTTGTTTGTCTCCTCTCTCCTTTATCTGTGCCTAATCATTTTTCTCTGAACTTCAATGTCTTTAGTCCCTGTGTGGATGAAATGTTTGTTTTTATACATTATGTATGGATTTTATTTTCTTCCTCACTTCAAGGGTTTCTGTACCAACGTTGAAAAATTGAACAGAAAAGCACTATGTTGGTAGACTTAGAGCAGGACTACTTAACTTAATTTCTTATACGTTTCATAAGAATTCACAGCATGCAATATCATTTTGAATGTTTATATAACAATCTGTGATAAAACACTTCTGAACTTGAGTTCCTTCACTAAGTGTTTCCTGAAGGTTCAGATTATATCTCATCGGTTCTCAGGAAGGAAAGAAAGTTAGTCTCCAGTAAGGATGGGCATTTCAAGCCAAAATACTATTCCATAATCATTGGTATCTATTCGACGATTATTCGAATAATCACCCCCCACACACACAGACACACACATACCCACACACTAGGGCTGTCAAAATTGCTTCAAAATGACATTTGAATATTCGCTCTAAAAAAAAAACAGAGGTTCGAACCATTCAAATATCTATATTTGATCATTATGTCAATAACAGGTGGACAAACTAATACAAGAAGACATAACTACTTGTATAGGTATTTTTATTTCAGATTTAACATGGCTAAACATACCTACACATTACAAAACAAGTAAATGACCTAATGGCCTATACCGTAACACTTTTAAGACCGTTGACCTCTCGCTCGCTCCTCTCTCTCTGTGCGTAATGCGCTGAGTGAGTGCTGAACAAGACTTGTGCGAGCAATTAAAGGTCCCGACTCTTGTCCCTTGTCCCTAATATAGGCAGGCTTCATTCAGTGATTGAAGCAAATATTATTAAAATTAATTGAAGGTAAAGTTAAAAACGAAAAAGGAGTCCACTTTCATTCTTGGTGCTTGTATAAAAAAAAGAGAGGAAAAACTGCATTTTATCCCAGTGTCACTGATGGCCGGGCTCTTTTAGTCCACTGTCAATGTAGGGTCTTAGGCCTGACAGGTTATTTGCCAAAAACACAAGACAGTCCACATGTGAAGAGGGCCGATCTCTTTTTATTCACTGTACTCCCAGCGGTGGAAAAGACGCGCTCAAAGCGCACTGAGGATCCGGGGAAGGACAGATTTCTCTCTGCCGTCTGCTTCACGCTGTGCATGTGTGACTCCTGTGACCTGTCCCTGACCCGTCATGCAGTGCGCCCACTTGCAAAGCAGCCGCCGATGTGTTTTTTTTCCACAGTAGAATATTAATTTTCACAATCGAATCTCCGTTTTTTTAAATATTCATATATATATTCCAATTTAGAATACTCGTTGACAGCCCTACCACACACACACCTGTCCCATTAACAGCCCGTTTGTGTGGCAGTCACGTTAACCAGCAGCAGGACGAGGTGCAGCTAGTAGCGGGCACTGACAGCGTCTGTCTCCATCTTTACGTCGGTGTTTCTGCGACGCGGCCAAGCGGCAACCTCCAGTCTCAAACTATGAAGCCCATGCGGAAGTGTTATAAACTGCAATACACAGAGAACCCACTTGAGGCTGGCTGCAGAAACACCAAAAAGCACATTCACACCAATTCAAAAAAGACGATATTTGCAGCATTAATAAACATGTTTACAGCCTGGTTCAAAAAACAGCTTGGCTCTACGAAGCTAATTTCTCTATCGGCACACACTGTATGGGGGGTGAACTTTAATCTAACGCAATGGTTCAGAAGATATTAAGATGACAAGTTTTTGCCCAAATAAGGACATGACTGACTTGTCTCACAGGCAGGAACACATAGCTGTTGGCTAGGAGGCTCAAACCCCGCCTCTTATTCACGTCACAATATGCCTGGTTGAGCTCAGCATTTCCAATATGGCAGCCACCGACGATTGGCTTCAAAACAGCTCTCAGGAACAGATGGGTGACGTCACAGATACTACGTCCATTATTTATACAGTCTATGGACGCAACGTGGCGTGTATGTTTACATTCTACAGCAGGGGTGTCCAAAGAATGGCCCGGGGGCCAATTGCGGCCCAAGGTCCATTTATTTATGGCCCCAAAGCTTCCATCTTAAATTGTGTTATTTATATCAAAGAAATTAATCACAGTTTCCTTCTACAAACAAAACTAAAGTCAATCCAGAAACGTCTCAAAAAGCTTCATATGGACTACCTCAGGGTCCTTTTTTATACCTTTATACCTTGTTACTTTTTTTCTCATTTTCCAGGTGTTTTCCAGTACTGGAAAACTGGAAAACCTGGAAAACAGTTGACCAGTTTTCCAGTACTGGAAAACACCTGGAAAATGAGAAAAAAGTAAAAAGGTATAAAGGTATAAAAAAGGACAAGATAAAAAATTAGGAAATTGTACAGAAAAGGCAAAATTTGGTGCATCAAAAATGTTCAGAACTCAGGAAGATAATTATTTTGTTCTTAAAATGTTGCCTGCTGGTCAGAAAGGTCTTAAAAACAACATGAAAAAGAAGTGTGATAAAATCCAGATTGTGATCCTGCCGTAGGAAAATAATGATACAATATTTTTCCCACATTGCCTGACCCTAATGAAAAACATTTTCCTCCAGAAGAAGATAACGTTTGCTCATGTGTACATGGCTTGTGGAGAACTGAGGACTTCCTAGTTACTGATTTATTGAGAAAACATTTAAAATGATTGTTATTAAATAGATATTTTCATATCATTTCATTCCATGATGAGCTGTGGGGAGCTCGTTCAGTCAGCGCATCATTCCACCACGGTGCAAGACTGAACGCTTCAGGCGCTCCTTTGTGCCCATCGCCATCAGACTGTTAAACAGTCTGATGGCCCATGAACAGATCCATAACATCCCTGCTCTGTCTGTCACACTCCATCATCCCATCCCGAACTCTCTCTTGACTGCTGCTGGCATTATAATGTATAATATACTGTATTATATAATTATCTTGCTATATTATATTATGTTATATTACATTACTATTCTAACTACAACCCATCATCATATTACATACAAATATTATTTCTATTTATTGCTTAATTTGTCATTACCAACCATAATCACACCATGCCAACCTGTCACTACTGAAACATTTTTTTTTTAATACTGCCAGCAATTACTTCTATTTAATTTAAATTCCATTTGTAACATTGTATATATCTAAATTGTACTCTAGCTTTATTTATCTATTTTATTTTACTTATTTTTATTTTATTTTATGTTATTTTATTTTATTTTTTACTTATTTTTTACTTATTCTGTACTTTTTTGTACTTATTGAAAGTTCTTTCTTGATTTTACTTATGTCTGGGTTGCTGTAACAACTGAATTTCACCCCCGGGGGATCAATAAAGTAATATCTTATCTTATCTTATCTTATCTTATATAACTTTTATGATTGCTAAGTCTCAGTAGGAGCCACTGGCCCTGAGGTATTCTGACAACATCATATGTGGCCCTCTTTAAAAAAAGTTTGGACACTCCTGTTCTACAGCCATGCTCAGTCTCTGGAAATACGTGTGTAGTAGTGTGAGATTCAGAAACGGCGACTGTCGCTAATGTTTTCCTCTTCTTTTGCTATTTAATGCACTTAGCATTTTTTCTTCTGTTACTTAATGCGGTGAGCAAACTGCTTTAAGACATATTAAAACCAAGCACTGGTAAAAACAATAAAAAAAATTACTTTTAAAATGAGAAAATATTCAAAGTGAATGAATAATTGAAATTTGAAAATCATTGCCCAGCCCTAGTCTCCAGTTCACACATTTTTTTCTTTTGGGGAAGTAAAGTTTTGTTTCTGTGCTTCCTGCTGATCTCCTTTGACACTTTGACACACAAAGCACAAACCTTGCTATGGGCATCAAATGTCTGCAGACTGTCCAAGGTGTGGCTGTACAGACATGTATGCCTGGAGGCGGATTACATACAGCTCACAGCTATGCCCTCTACACTGTACAGGCAACTGCATTCATGTGTTGCAACACTGTTACTTCTTTGATTTTCACACCTCTTTCTTTTGAATGTGACTTTTCAAAACAACTTCACCTTGAGAAACTTTTCACCTTAAAAAAAACCTGAGAAGGTTGGAAACAAATTCTTCTTCCACTCTGTCACAGAATAAAGACATCATTTTGAAAACATGAGGAGGTCTGGTGAAAAGAAAACTGCCAGCGCCTAACAGAAAAACTCCCAATGCAATATATGATAATATGTTAAAAAGGTGTTTAACAATATCAACCATCCTTGTGTGGAATACTAAAGATTCTTTGCTTTTGAATTGTTTTTGTCCTTAACGTTGGTTTCTTTGGTTGATGGGCAAATATTGATCTTTTAACGTAGGCGTCGCCAACAATGAGAGTTAAAACAATGTTCTTGTGTTTCTTCTGTCTCTTCCAGATCAGTGCACGGTGACACGATCCTATCTTTTCCTCCACAAGTTCTGGTTCTTCAGCACCATCTACTACTTTGGTAACTGGGCCTTTATTGGGGTAAGTCAAATGGATGGAAGTAAAATGTCATTTTTGTTTTGAAAGAAGACAACAACCAATCTTTGTAACGGCCAAATTCCACCAGATCCGTTTCCGGTCCGTCTCCGATCCGTCAGAGCACCGGATCTGAAAGATTTCTATTCTAGTCAATGTGTTAACTTCCACTGGATCCACTCCGTTGCGTTCCGGCTGCGTCTCTGATCTGGCAGGTTGGAATGCAACGGATTAGATACACAAGACTTCTATTTTTTCAATCTGCACAGAGCAGATGGAGCAGGACAGGAAGTCAGGCACCAAAACAAAATTAAAACATCCAGTTAATTTTCAGAATAAAACACTGTGTTATCACCAGATCGTTTTTAACTTAACTATGACAACAAAATGTAATTTTGAACGGAGGCAGGCCTGGAGTCAACAGGTCAGAGGTTTTCAGAGGACCAGAAAGACAACATGGATGAGGAGAGGAGGAGGAGAATCCTTGATTCAGTGATTACCAGGGGAAAACCTCGGTCACATGACTCCAGCTGTCCGGCGGTCCTGCTCCGTGCTGCGTTCCGAAAACACAACCGGTGGGTGTTGACGGACGAGAGATCACGGAGCCGGACTGCATTGGATTGGAGATGGACCGGACACGGATCTGGTGGGAGTTTGGTGTAAGAGTTTTAAAATGAGAGTCTCACATGTAATAAACTTAAAAAGCTCCTGTGGGGAACCTTTGTGTAAAGTCGCTGTTGGCGCCCCCTGTGGACAAAGTGGACAACACCTACCCTGCTACAAGGGGAACAGGCAAATACAATGACAAAGAAATGATTCATCTTGTCTCTGATGGTCTGTTTTATTATTATTATTTTTATTTATTATTTAAAAGGACCATGCATATTAATTAACACTTCTGTAAATATGCCAGAGTTAGCCAAAGGGCTAGTTTACATCCGTAGTCCATTGCCAGATGTTCAAAAGGCTCCCTAAAAAGATCATGTAGGTCATAAAGGGTCAACTCTATTCATTTCAGTCTGTTTGATAACCGACTAAAAACTCCCCACTGAAGCTTTAATGTAGTTTCTCTGGCAGGTGGTGATGAAACGCACCGATAACTGTTATTTAGCATCTTTTGAACAATAAAACACTTTCAGCAACAACGTCTCTGAAACATTTAATTTACTCCTAAAGCAGTTCAGGAGTATTTTCTTCAGGGAGTGTGAGCACAGAAGCACATAATGTAATTTCTACTCAGAAAAAAAAAGAAGGTTACTGAAAATGATTTTTCAGCACTGCACACAGCTAATCTCCTCGGCAAAACACTTAATGGCCTCTTCGCCGGAGCTGTTGATGCATTGTATCGATCAAATGATCCTTATGAATTATTTCCTAATGTTTGCTTTCTTTTATTATTCTTTATTTTCAGGCTTTCCTCGTCGGCCTGGTCGTGTCCTGCTGCAGAGGGAAGAAGTCTGTGATTGAAGGAGAGGTGGAGGCCGATGACTCAGACTTGAGTGATGATGAATATGTGCACTAGAAACGTTCCGACCACAACTCAAAGGGACTAGAAAGTACAAATTCAGAAACAAATAAATGGATGTCAGTCATTCGTCATGATTTAATGTATTGCTTTGAGGGAGTGATTGCGGTGTGTGTTTTTTTTTTGTGTGGATTCCAGCGTGGTTTTGAGTTGACACA
This sequence comes from Notolabrus celidotus, assembly GCF_009762535.1. Taxonomy (NCBI): domain Eukaryota; kingdom Metazoa; phylum Chordata; class Actinopteri; order Labriformes; family Labridae; genus Notolabrus; species Notolabrus celidotus. The sequence continues at coordinate 8,164,534 of NC_048275.1, forward strand.
TCCCTCCCCTCAATGAGAGCGCTCAGACCGATTGTTGTGTCTTTCTCAGTCGATATTATGAATGAGTTTGGGATCCTGGGAGCATCCTCCAGCTCAATCCTGTCTTGGGAGAATTCTCTTATCAACAGTTTGAGACTGACACAGATTGGTCATTTTTCAGCTGCTCTTGACACACGCTCATCCAAAACTCTGTCTAAGCTTTATTCGGAGCCAGTTTGGACATCAACTTACTTTTTACTTTATCTAAGCACTTTCTAGACCCTTGAATGGTTACTGTATGACAATATCTACTGTTTGCTTTAGACTACCTTTTAAAACGTTCTGGAAACAACCGAGCCTCACAAACTGTTCTTCTTGTTTCTGGCAGGTAATTGTTGTAAAATGATCTCTGAGTGTTAAAGCAGTAACATTGTCAAAGTTTGTTTTGCTTGTTTGTGTCTGAGGTTAGGTCTTCACAGTTAGACGGTGTGCTTTATTTTATTGTTTTAGTCCTTTGCAGCCTCAGAGCATTTTAAGTGAGTGTTACTGTTCTTATATACCTGCACTGTGTGTGAAATATAAAGGACCAATCGCAGCTAAGGTTTCAGTTATTCCTGGTTTTTAATGAAATGGGGTCAGCAGTTTTTTTTCACCCTCTTTGTTGGAAAACCTTAAGCAACAAAAAAAAAAAATCAAAGATCTGGATGTAATTTTCTTTAAATTTAGGAGTTCTGTTGTTTTTTTGCCTTTGCTCTGTAGTCCAGCAGGCTTGTCACAAAAATATGAATGGCTTTTCTCAGCTCTGTTTGAGTTTTCTTTCTGTGTTTTTGCTGTCCTAAGTGTGAAAATGAAAACCTAGTGTTGATTTAAATAACAAACAAAGTGAGAGTCTCACTTGGAATGACGTATTTATAATTTGATTAAAGAGACTTTTGTGCCTCATGACTGTGTGGTACTATGATGGGCACACACTGCTGTATATGCTGCTCTAAATTAACTCAACAATTATCAGCCTGAATCTCGTAAATTTCTCGTAAAAAGACCTTCATCTAGAACGTGATTGGTCTAAAGAATGCTACTGTTGATGCTGTCTGTAATAAATGGTACATTAATCAAAGAAATAAAGCAGTTTTAAACCCCCTTCAACTGTCCCAGAATATGCACTTTTTTATTTTTTGCAACACATTTTTCCAACCCTCCCTCCTTTTTGCACCCAGTATTGAAAGCACATGTTGTATTCTGTAGACAGAGAGCACATTAATAAATGTTGAATAAAGTGGCATGCTATTATTTGTTTGCCAGTTTTCTGTAATAAATTGAGCTAACATGAGTTACAGTGTTTTTGGGGGGAGCTTTGTGTTTTCTGCCTTGTTAAAACCAAACAGCAACCTCCGGTCTAAAAATATGAGTCCAATGCAGAAGTGTTAAAAACTGCAGTTCATCGAGGATCCACTTGAGGCTGGCTCTGGAAGTACCGGAAACCACACACAACATGTTTAAAGCCTGGTACACAAGACGAGTGTAGGGGGGTGAATTCTTTCATAACGCTGTAACTTCAAGGATATTGAGATTACCAGTCTTCCAATGAGAGGCACAGCTGATTTGATTGACAGGCGGGAACACTGTAGCTGTTGGCGAGGAGGCTCAAAGCCCGCCTCTTTACATCACAATCGCTACACAGCAGCAACATGGCTCCAGCCGGCGATTGGCCTCAAAACAGCGCTTCAGAATCAGATGGGTGACGTCACAGATACTACGTCCTTTATTTATACAGTCTATGGTTAAAACCCAAATAGTTTTTAACGCATGCTATATGTTGACGATTTAATGATCCATTGATATGAACTGATAGTTTCAATGAATAATGATTCCAGTTAGTGACACAAAGTGAAAATGTACACTCTTATTATCTCTGACAGACATATAATCTTATTTCCTCCCTATAATAAAAAATACCTTGACTTTACATTCATATCTGGAAAAGTGAAGTATTTGAATTGTTGCATTAGTAAGATGATATAAATGCAATTGATGGTATTAAATTGGCCTTTTTTAAACATATATTATTTGCAGGCTCTTAGTAGTATGCAATGATATAAGTATGCAATATTATCTAATATTGTAAAGCCATATAATCATAATATATCCAATTGTGATAGATACACAATTTTTTACACCCCTGTTTTACACATTCAGTAGCCAATTAAAAAACAGATTTTATCTATTAATTTAATATTTAACAATTTCTAACCAGTTGTATCAAAAAGAAGCCAGACATAATTAATTGTATTTGTTCAACTCAACTCAAACTTTATTTATAGAGCATGTTTAAACAACCAGAGTTGACCAAAGTGCTGTATAGATCAAAAGCAGCACAAATGACAAAAATAACCAAAACAATTTGCCAAAGATACAATACTAAGATACATAAACACAGTGGAAATATGTAATAAAATAAGATAGAATAAGATCCATTAAGATTTAATTAAGGTTTTGCATGATGTCCACTCCACCTTGATTAAAAGCCAGGGAGAAAGGGTGAGCTGTTCCACAAAGGCTCAAGGTATTTGTTCACATTTGGTTAACAGTTCTTGAATATAATGCCCCATTTTTGAGTCAGAATTTTTAATAACACTTTAGCACAGTAATAAAAATAATTAGGACACTGTAAAATGTAACTAAAATTGAAATTTGATTATTTTGGTAAGTGAACACTAGTTTTAAAAAAGTCTGGTCATTTTTTAAATTTACAGCATTCCTTCTCTTTAGTAAATAGTGTTCTGTTGAGAGCATCTTTGCTGCAGCTGGGCCAGTTTGACTCAAAACTGTCTTGTGGAATTTTTCATTTTTGTTTAATTTCATTTTCATTAGCCGTCCAATCCTGCTCTCAAATACTTCCCCCAAAATCAGATCATTTCCCACACTGCTGTCTGTAAAACATATTGGCTTTGTGGTTTTGTATTAATTCTTCTTCTATGAAATCTCACTCCAGAATGATGAAAATAAATAACTAAAATGTCTATATTTATCTTCCATAATTCCTGAGTCTTATGAGTGCTGAGACAAAATTAACACCACAGTGTGTTGAGATTCCACTAAATCTATTACCAGGCTTGTAAGCACACAACCACAATCAGTAATTCTGTGAGTGAGGACGTATCCTGCTGTTCAAAGCGCTGGTTTTGACACATTACATCATTTCGGAGCAAAAAGGACATGTATCAAGTGAAACCGACAGTTAAATACACCCGCCCTTGGATTAGCATAACTACTCAGAGCTCGCTCAGGATGGATTTGCATGAAATTTTGAGTGCATGTCCAATTAGAGTTTGTGGCATGCATACCTTGTCATAACTATTGTACAAGTCTGCTTTGAGTTAAGCCATCATGTGATATGCCACCCCCACATCCGCTCATAAACTAAATAAGCCTTGAGCCAAAAACATGGAGCCCTGGAAGTCTCACAGAGAGGATTGTGTGATCAACGTGTCAGATCAGAGGAGTTTTTGCTGTTCAGAGTACAACATTTCTTGTCAAACCCCTTATTCAAATGCCAGTCTGGTCTCATGTTTTCCTCCCTGCATCGCTTTTTAGGCGCCTCTTGCAACTTTGTTAGAGAACAAAGAGCACATTTTGATGAATAAATGAACGCATTACTTCAGGAAAATGAAAATTATTATGCAGATAAGCGCCTGAGGGCCGCTGGTACATAACATGCATTTGATATTGACACAGTTCCTACATAAATTTAATGCTTCATATTCCCACAGCAGCTTCATGTGCAAGTTTATTTAACTCCAGTGACGTTCAACTGATCTTAATTTGACTTTCCTGGCCATATGATAACAGGAGAACACTTCTTGTGTGAATTGCAGTACTTGTGATCAGAGTATCATTCAGTGGACTTTCCTAAACAGGGAAGTTGAAGTTCTTGTGTTCAAACAGGTGTAGCTTAAGTTCTTGAAAATCATTGCTTCATGTTGTACATAGTTCTGTTTGGTACCAGCAATTAATGCCTGTGAAACATGACTAGTGGGGAAGGAACTCAATGTATCTTCATTGGAAAATGTTATTTCATTTATACACTTGAAGAATGGTGAGGAATTTCAGGTTTTAAAAAAAAGTGTAATTTTCCATACTGATTATTATCTCATGATCTTTTTATTTATTGTATTTTACTCATTTTCTTATTTCTTGTGATTGATGAATCTGATGGCTGTTAATTTGAACCTGGATGTTGTTAATTTTATTTTATGTGTGGATATTATTAACATTCTTAATACTATACTCAATTTGAAATTATGGCTCAAGGAAAAACAATCATGTGATCATCTGAATACATCAAACTAGAGACAATGAAATGCAATTTTAAATGTGTTTTTATTAGTGATAGACTGTGTTGAGTAGCCTATGTATTGTTTTGAATGCTAGTATGTTTTTTATCATTTGTATTGTACATACATTTACACCTTCCTGCCCAGGGACCACAGATGAAAATTAGCTTATAGCTAACTCTGGCTTGACAGTTTTTGTTTTGCATGGCCCCTGTCAAATAAACTAATAAATAGATAAAATAAATAATATTTCTGTATGTATTTTTATTCATTTATTCATTTTATATTATTTTATTTAATTTAATTTTTATTTATTTATTAGTATAATTATTTTTCTTATTTTCACTAATATTACTACCACTCCACTTGCTTATCTGTTTCACCAGATTCTGATGATGTATAATTATCAAGACAGGCACAAAGAAAAATGTTTGTGATTGCTCTATGGTTATAAAACCAAAATTATTTTTAAAAATAGGGGGAAAAAAAATGAAAATCATTGCTGCAGCAAGATTCAACTAGCAAAGAAGCTGTGATGCACTGGGACAACAAATCCCAACCAAGTAAGAAACAGAATGGAAAGGAAAGAAAATGTGTAGTAATCATTCTTTGAGCTGGAGACATAACATTAGCTTTAAAATGTATATCTCTATAATGCTCAGGGATGCCATAGTAGTTGTAGATGTCACAAACCTTCATAATGTAGTTCTCCAGCTGCTTTCCTTGATCAGGAACGTTGGACCTGATGGTGTCGGCCCCGCCCTCTATGTCCTCAGTGACATATTTTGGCAGTAGGTCAGTGTTCGTTCACACTCAAGTCTCCAGCTGTGCCTCGTTTACTTCTACCTTTAACTATGACCTGCCTCACTGCTAACAGCATGATGTCTGGTGGCGTGCTGCCTCTGTCAGTCTTTCTTTTGTAGTTTATAACCACGGTGTGACAACCAACCCTCAGAGCAGCAAAACATCTATCCCAGTCTGACCTCTTGACAAAGAATACTGTCGCTAATGTGGCGGGTAATATGCTGTTAACAAACTCAAAAGAGATACACTTAAAACAAAAACAAGCTTTAAGACTTTATCAAACATGTGTTTCTGGAACGAGCTACGATAGCCAAGCTGGTTTAACATGTTTGGTACATGCTTTTGCCTTTTGAACAATATGTCCCTGGAGAGTTACCATAGGCTGTTACCATTTGTTGCTTGCTGGCTCCACTATTGTATAGTTAGAAGAGCAACATGATGGTCGAGTGAGACTAATAATAATAATAATAATACATTTTATTTATATAGCATCTTTTAAAAACATGTTTACAAAGTGCTTTACAGAGTGCAAGACATAGCGAGTGAAAAAACATGCAGAAATCAAAAAGTCAGTGATGAGTTCAGAAATAAACGCACATTTTAAAAAGTGTGTTTTTAAAAGAGATTTGAAAGAGGACAAGGATGTGGCTTGCCTGATCTCCTCCGGCAGGTCATTCCAGAGTGACAGGGCCCTGACTGCAAAGGACCGGTCGCCTCTGGTTTTTAACTTCGCCCTTGGGAGTTCCAAGAGGAACCTGCAGGAGGATCTCAGGCAGCAGTTGGGGACATACATTTTAAGGCATTCACTTAGGTACTCGTGTAAAAAGTAAAAAGCAAAGGACCAAGTACTGACCCCTGAGGAACCCCGTACAACAATGATTCTGACCAGTGACTTACTGTGTTATATTTGAATATACTGACCAACACCCGGGTGTTTCTCCCATGAATTCAGACACTCCCTAGTTAATGTGACACCATCCTTATTATGATAGTGTACAGTTTCAGCCACAGCCTCTGACCAGTAAAAAACATTAAATGTCTCCCAATGATTTTCTGTGTGTGAGCTTCAAAATGTCTTGATAGAGATGGACATGCATCAGGCCAAATGTTTGATGCAAACATGATGAAGCAGCACCCTGATGATTTAACAAGCTCCCTGACAGCCAGCCTATGAAACAACCAACCCCGGATTCCCCTGTCCTGTTTGCAGCTCAGTCCATGATGTAAGAAAGGATACTTAAAAACCTGCCCACCTGATTTCTCTGGGACTTTCAGATCTCCCAAATGAGTTATATGAAGCTACTAAACCTGTAAGTCATGGAGGAAAAAAAGCAGAGGTTCAGTCTCACAGTAACCATCCCAATTTGTACCAAACCTAAACACACTGCTTATCATACAAAGAAATGCTTCTCCTCCATATTTTTAATCCTTTCATCACAGCTGGATAAATTAAAAATAGTCCCCACACTGGCTGTCTTTTTTTTTCTTTTTTCTTCAGTAGCCCGTGTTTTAAAATAAGTATAAGATGATTGTGTGGCGTAGTGTGGATACCAAGAGGAATTACTGAACAGTGCAGCCACTGTCAGGGGCCTCTGTACCCATCATCTATCTTACTGCTCCACAGGATGAAAGACCATAATGCATTATACAGTGCATGGTAAGTACCTCCTGTGGTGTCTTTCCAAGTGTCCTTTTTGTTCAGTGTCTCTGAAAGTTTTCAATGTTTCCAATGAAACTCTGCTTGAAAGGAAACAGGTAAAGTTTGAGACTGGATTTTTCTGACACTAGCTGCTGTCTGGACTCAAGCTGAGCTAGCCCTTCGCCAATATGAACCACTTTAGAATTTATTTTAAGCTTCTTCATTCATATGGGGGATTTTTTATTGTACATGTTTCTAATGATTTAACTCAATGTATATCTTATCTATCTTTCATTATCATGCTGTCATCATTATCTGTTTGTTGCATCACTCCAGTTCTTAGATCTCTACACTAGCTTCCTGTCTGTGAAAGAATAGACTTTAAAATCCTGCTGATGGTTTATAAAGCTCTGAATGGTTTAGGCCCAACATACATTGCTGATCTGCTGCTACTGTATGAACCATCTGGACCTCTGAGGTCATCAGGTACTGGTCTGCTTTCAGTCCCTAGAGTCAGAACGAAACATGGTGAAGCAGCGTTCAGTCATTATGCACCACATATCTGGAACACACTCCCAGGTCCGCTCCAACTCTCACCTCTTTTAAATCAAAGATTAAGACTTTTTTATTTCCCACTGCCTTCCTATCTTAGCTCATTTTAACTCACTTTAAATGCAAATTTTAATTTTAACATATTTGTAATTTTCCTTTTCTTTTCTGTTGTATTATATTTGTCATTTTAATTATGTTCTTTTATGCTTGTCTGAATGTCTCCAATGCTTTTAATGTTTTAATGTAAAGCACATTGAGTTGCCCTCATTTATGAAATGCTCTATACAAATAAAGCTGCCTTGCCTTGCCTGCCTACAGTACGCATTAGCTAAATAGGTATAATAGCAAACTAGCCATGTACTCTTCTTTTAATTATATCATAATTTATAGGTATGAAAGCCAGAAATAAAAACTGTAAGATGAGAGGAGTATGAATCGCAATGAAGGTTGCCACCATTCAGTTACATCACAGTTATAGGAAGTAAGCTAATGTTAACTCTGCTGCAAGTCTACATCATCAGTGCTCACATGCTGTTTATAATGTAACTGTCATGTGTTGATGCTAAGTTATCCGTTGTCTCCCTTGTGTGTTTGGTGATGCATGTCTTTTGTTGTATTTTCTTGTGTTTCTTAATCTTGTCTTGTGTTTCCTGTTTTATTTTGTAGTTCTTTTTCCCTGTATGCTCAGTTAAGTTTTACTTCCTGCTCTTGTGTGTTCCCTCCCTTTTGATTACCCTGATTAGTTTCACCTGTGTTCACACCTGTGTTAATTACTCTGTGTAGTTAGTTCCTCTGGTTCCCCTGTCCTGTGTTAGATGATCATACATCTCTCCTCCTATGTTCCATGAGTTTATTTTTCATTGTGTTTCCACTTGGATTGACTTTTTGGACATTTGAAGTAAGTTCTGTTTGTTCCTTTTGTTCTTTTGATTCTTAAAACCTTTAATTTTTGATCTGCACTTGGGTCCTCCTTCCACCATTTCCCCCCACTGTGACAGAAAGATGTTCAAGAAAAGTAGAGCTAATAAGGAAGTGCTATTCACCTGCACTATTAACTATCTCTTTAAGATAGTAGAGGAGAACTAATCTGTATCCAAAATCTTTTATCCCGTCTGCTATCAGGCTTTTAAACTCAGACAGCAGTCTTTTTAGTCATTTTAAATAACATTGGTATGACCAGAGATTATAGTGTCTTTGAATCGTTGTCGTATCTTACTGTTTATTTATTTATTATATTAACTTATTGCTGTCCTCCACAGACCCTCTAGCTCCATGTACAGACCGGGTGCTTGACTTGTGACTTAACCATAAGAAGAACCATCACTGTGGGCCTCCCGACCAAGCTAGACTACACAAACACAAGCAAAATAGTACTATTCAAGGTTCACAATTGGAGGAGCCCCCGCTTGTTACGCCCAGCTCGTTTAAGAGCTCAACAAGGAAGGGAGGTCCCCACAGCGACAGCTTTTAAATTAGTAAACCATTTATTGAAAGTAATTAACAACGGAAAACTAATGATGAAGTCAGCTATCAGTAGTGTGGTGAGGGTGTTGGGTGCTGTGAGATTATGGCTGTTTCTGAAACAGCCTGCTACATACTACTTACTAATGTAGTAGGCAGTAGGTATTGCCTACTACATACTGCGTTTGAATTTAGTATGTAGTATGACTGTTCTGTCCGATCTGTCATGCAGCATGCTGAGCCAGACTTTGCTGGATTTCCGGTTTCGGAAAGCGGAAGTAAACAACGGCGAAGCCGATAAATAAAAAGCTTATTTAGCATCCATTTATGATTTAAAAAGTTAGGAAGTGGTTTATATGTAATTTGATAACTTTCACAGCACCCAAAAACGGATTTCCCCCTGTCAAAAAATGAGGAAAAAGAAAAAGCAGAACGAGCGCTATGCATTGTGGGAAACAGTACGCGAGGCAGACTGGTCTGATGCATACTGAGATATTTTCCCGAATCAGTAGACATCCGGGGAGTTTTGGCATACTGCAGATTTTGCTCTTGTTCACATACTACTTACTACATACTGAATTTTGGACATATCAGTACGTACTGCTAGTATAGTAGGCGATTTCGGAAACAGCCTATGTGTGCTAACTAAAGCTATTTGTGAAAGGTAACCAAGGCTAAACTCAACATAATCACAACATGAAACAAAAGAGGGTGCCTGGCAGGCACCAGCCTTCAGGAGGGAGAGAGAGAGAGAGCCATCTTTGATTCCTCCAGCTTTTAAGGGCACCAAGCAGGTGTAGCCAATCCCTAAACGAGATGGGAGGGGCAGGCACTCCAGGAGGACCTGGAAGGGGAAAGCAGAGGCAGGAAAACGCGCGGACCAAGGCCTATGGCCGTCACACATGTATATATGATGGATGTGTTGTAGATGTTAAATGTTGTATGGTGAGCTATAAATGAATTGCTCTTCTTGGGATCAATAACGTTGTCTGAATCTGAATCTGAATCTATCATTGGTTGCAAAAAGATGTATATTTGTACAAAAGCTGACAGGTAAGTGACCCAATGACCTTCAGTTGATGTCTTCTTTGATTGAACACTTTATTAAAATTTTGGTTCCATTTGGGGAGAAATCCACAATGAGGAAAGGGATTATTTAAGGCATGGCTACCTGTGGCAAGTAGCTGTGATTGACCTGTCACCAAGGAATGATGAAAAGCATTTCTATCTACTTTTTTGTCCTAATACGGTCATTAATAATCTAAACAGTGGCTTCTGAAATGCTAAACTTGTTTTAGTAGTCTATAATATGACACAAATCCAAGGAAGCAGAGAAGAGCCTTTATTGCATTTATATTTCTTTTCTTTTGTCTCTTGAGATAGAGTATAATATTTTATCTTAGGTTTTAATTCTCTAGTATCTAGTAGTACCTTTTTTTTTAAGCATGATACTGGCTGAACTACAGATAGCTGTCTAGCCTCTTAATTTGGCTTCTTTAGACCAAGATTGTCTTTTTCAGTGAAGTGACTACAGAAAACAAAACTACTACTTTGACAGACTGAGTGTTTTTCTTGCTGTAAATCATGTAAGTTTGAGAAAATTAATCAATTTGCTTGAGATTTGCAGATAAATTGACCCATTTTCAGTATAAAAAAACCCTCCATATTATCCGGATAATTATTTAATTAACTTATCATCTTGAGATAACGGGATAATTAAAAAACTGCAAGCATGGCTGTCCTCAGCTAATGTACATCTGGCATGTAAGGGATTAAAAATAGGACTTGATAATGTATCTAACATCACGGTAGAGAGGAAATCAGTAGGAAAAGGTTACTACAATCTCAAGCCTTTGTGATAAAACATAGCTGTTGATGCTTTACCAATCCTCACATCGCTCTCTCTCTTTCATTTTGTCCTCTAAAACACTCACTGCGATGTTTTCTGTGATTTTTGGGCGCCCTTAAGCCTTTCCTCTGGGCTTTAACTCTTGTGACAGGCTCTTAAAAGACGAACAGTTTGCCTTACCCGTCAGTCATACCTCCAGGGAGTAGAGTGACTCAGGATCAATGTGATTATGTTGATTCACAGTTTGCAGGCCCTAAGCAGGTTAACCCCTCTGCTCTGAGAGGCCTGAGGGACTTGCCACTCAATCCCAAATGAAGACTTGTCCTGCAGGCTTGTCACAATGTCTCTGCTCAAATTGGAAGCAACTAAACAATACAGGTTCCTTTTTTTTTTTTAGACACATGGCCACATCTCCTGTTAAAAATCCAGAGGTTCTGTAGAAATGTCTTCATATGATGGAGGATTAACAGTAAAGGACATTTGAGTCCGTCAGATGCGGTCACATTTTTATCTTTACTATTCCAAGCTCCTGCAGGAATCAAGGCACACTGAATGAAGCTAGATTTGTTCCTGTTTCTACATTCTGACTCTTAAAAGAAGCATTTGCATGAAAGGCAGTATGACCGAACTTACAAAGTAGGACACTTATTTGCACGTTGTAAGAATGCACTTTGCTGTATTGTCAAAAATCTACCACAAAGCTGTGTGTGTGGCTCTGTCACAAGTACTGTCAACCTTTACTCTGACAATTTATAGTCAAAGAACACGTTCATAAAATAGTGGCTCAGACTGGCAGCATCTTAAAATAGGCCCCTTTGAGAGAGAGAGCACATTTGCATGGCAAAGTTTGCATGCTCAGTTAGTGAGTCACCACATGCATGGTGGACTCATCTGACCGTGACATGATTCAGCCTGTAGAGCTGATGAGGAGACTGGATATCATACACATATCTGAATCCCATTAGATAATCTAAATGATCGCTGCAGGCACCAAACATTGTCTGTTTCAATCTGTCTTCACATGGTTCTCATTCTGGGGAAGAAAAGCTTGTCATGCATGCATTCATTGAGCAGAGTGTTCTGTTTGAGGAGGGAAACAGGCTTCAAAGAGGCATGACTTGTTTTTTTTTTTAATAATGTAACATGTAATTGACTTTACCCACTACTGAAAGGCTTCATTTAATTTGATGTAACAGTCTTAGTACCCTATTTTTACTTAGTAAATAATTCAAAAAGTTAGCTCCATGTTCCACAATATGCACTTGTTTTTTGTTATTTAACATTCTGTTCTCAATTTAATGTTTTATCTTCTTTTTACAATCATGCAGTTTCATTTCCCTCTTGCATTTTATAACTATTTCACTCTTTCCTCAATTTAATTTCCATTTTGTCTTATTGTGCATTTATTTTTCTTATTTTGAAACACTTGAAGTTGCACATCTTGAAGGAAAGGTGCTGTACATTTTTAATCAGAATCAGAATCAGAAATACTTGATTTATCCCGGGGAGGAAAATCCGGTATGAATGATTTAAAATGACGATCATCATTATTAGCTGCTAAAGTGTGCCATGATCCTTATTTCTAGAAATGAGTTAACTTAAAGCTCCTGTGAGGAACTATGTGTGGATTTTTGGCGCTCCCTGTGGACAACACAAGACCTCTCACTTACTTTAACTCTCCCTGTCCGATTAAAGCTACTAACCATAGACCTTTCTGGAGTCCCTGAGCTCCACTGTCTGGTAGGTTCCAATGAGCCGCTGCCATAGACGGCCTGTTGTGGTGGACGGTCCAGACTCCAGCTGATACAGCTACTACTATCCGTCTCACCATTATCATCTCTCTCTCTCTTATTCTCCCTCTATCCCTCTTTCCAACCCCAACTCAGTCTCAGCACGTCTGTCTGGCATGAGTCTGGTCCTGCTGGAGGTTTCTGCCTGTTAAAGGAAGTTTGTCCTTGCTGCTGTAACTGTAAAGTGCTCTGCTCATGGTGGATTAAGATGAGATCAGACTGAGTCCTGTCTGTAAGGTGGGACTGGATGTTATCCTGTCTTGATGTTGGGTCTTTGTTAATAAGATAACATAGCGTACGGTCTAGACCTGCTGTGTTTGTAAAGAGTCTTCAGATAACATTTGTTGTGATTTGGCGCTGAGACTATTACTCCTACCCCCCCGCTAAACTATCAGGTATTAAAAATGACAATATAGAAGTTGTTGATCTTGTCACTGATGGTCTTGTTTGCTTTTGTGTCATAGAGACATACTTGTTCATGTCAGTGTGTTTCATAACCAGCTGAAACTCCTCACACAGATGGATCTTTATAGCACAAGCTCATCTATCACAGCTCATTGATTCAAAAGATACAAATTGCTGTATCATACTCTGGTGATAACATAATTAATGACAACAAACAAAAAGTTGCTCCCTTATTTCGCTGTGAATAAAGCACACCTTGTTCTGATCTTCTGTTAGCTGTCTGAGTTCCTGAGTAAGAAGAGGCAGCTCAGTGATGACTGTTTCTGCAGGCCTTTTACTAGAAGTGATGTCAGCATATTGATGTACAAAACCCCTCTATGAGCCTTTAACAGGCAGCAGTACTGTATGTAATTAACCTAATTATGCATGGTAGTCTAAATTGAAATGCACTGTAAATTCAGACATTAGTGTCTAGACTGAGCTGCACATGTAATCAACTTAATTTATGTTGCTGCGACATCACAGCACAGAGAGCTCTCATTAATGGAAGACTGTTTATCGTCTGCATTCCCCTTTTTTCCTCTTGTCATCATTCTTCTCTGATGCTGCAGATCCAAGTCTTAATCCCTCCTCCTCCTCATCCGACGTCGCCTCCTCCTCCTCCTCCTCCTCCTCCTCCTCCTCCTCCTCCTCCTCCACTTCTGCTGGGTGGCCCCCTGCTCCCTGGAGGGGGCACTCACACGGATGCTCTCGTCGCCAAAGTGTCAGCCGTACAGCAAACCACCAGCCGGGACAAACAAGATTTTTTCCCTAAGCCCTCAGCACCCTGCTTCCATTTGTGCTCCGTCTGGCTCTGTCTGCACAGGAAAAATCCTAACTGATGTTATCAGGTGAGCCTTCTGGAGGCGCAGAAACCTATTACGGGTTTGAAAGTTTCCAGTACGAAATTCAGAAAATCAGATCTGGGGGTGGAAACATGAGGCGAGGCAGGAAACTACTAACCTTTAAACTACATTTAAAAATAAGGTTGAAATGAAAAGTTAGAGTGACATCAAACTCATCAGAGGGGAGGGATAGTGAGCACTGGAGAAATAACAACAAAAATCCACTCTACTAAACTTTCAGAATAAACATTGGTTGATTCAATAAATCAAAGCTATTTTTATGCATTTAAGACTTCATGTGTTGCTCAGAATTTCTATCATAACTGTATAAGATGAAAGTGTTTGCCCCATATAGTCACACGGTCATCATTAGTTCTCCAACATTCAAAAGTTCCCTCAACAAACATCGACAGTAATGAATTCAACAAACCACATAAACTTGACACAACCTCTGAAGCAGTACGAACATATTTCCTCTTTTATTTACATTCCTTTTCAAATGTTAACATTTTTCGCTATAACTTTTGATCAGGTTGGCATTTGTTCTCATTAAAATAAATTGGCACAAGTAAAACATATGTAGACAAAAGTTTATTTACACCATACAACATTTTGTTTTTAAATATTTTATACAGAGCTGCAGATGAGAGAGCTTGCTGGGATCCTTCAAGCAGATTCTGCAGTATTAAAGTTGTGAAATATATTATTTATATAAAAGTGAGTATTATCTTTATTGCATTTAAAGCAATGAAGAATGTAGCTTGACAAACATTCATTTTAATATGACAGAAAAAATCCTCTTTGCCTCCCATGTTTTATATTATAAAGTAAAAAGTGTAGTAATGGCCAAACAGACTGTTATAAACTTTTTAAAAACCTGCATAAATATATACATTGTGCTCCCGGGTCCAGTTTTAGGAAATCAAAACTGGACCCAATGAAGCTGGGACCACATGGCATGTCGTTTGCTTTGTGAGGTTTCATCTAGAGAGATTACCTTTTTTAGCCAATTCCTCAACGGATAAATTTGAAACACATGATGGTAAATATTGTACACCAGGCTGCCCCACACTAAGTACACTAGTGAGAATACAAAAAGTAACACTGATGTTTTTTTCCCTTTTTTTTTCTTTTTTCCTCTCTCCTCAGTCCTTATATTGTATTGGCACATAATGTCCCTGCCACACTCGTATGATCCAGATATGTATGCCAAGGCTGTTAGAAAAGTCTGTTGCTTTATTCAGTGCAAAATACATCCCTTTCTCCTCCTTTTTCCTAGTCTGCATTCCTCCTTCCGTCACCCTTTTAGACCTCCGTTTGGAAGTCGCCCTCCTGGACGTCTAAGGGTAGGTTGACACACTTTTCCCACTCTGCAGGCGTCATCTCCAGTGAGTCCTTGGTGTCAGATTCTAGTACATTCATAGTGGCGTAATTCTGGTACTCACAGGCTGGATTGTAGCTCTCCCATGGGTTCTTGTTTGGCATTGCCTTGTCCTGTGAACACGGCCAGCAGGGTGTGATATTAGTGCCATGACATCCTCTGTAGCTAAACTGTTATTTCTTTACAAAGTCACTTCATTCATAAGGGCATTAATATGAATTCCTACCCATTGCTAATTGAAAATAATGGATTAATGCTGTGGAAAGCATCAAATAACAAAAGATAATGGTTGTGTATTAAATGTGACCATGCTCGCACTATTATCATGGAGTCTTGGCAGAGTTATGTTTTCCCTGAGCTCAGAGACGGGTGCTATATGAAGGCTTCATGTGTGAGCCATTCACTTGAGTGTGCTCTCGGTGACAGCCCCACAGACGCTGTCGCAAAGAGGGGAGAGAGGCTGCTCCCATTCAGGGAATATAAAATGGATACTAATGTCTGCAGCCAGCTCTGCAGAAGATTCATTTAGAAAAAAAGAGAGAAAAAAAAAAAGGGGGAGTGTGAGAGCGGGAATGTACTCTAGTTATCTCTTTCTATACAAAAGAACTTGCTCTGGTAACTAAGCAACGGGCCGCAAATTACATTGTGCTGTATGGGTGATTGAAATGTGAGTGAAAGAGGATTGCATACGGCCAAAAAGCCTGCTGCCTGGCTGACACTGTCTAATAGTCTGGCTGTGTTTGGTCACCAGCCC
Source organism: Notolabrus celidotus (assembly GCF_009762535.1). Classification (NCBI taxonomy): domain Eukaryota; kingdom Metazoa; phylum Chordata; class Actinopteri; order Labriformes; family Labridae; genus Notolabrus; species Notolabrus celidotus. Next base: position 8,180,366 of record NC_048275.1, read on the forward strand.
AATTTCTATTTGCTGCATTCAATACAGGAAAACATCCCCGCTCGTCTGGGAGAGCTTGACATGCCCATTGTCAACAGCTCCAGTCAGGTGTGGAGACAGACGGTGGGACTTTTGAGGTCAAAAAACGATTTCCCATAATTCACTTGACTTCTAGATCCAAGGTGACAAAGAAAAAAAAAAAAAAGGAAAAAAAAAGGAAAGAGCCCCCCTCGCCCACACAAGAAGAGAAGAGCAAACTTAAGGGAATATTTGTGGATAGATTAAATCATCTGCCATGCATTAATGGAAAAATGATGGGGGTGCTAATTAATTAAATGTGCATGTAAATAAAAGTGCATTCATGGCCTTGCATTGGAATGGCTGCACTCTACTGCAGAAAAGGTTACCAAAGGTCTTTCTTCCCTCAGACTGGCCTTGTGGAGAAAATGCTTTTCAGGGGCGGCCCCCCTTCTCTCGCCCCCCCACCAGCTGCTGGCAGGCATCACTATTTACAGTAAGCTTCACTTCAACACCAGCACTTGTAGCTGCATAACTGCTTGTTTGCACAATAACACATTTTGTGTCCTGCACCGGAAATCTAAAATAGGGTATCTGAATGTAAGCTTTGCCTGATCGCCACCCCCCTGGTTTCCTGTTACTCACCATGCTGCCCATATTTGGTATGTCTCGAAATCGGTCCAGGGTTTGAAATTTCTGATTCAGTTCCTGGAACAGCTCCATGTGTCTTTTCCTGGTGTGCATGACTTTCTGCAATGGCAAGGGTTTTTGCTTTGGTATTGACAGCCAATAATGGAAATGCATCTTCTTCTCCACCCCCTCCAACTCTGATCAATTCGTTAGTGTCATGATTGTTACTTATAGGCCAGGTTGGAAACAGATCTACTTGTGTCTGCATATATACAAGTGACTGCCAAAATAAAGGAAACACCAAGATAATTAAAGTTAGTGTGATACCACTACTGTTTTCATCGGGAGTATCTAAATTGAACATCATTCTTCAGTGACAAATTGCCTCTTTTTCGAGTTTTGTTGGCGTAAGGGAAACTCTTACAATCAAACCTTGGCACAAATCTTCCATTTTAAGGGTCTGTGCGCTAAAACAAAGTGCATCCCACGCCAAAATAGCTGCCAGAAGCCTCCTGTTTCCTTTACTTTGAAAGTGTGCACAATATATACGCAGCAGAGCCTGATTTTACAATGCAAAGGAAAGGCTAGAACCTGCCAAAGGGGATTTAAAAAGTGTTTGCAAGCCAATATGATCATTGTTGAAACCAGTGGTAAAATCAGACGTGAAATGTGCAAATGACTTTAAAAGCATACATTTTGAAAATCAACGTAGAGCTAATGGATGAGGGAGATGGAGGACAAAATGTAGATGAGAACCGTTGCCCTGTTTGTCAGTTGACAGCCTTGCTTTTACCTTAACTACACAGCATGTCAATAAATCATGACGAGTCAAGGCTGTGTAACTCCAATAAGCTTAAGAGGCACAACAAGTACTAATAAATCAAATGACAAACACAACTGCAAAAGATGGCTTTTCTCTGCATAAACAAAGCTTGATGCATGTTCAGAGGAAAACAAACATTTCTTCACGTACCTCAAAGTCCAGATCCGAATACCGTGATTTTCGTCTCTGTGAAGGGAAAATAATGAAGGCATGAAGTCATTAGAGGAAACATGCATTTATACATGTAGCTGTATCTTTCTTGTAGCGTTCTAACATGTATTATAAATCCATATGAGCGTGTGTACCTCTAAAGAGCTCATCGATATTGTAGACCCTGTCTCGCTCCGAGAAAGTCCTGCGCTTTCCTCCATCTCTGCAAGGAAGTTCTTTACAGCCGTGCGCGGTTCAAAGGGCAGGTTTTGCATCTGCTCCGGAGCGCTAGGATACTGCTGCTCCAGGTTCACATTCATGTGGTCCAAGCCCGACGGGCTGATATTGAAATCAGGACTCATCTTGTAATGCATCAGCCTCTCGTGCGGCAGCGTATCCATAGTGATGTTCATCTTGGTGTCCTCTTTCAGCAGGGTGGGCACGTTACACGGCCCTGACACTGCTGCAGAGGCACGAGGCATGACTATGTAGTCTGTCTCCATCATCTGTCCCTGCATCGAGTGACCCTCCATGTCGTGGCCGACCATGTCGTGGTCGCTCTGGCGCATGGCGTCGTCCGTGCACAGGTAAACAGCGCGGCGCAAGTCGGCGCTGTCGGCCGTGCACTGATCCTTGAGATCACCCACTCCCATCGACATGTGCAGAGCTGACGGCTGCTGGATAATCACTTTGGAGATGATGTTGCCCGGCAACGTGGAGTAGTTGAGGCCCTCGGGGATCTTCTCGTCCTCCTCGTCGTTGAGGGAAATGCGGGAGAGGGTGCCAGTGATGGTGGCGGCGCGACAAGAGCCTATGTCTTTGTGGAGAGCTGCGGGGCAGATTGATACGGGGATTAGACGGAATTTCTCAGTAATGAAAGAAGTGCCACAGATTATCAAGCATATGACCAGAGAGAGAATCAATAAGAAACAACTCTCTGAGGGACTGTGAGGGAAATCTGTAATGATGGGAGCTGTGATCAGAACCAAGTGTGACATTGCAAAGGGACACATCAGAGGAAACAGGTACCTCTGGAGGATTACACTGTAAATAAGGTTTCATTCCCTCCCTGTACAGTCTGCAGCATGCTAATGCTACATCAGTGATTGGTGATGACCTTGTGATGCACCAAATGTTCTCAGAAACAGCAGCTTTCTATTTAGAAACACCTTCTGGTTATAAGAACACCCTGTCCTCCTCAGTGAGCATGTGAATCTTTTCCTCACGAATCAGTTGGCATTATGTTGTCTGCTCACAAAAAGGCCCTCAGGAGGATTACAACGAGCACAACAAGGCAAACAGAATACTCTCCTTTTTGTTTTAGTCCCACTCAATGCTCAGTGTGGACTGCTGAGGAACATTCTTGTACTTATACAAAGTAATTCTTCAAAGTTCCCACTGTCGGGTGACACTGCAGAATATTTCTTCGGCGTCAGACAGTAATCCCTCTTTGTAAACAACAAACTTAAAGCTTGTGAGCTTGCAGAGTAATCTGTAGAGTGCATTGCCATCTCACTGCAGTTCTCTGCGTCCGTCTGAGTCTGGTCATGATTTATAAATGACACCTGTCTGCTCGGCCTTTTTGTTTCGGGCATGTCCACTTTAGCTTTACACGACTGCACAGCATCAAGCAGCTCGGGTCAGAGGGGGCCAGACAGCCTTTCTGTCTCCTAACAAGCTGTGTTTCTGAGAGCTCTGAATAATGGCCAGCTTGGTTATTCCCCACAGATCCACTAAGGATTTGTTCTTCATTGGTTTGGAAGGATTTGGACAAAGAGGAGGCTGTAGGCAAGTTGGTGTAACATGTTAGATGCTGGATAATTTCAACGTCTCTCGGAGAAAATTTAGTGAGAATAGTTTTATCAAATGGAGCACTTATCTAGCAACAATTATTGGGGCTCCAAAGTAGAGAAGGAAAAAGATGCAGGGATCAGGGAAAATATTACATTCCCACTTACATGAGCTGAGGAAGAAAATCCTCCCAAAATGAGCTACAATGGCACCTACGCACCTTTTCTGACAGCATCAAACTGTTCATGAAAAAACTGGTTATAAGGTGTGACTGCTAGACGATGGAAGGCTGCTGTTATTCACATTTATTGCAGTAAAACTGACACAAAGGAGAATATCCAGCAGCTCTCTTTATACTGTTTTGTCCTCAGATAAAAGTCTGTGTTTTGGTAACTGTGAGAAACCTCCTGTGGGGATTGTTGGTTGTTATGTAACCTCAGCTATTTTTTACCGTCTAACCTCTTTTGGGGTTTTTACATGGAAGACAAGATGTAGCTTGTTAATAAGACACCATCTGTTCTTTACCTGATCGGCAGGCGATGTCCACGTCTTTCTCGAAGTCCGTCTGCACAAAGAAGACAATCAAATGGTCAGATTAAGCCTTCCTGTGAAGAATACTGTGTTTATGCAAATTATAAAAACCACAGGAAAGATTAGAATCAGCAATCTATTCTTTTTAATTCTTAATGAAATGCAAAGCAGCTCCCCCCCCCCCCCCCCCCCCCCCCCCCCCTCTGTGTCCTCTTCACAATGTGTCAATAAAACATCTCTGTTCGAAAAAAAAAAAGCAGCTGCAGCACACGGGAGCTGCTCTGTGCTCTCTGAACCAGGAGGCTTCGTCACCACTGTGCTATCGTGGAAACTGTTTCACTCTGAGGAGCATTAGAATACTAACGGCAGATCATTGCAATGATGTGCCAGTGGCGGGGTCGCATTAGATGAAGAGACTGGTGTCCCATTTCAAAGGTCAGGCAGGGAACAGTTCGCTATTACTCCGTGAGAGGAAACGAGAGGGATGCATGGCAAACATGGACAGCAAGTTCAATCAAACAGAAATAAAGGATTGGGCTCGGGGCCTAAGAAAACCAAAGGGAACTAATGCCATTTATCAGAGGGCCAAGTGTCCTCTCTGCATGTAATTGCTGCTTTGCAAAAGCACCGCCTGGAAAATGATGAACCTATGGGAAACAATGCCTCATGTTTTAGAGGCCATATTTAATTGAATAATAAAAGTATTGCAGGAAAAAAAGGGGCATGAAGAGCACAAGTTAAACAGGGGTCAATGGAGAAGAAGGAGGGTTGGTTTGTGTATTATAAATAACCGGGCTACATTGGGTGTGCATAAATTATAGAGGATCTAATGGTTGCAGATAGCAGGGGGGAGCGGGGCCTACCATTATCTGAGCATGCCCGTTCGGGAAGGTTCCTGTTGCATCACCGCTGATGGGGTCCTGACAGTTTCTGAGACGACATCTGAACGCATCCTGGACCTGAAGAATAAGGGGGAAATGATTTTAACACATCTAGTATTATGTCACATGTTCATAGAATATAAGCATCTAATTAAAGAAACTGTGATTGACTCGTTTATTGAATGAACATGGATACATTTTGGTAGATAAAAGCTAGGGATGCACCGATCCTACTTTTTAGGTCCCGATATCGATACCTGGGCTTTGGTTTCCGATCCCGGTATTGATTTGATAATCTCTATTCCTTAATGTGAGGATAGAATCATGTTTTGGCAACTTCAGGCTTTTCTGACTTTGTAAGCCAAAATAAAAGAATCATTTTTAAACTGAGAGTATCATTATTCAAGAGATTATTAATGTGTTTGGTGAACTCACCAGCAGTTTGGTGAGTTAATCTTCATAACCAACAGATATTACAATTACAATTCCACCAGGCAAAAAATGCACAGACCGGCCGGTGCTGATGACGTAGGAGACGCACATGGCTGTTGTAAACACAGACAAGCATAGACCAGACATGAATAGATCTGCCATATGGATCGGCACTGTATATCGGCCCCTTGTACTGTGGCCCTGAGAGCTCACAGCACTGCAACTTAGGAAAACACATGCAAAAAGACAGAACACAAGTTAATTAAGAAAACATCCTCATCAATTTGACAACACATGCGCAGCCTTAAGAAAACGCGCTGCAAAGAGCAAAGCACAAGGGAAGTGTTTCCAGAGGACACTTAAAAGTGATGCACACGTCCGGACATGCTTGTTGTTGACACGGATTTTGAGTCACAGCGCTATTAAGGTTCTCTTACCGTCAGTGGTGTTGGAAAACGAGATAAAAAAGTAAGTGTTTTTGATTTATTTTAACAATGTGATCGCATGATGAGCCTATTGCAGTGATCTCTGTTAAACTACAAGCATGTACGTATGTGTGCATCACTTTTAAGTGTCCTCTGGAGACACTTCTGTCGTGCTGTGGTTTTTGCAGCGCATTCTCTACATGCTGCGCATGTGTTGTCAAATTGATGAAGATGTTTTCTTAATTTGCTTGAGTTTTTTCTTTTTGCATGTGTTTTCTTAAGTTGCAGTGCTGTGAGCTCTCAGGGCCACCTACCCTTGTCACCTATATCCGATCTAGCTTTTTGAGTCTGATCTGGCCGATATCCGATACCAGGATCGGATCGGTGTATCCCTTATAAAAGCCACGCAACATGATCAACCTTGTCATCTGTGTTCTCGTCTGACGGCTTAAACTTTCTGCAGACGTTGTCACACAGACACATTGAGCATCATATTCATCCACCTGCTCCATCTTTGGTAATAGTGCTTTAATGACTTTGCTCTCTAATCTTTTTATAAGCCACAGAGTCACCTTAAAAAATATGTTATAATAATCATGACATTTAAATAAAAGAAGATGACAGATAATCTTGAAATCGTGAGTTCACTTGTCTTGTTGCTGAGCACTGCTTATTAATGCTTCTCTGTTATTTCTGTATTCATAAGCATGTCAGTCGCTGTTATAATGAAACTATTTTTTAATACTGCTGTCTTTGCCAGGACTCCTTTGTTAAAGAGATTTTGAATTTCAATGGGAATACTCCTGGTAAAAAAAAAAGAGCTTACATAAAAACTGGGTGAACTAAAGCCAATGTAAAAAAATCCTCCCTTACCTCTCTCCGTAGGACACAGTGCACCATCACAATGACAAAACCCTGCAGCGAGTCAAAGACGGCAAAGAGGATCTGAAAGAGGATGGAGCGCTTGTCTGTCATGGCGAGCACCGCAGACATCCAGGTCAGAGCCAGCAGAGGCAGGACGACACAGGAACTCCACAGGGACGCCCTGAGAGAAAGAAGGGAGGATTGTGAGGAGGAAATAAACGCATGCACACAGATATAGATAACAAGATGAGGTCTGGATTGAAGTGCAATGTCGCCATCAGGGCCTTTAAATCCATAGTCAAAGCAGGGCCGTAATGTGCATGCTGGTATTGATCATGTATGACATATTTCTACACAGTGATGTATTGTGTGTGTAAGAGGAGAGTCAGTGTATGCTGCAGGGGACAGCAGGATGGTCTTTATCGTAGCGGTGGACACACTGTGCATGCTCCCTGTAACTTCTCTTATTGCTTCATAGGCATTGACAGGCACTTACATTGCATTGCTAGCTGTAGTTGCTGATAAAGCAGTTGTTGATACAACACCACATTTGGCACACTTGAGAGTTAATCCTGTATGCGGCTCACTCATCTGTCTGTGGGACATGAGAGACAACAGCATGACAAACAACGCTAACAGCCACTTCCACAACTTTCAACTCCCCCCCCCCACCCTCCATTTCCTCCCGTCATATTAGCAACAGCAGAAGCAGCCAATGTGTGGGCGTTCTAATGATTTTCAACTTGGACTGATTCTGCCAAAGAAAGAGGAAGCCATGTCGCTCCCGAGAGAGATCTGACCTCTTTATGTTTATCCCTCTAATTCCCCTTTCAACAGCCAGGAAAAGGAGGTCTGAAATCTCCACATGTATAAGAACACCAAAGCACATGTATATAATTGCAGAAAGAATTGAAATGTAGGAAGAAAAGTAAAAGGTACTAACAAGGACGTGCTGTCATACCCTGCACGATGCTTCAGCTTCTTGTCCAGAATGCCATCTCTGGACACTAGCTTATTAAACACCAAGATACCAATCACCATGTTAACCTGTATGGGAAGGAGACAAGAGTATTATTGCAGCATCATTATTTCAAACACAATGTTAAAAATGTGGTTCAGTCCCCTGGATGACATTGGACAGCACAAACTAAAGGTAGCTGATGATTTAATGTCATTTCCCGCGGGCTGTGCTTCCTGATTTTTGCGTCCGCGCTGAGCTTTGACCTCTAGCTTCTATTGTTTGCTCATCTATGTGACATTTCAGCCAATGCATGAGGCATGCTCTGGATACTCAGCCTTGCACAACAGCCTTAAGAGAAGATCTGCTTGACAAGAAACACTTGTCTTCTCAAAGGCACCTTCTCCTATTATTAGCAGCGCCTACACTAACAGAAAAGCTGAGGGAGACACAGAGAAGCAGGGTAGGAAAGTCTGCAAAACGCTCGGCTACGATCTGTTTCAAATCCCTCCAGCTGAGATAAAAAGCTCATTAAGTATTCATACGGATGCATTTGGGGAGGTTTTTATCCAGCAGACTTTGTTAATGTGAGAGTTTTGAATATGATGTTACAGTATCAATACAGGGGTAAGTGTTCACTCTGATAGCAGAGGGTTGCAAATGACTCCACAGCACAACAAGACCTCAAGTTAAACCTAAGTATCCTAAATCACTTTGTTTTAAATCCCATCACAGACCAGACATTTAAAGAATGAAATATAGTGCTGCGTATAATCCGCTGTCCTCCGCTCCTCTGACACAGACTTAGTGATTTGCATAATCACACTCTGTGTAATTTCCTCTGTACAACAATGTAAATACAAGATGATTAAAAAAATACCCCACTATTTTACATTTTGAACAAATCTAATGCATGAATACTTTATAACCTCAGAGCTACATGGAGAACCATTAATGTAAATGAAAGGGAATTACTTGAGAACATTGCCTGATGGGACGCTCATTACTTTGACTTTGAGAGCAGAGTGTGTTCCTCCTGTTAGGCCGTTTTCAAAGCTATGTTGTGCTGACTTTCTCCACAGTGTAGTGTGACCACATTGATGCAGTACCATTGCTGAAATGACACTAATGTTTTTGTGCATCTTGTGATTTAGTACCACGAGCTGCAAATGTCATTTTTTATTATTTAGATTAGTCACAAGCTCTGGAACAGTCTTCGACTTTGTCTCCAGCCAGCGGACACTGTTCCTGCTTCAGACACATTTTTACAGACTCGCCTTTTTCGGGGGTGACAGCTTGTTTCAATCAGAGCTCTCTGGTCTGCATATTTAAATATATTTTCAATACAGCACAACAGTATTACCTTTCACTGGATTTCATTGAAACATTTATTTTATGCAGTCTTTAACTGTGTGCTTACATTTTGCTGCTCTTGATTCCATCTACGCTTAAACGGTAAATGTTAAATGGACCTATCTGATGCTTTTCTCGTCTTTGCAGCCACTCAAAGTGCTTTTTCACAGCTCGTCACATTCACACATTCACACCACATTTATACACTGATGGCAGAGGATGCTACTGCAGTATTAACTCATCCCATTCATGCACATTCACACACTGCTGCTGACTATGTCACCAGGATCAATTTGGGGTTCAGTGTCTACCCAAGGACACTTTGGCTGTTTTCGAAATGGCCTGCTACATACTACCTATTGAATACTGCGTTTGAATTTAGTCTGTAGTTTGACTGTTCTGATTGATCTGTGTTGCAGTGCGCTGGGCCAGATGTCACTGAATTTCCGGTTTCAGAAAGCAGAAGTAAACAATGGACAAGCTGATATAGAAACTGCTTCTTTAGCATCACTTATGATTTAAAAAGGTAGGAAGTGGTTTATATGGAAGTTAATAATTTTCACAGCACCTAAAAACTGAGTTCCCCCTTCAAAAAAAGAAGAGAAAAGAAGAAGTGGAATGAGCGCTGTGCATTGTGGGAAACAGTACGTGAGGCAGACTGGTCTTATGCAGACTGAGACATTTTCTCCGAATCAGTAGACATCCAGGAAGTTTTGGCACACTGCATACTACATACTGAATTTTGGCCAAATCAGTACGTACTGCTAGTATAGTAAGCGGATTCGAATACAGCCTTTGTCATGTGACTGCAGGAGTAATGGCGTCTGTAGTTGGTGCACGCTTACACTGCTGAGCTAAAGTGGCGCCCCTATCGTCTCTGGTGAGCCCCACAAATGTAGAATTATTTGCATTAATATTAGGGATGCACCGAAATGAAAATTCTTGGCCGAAACTGAAAACCGAAAATCAGGAAACCAAGGCCGAAAACCAAAAACCAAAACATCGAAACACCAAAATAAATTATTTTGCCAATTATTAGTAGGGAGACCGGGGACATTTGTAACATTTCACTCCTTGGATTGGAGATTAAGCCATGCATTATCTGTTTGTGTTGCACTAGGCTCTTTATCCTCAAATGTGACTTTAAAAAAACATCTTTGGAAGTCCTTAAAGAATTAAGCTTAGAAGATGTATGCCACTTTGTCATGTTTTTTTTTTAAGTCAAAGGGAATATAACAACTGTTTAATACTTTAATGAAAGTATGTTGTGAAGACAGAAAGGGTAAATGTTATTTATTTGTAAATGCACTGGCCACCCCTGCCTAGTTCTGCCACCCCGGTCAAAAAGCTCTGGACACACCCCTGCCCCTAGGCCGCTCTGATCTGTGCTGCGGGACTCGCTTTTGCACAAATCAATCCAGATGCGGGTTTTGCTTGCGTCAACACAACATTCTGTTTCGGCCGTGTTGTTTCAGTGAAAAACTGTTTTTGGTGGCCGGATTTTCAGTGCATCCCTAATTAATATCCAAAGTTTGTGTGTTCAGTTGCATTGCTTGAAATGAATAAATGTTCAGTATGTAATGCAGCACAAAGGGATAACACTTGCAGAGTAAACACATTCCTCTGAAGCAGCTAACCTGCATTTCTCTTGTATTTTTTCGGCGTATTAAAGTTAAAAATGGACATCTGATGTCTGAAACATACCAGAACAACAGCAGCTGCAGGTCCCACGAAGGCGTACAGGAGCCCACCCTCCAAAGACAGCCAACAGCTGCAGGGAAAGCAAGAAAAACAGTTAACTCCCACCAAGGCATTAACATCCAAGTTAATGGCGCACACCAGCACACAATTGTATTTCTCTCAATCGTCAGGGGAGATGTGCCATATGCTGTAACTCTGCTTCCAAAGTTTCACAGGATCATAAAATGCTAAAGAGATTTTAAGCAGTGTTTATGCGCTCAGCATCCAGCAGGGATACAACTCACATCAAATTGGGGTCTTGCTGTGCTATTTTGAAATCTGATTGGATTCAAGGGACTTTGTTTATGGCCCTATTTAGGATAAGTAAGCCACTGCAGACGCTCTTAATCATCACGGTCAAGTGTTGCCATGAACCTCCTGTGTGTGTGTGTGTGTGTGTGTGTGTGTGTGCACAGAATAAAACAAGCAGAATAAAAAGAAAACTTACTATAAGGGTGTCCCATAGCCCTTTGTTTTGGTGAATCCCATTGAAACAGCAACCACTAAAGCTGGTAATCCTTAAAAGAGAGAGAACAATCAACAGTTATTTGAGCAGTTCTGGAGCCGAGAGTAAGAGCCCACTTCAGTGCAGGGAACGTCAGCCTCTGTGCCATCCAGTCATTTAACAAAGTGCTGCTGGATTCACTCTGTTACAGGCTGCAGCATTACACTATACAATCATCTGAGAGCATGTGATCAACTGTATGCATTTCAATAATATCAACACACTGCACAGTATTCCATTAAGTGGCGAGGGAGAACAGACTGTACTCTGCTTTGACAAAATGGCAGCACTGCATCGAGGCAGAGAGCCACCAAGTGAAATTTCATCACTGTACAGTCAGAAAGAAGGACCCCCCCCCCACACCAACCTCTCCACACCTTTTTCAATGAAGGGTTTTTGCTGTATGGCTCTTCATTATAGATTGCTGTAATGGATTCTAGTTCTTACTACTGTGCTCAGAATATTAACACTTTTCCTCTTAGAGCAGTACAGGCAGGTGCCATTGATGTAATCAGTTTCCTGGAGGCACGAGGCGAAGACCCTGTGGCCATCCAGTGCCTCTCTGCAGCGCTGAGGAGGTAAAGAGTGCAGAGTGTACACAAGCATGTCATGAATCACTGCACAGGCAACAGCCTGCCGGAGACGCTGCACTTCAAACAGGCTGCATCCAGAGACAACAGGTACTGTGTGCTGAGCGTCGCTTTGGAATCACTTTGGGAAATGCTTTTATTTGAACACAGGTGGTAATCTGCAGAGGATTAGAGTCATTTTATTCTCTATTCATCATGTGTTAAAAAAAAAAAAAAGATTCATATTACGCAATCCATTTTTTATTGTCCTAACAATGAGACACTGACCGTTTAATTTATCCTCAAACTGCCTGTTATGGCGTATTTTAGAAATCTATGTGATTGTGAAACAGCCTTTGTCCATTTTTTTTTTTTTTGCAGCAAGCAGTGGCACTGCAATGACTAAGAGAGCCTTGTTTGTTGCTAGGTAACAAGAAGAATGAGTGTGGGCTCTTTCATAATCAAATTGATTTTTTTTAAGGGAGAGATTTCTAGTAGTCTGTAAGAAAGAAGGATCTGTATGAGGATTCAGACTGACATTTATCAAGTGATGAAGAATCAAATTCTTTTACATTTCTGATACAGGCGTTCAGAGCGCTGTGTTTATCCACTGTTACAGTATAATTGTGATGATGTTATTTTTTTTCTTTTCTGTGAGGTGATAATCAAGTGGAGGGAACGCAGTGTGGGAGGAAGGAGAAACCAAATTATCTGCAACCCAGATTAATGAATAATAAATACATTACATTTGTTGCATGTTGCATCCTCTTTAGTCACATCACATTGTAATGTTTCACATGATTTAATAGTTGGATCTTTAAGGGTATCAGAATATGCACAGCTCCTTCTCAAACCAGGAGTGTTAAAATTCAATATATTCTACCTTTGCAAACATTTCACTCTCCTGAACTCGGCCTGAGGGTCTTTCGATAAAATGTATTCTGCTGCAGTGTAAATGCTCCGCTCCCATCCTCCTTATCAGACATAAGGTCATTGCAGCCTGCTATGGGAGAGCATCACCGGTCTGTCTCCACTCTGCGCTCAAGGCCAGCCCATTTACCAGGCCCCTCAGAGAGCTTGACTGGAGCACAAAAGCATCACAACAAAGAGCCTGATAGGATGAAGATTTGGCTGCCCCACAGAGAGGATGAGGACAGGGGGAGAAAAAAAAAAAAAAAAAAAGTAGATGTACAGTTACTTGGAAAGACACCTTGGCCAGAGACCTTGAGAGAAAATGGAAGCCGCCAGGCATGATGGGAGATAATGAAGAGGTTTAAGGAAACATGCTGCTCACTCACCCCAGCCCAGACAAAGAAAGCGCTTGCGGATGAGCCGAGTCCGAACTTTTCCCGTCACTGCCATGTAGGACTGCCAGGCCTCTGTGAGGACCCAGCAGAACGAAGCCAAGAAGAAGAAGTGGAGAAAGGCCGTTGTCATGATGCAGACACCCTATTGATGACAGAACAAAGGGTCAGTGAGAGAGATATTCAGTGACTGTGGGCTGAAACAGAGCTGTGCATTGACAGAGATGCCTCTTGACGTGGAGTGCATGTAATGGGTTCATAAGTTGCTGCACCTAATTTCACAAAATCTATCTGCTTACAGCATTTTTGGACCAGGAGGACCTCAAACCTCAAAAGTTTGAAAGTTCAGAGCCCCTTCACTTGATTTCTTCTTCTGTGGTATCTATTACAAACTCCTTTTACACCCTTCTTGTTGTAATGATTTCCTGTGGGGAGGGTGGGTGCATTTCTTTAGCTCATTTACTATCACAATAACTTCCTTATTATCATATGTGTGTATATTTTCTCTTATATGTTTCATTGTCTGTCAATACTTGTCAGATTATTGATTTCACAAGTTAACAAGTCAGAAAACAAGTTATTGTAAGAGTCATTGCTGCTAGCTTAAGACGAAGCTATAGTGACATACTGTATGTAAATGGAGTGTACTCATATGGCACTTTCTCCAGTCTGCTGACCTCTCAAAGCACTTTAACACTGCATGTCACATTCAACCTTTCACACCACATTCAAGCACCGATGGCAGAGACAGCTATGTCAAGTGGCCATCAGTTGGCTATACCATCAGAGGCAAACTGAGGTTGAGTGTCCTGCCCAAGGACACTTTTGCTTGTGGAGAGGCTGGGATCATATTGTCAACCATCCAATTGAGAGACGTGCAACTCCCCCACTGAGCCTCAGCTGTCACATAGACGTTGTGCATTAGTGCCATTTGTTTTGGAGCAGAAGTATTACAAGGAGGTTCTGTTTCAGTACTTTTTTAGGAATCAGAATGTGTGGTAGTCAACCATGAAGAAGTGTATGGGTAAGGATGTTCTGAAGAAATTGGTGTAATTGTCCTTTAAGCTGATATTTAAGTTCTGACTAACCGACTGGTCTAAAGGTGTAAAAAACACTTTCCTGAACATGACTAAACATGGGATCACTGAGCCTGTGGGTTAATGATGTCTAATGCATTTACAGCGTGTGGCTAACATAGCAGAGCTAGATCCACCAGCCTTAAGTCCTCCTTGTAAGTCCACATCCACATGCCCCATGCTGGTTACACATTGCTTGGGTCTAGATCAAATACTGCCAAACCACGCTGCGCTATGAGATGCCATCTGACATCTGTGCATGAAATTGATGATTTGTTAAAGCTGTTGAGTAATTCTTCCCTTTTAGAAAGCTGGATCATGATGCTTAGCTCTCCTTTAGGAGATTATTAATGTCTGGATTATTAATTTAGTTTTATTTTACATTGTTTTGAATTATAACAAGCATAACTTGACTTTGATTTTACATAACCATACTGGGCCTTCAAATTTCCAAGTTTTGTAACATATTTTGTGAAAAAACTTTCATTAAATGAAAGAAAAGCGACAAAATTGTGAACAGATCACTTTCTGTCTTCTATGTTGCAAGATAAGGATGAAAAGCGAGTTATATCAGGGATGATTATCCAGGTTGCCAAACAAATATAGCACACAAATATAAAATGTGGATGATAAACACTAACATGACCCTATAGAGACATGATATATTCAATTTGCATGTGAAAGAATTGAATAATTGCCATTCTGTTCTTTTTTTTCCCAGTAATGATAATCAAGGACACAGAGTGGGAGGCTGTAGGAGACAATTTATCTGCAGCCAAGTCTAACAAATAATACATTTGTTACATTTATCTCACGCTGCAAACTATTCAATTTGATGATAAAGGAGATATAGTATAAAAAATGATATTTCTGCTGTTTCCTTAACATGATCTTGAAGCACCAACAGCAGCTTTTTCCTGTCTAGACCGTGGTCTGAGGTGTCACCATGTGCAGTAAATTTAACAAAGCCTCAGTCTGAACTGCAGCAACAGAGGTGACAATTGTTGTAGAGATCAGAGGCAGGCTAGCTGACACAGAAAAGCATGGCGTAGCATTCCTCTGCACTAACCCTCATTAGTATGCTGGGGATCCCACCTGGAGGCATGTGAGCCAAGGTCAACTGTTTTACACAGACAGGAGGGGAACAAACCACAACACTGCTTAAATGATACACAAAAGCAGGCGTGTGAGACAGCAGATCGTATTCAGGCCCCGACAATGTGGCAGCACTTTTCAGCCTCATTAGCTCGCCCATCTTTGTTCCAGGAAAAGGCATCTCCAAATGGGATTGTTTAGAGGAGGATTAGAAATAAAGAAGTATCCTTAGAAATCTTGTCATTGCACTGACATTTTGCAAGTGAAGGAGAGATTGAGCTTCCTTTTTTCACTCCAGATTGTTTGCAGTGTGAAGCTATGCTAATCTAGGCGATCCTACACAAAGAGGGGAAGATTGAAGTGTATCGTCTCGTCCCAGGGCGTCCACTCCTCACTGTGAGATCTCCCCCGTTCACTTTACAGTCCCCACAGAGAACGCCACGCTAAATCCATCCATCGCCCGGGGCGTTCACGGGGTTCATACGAGATAATAATCCTCATGCATGAGAAGTGGGAAAGACTGTTTACTTGCACCCACAGAGAGGTTCATTATGTAACTGTGTATTCAGGTGGAAAATAGCTAAATGTATGTAGGATGCATTCAGGTGCAGGATGATAAAATGGGACACTTCTATTGCCTTTTTATACTTTGATGTTCTTGGCAGGTTTGAGGCTTTTAATGGCAAAATATTAGAGAACATCAGTGTCAGATGAGTAGCTAATTAAGTTTAATCACCCTGCTTACACTGGAAGTGTTCTGTGAATTTATGCTACCACTTAAAATTACATTTCAACTACAAAAACACTGTAACCTGAGTCACTGTGGGTTCTGCTGCCTGATTTGAACTCTTTTTGAACTTGGTTTTACAGAAATGAATGTTATTCTGGAGGCATAAATGGTGAGAGTCACATTAGTTTATGAGTGCCATATCACCTTCATATTTCCTGAGACTGTAGAGCACAGTGATCGCTTGCTTGTACAGCCCTTAAAAAAGGTTTAATGTTATGTTTGGACTAACATGGTTCAATTCTTTCACCATAAACATGTATTTGAGAAAGCCTTGCTGCCATGCTGTGCAGACACGGATTATTTTATATTGCATTCATTGGTGAGGACATATAAATTGCATATACATATTGCATTCACTGCTTTAACTATTTGTTTTACTTTCTGGAGAACACAACTCTAAAGCAACTAGGCAACTCTCCCTCAGATTCTCATGTTCCTCTTCTTAATTGATTTTAATACCACAGATTCAATCTGTTGTGACACTAACAAGATAACATGTGATCACTTTTAGAGGCAAACACAGTCTTTCATATTTCAGTGCTAACAATCTGTAGCTACTTAAAATGTACTAGTATGCAGCAAAAAACTTTTTTGAGAAGCAGCTTACAAATGGAAATGTGAGTGTATAAATTTGGGTACATTATTCTGCATTCCTTCAACATGAGTTTCAAAAATTCGAAAAAGAGTCAGCTTTCTCTTAAAGGCTGTTTGTCTGTGGAGCTTGCTCGTGTTGTGAAAGACAGTGTTTTGATAAACATGACTCATGTATTTATGTTATATGTTAAAAAACAATATTTGGGATGTTCTGAAGAGACACATTTTCTATCTTTTTAAACAAAAAACAAGCTTAAATTCTGACAAACCAACAGGCTCAAGGTCAAAATTGAACAAAATGTATCTACACGGCTAAACATGGGTCAACCATGTCAAATTGGTTAGAAGAGCTAGAACCTCCAGCCTTAAATCCTCCTTCCTGGTTTATGTCCACATGCCGGTGCTGGTTGCACATTTATCTGTTCTAGTGTTTATATTCCAGTTTAACCAGACACAGCCGAAATACAACTTTACATTCAAAATCAAACTACTGACAAACCAAGATGCGCTACGAGATGCTATCTGTCATCTGTGCTTTTTTTTATATCCAGGAAGTGGAGCTTTAAAGCATTATGGCAGTAGCCATTAACTGAAGCTATAGCCATAGCTACTGGTAGGTGGCTGCTCTATGGCTCAGACACAACTCATGACTGTCATTTTGAGCCAACCATATGAATAAATATTAATCATTTTTAATTAGTTGGCTTAATGCAAAATCCCAAATGTGAGCAGGGTGTTTTTACACGTGCATTCTCTTCTGTATGTAAAGCATTGTGTAACCACATATTTAAAAAAGTAATACAAAAATGAAGTTATCCTTATTTTAATTTCAACAAATGTAATAATAAAGAAGAAGTTCTGTCCTGGTGAAAGATTAATTTCCAGTTTCATCTCTTCAGAGCTGATAATGCTGCAGGGCAACCAAAGCATAAGAAGCTCCCGCGTCACTCTTCCACCTTCCTATGGCTGCTTTTATAGAAATCCCACAGACAATCTGTGCAGCACTCTTCTGGATGGGATTATTATTGGACAGGTATGATAAATGAATGAGGAAACATTATATGGCAGCAGAAATATCAGCATGGAGCTGATTTCTAATGAAGCAGATGCTTTCTGAAGAGGGAGCATGAACATACTGTACATGAGCTATACTGCCTGTAGACGTGAATGTTGCTATGCACTGTCCAAGGTTCTGAAAACGAAAGCCTGCTTGTTTCCTGGAAACAGGTCACACACTGCCGTTATGTTTCATGGTTCACTTTAGTGTCTGTAACATTCAGCCTTGTTAGTCCTGGACATCTAAAAAAACTGTGCGTGTGAAAACAGAGAAAGATGCATTATGTGGGCTTTATGATGGCTCTGATTGGACGTAGGCAGCCATACAAAAACAAGGTGGAAATCTAGCGTCCACAATGCCCTTTAGAAAGGCAAATGCCGGGAGATGCTGAACGCACTCTGTCAGTATCCATGGAAACAGAGGAACTGAGCAAGGGACCACATTAAAACGTTGCAGAGCTGATAGACATGGAGGTAAGGGTGGGGGCTGATGTGGTGCACTTCAAGTCGGTTCAATAATGGCAGTTTAAGGTCAGGACAGGCAATTTAAAGAATTTCTGACCTGACTAAAAGGTCTAGGCAGAGCATCGATGTTCTCTCAGATTTTAAGATCTGAAAGACGGGTTGTGATGAACTGTTGCACGCTATGAGGGGCTTGTGTCATGAAGAAAAGTATCTGTGAAGTATTGTTGAAGTGAAATATGAAAAGAGTTTTCTCATATTTGCCTCTGGGAAGGCTGGCAGAGAAGATTTTCATAACTGGATTAGGCTAATGTTTACTTGATTCAATTACTTTCCACTGATCTGCAGGAATTCTCATCTGCCAATCAATATTTATAATTCAACTCTTTAAACTCGGCGGGGGAAATTGTTTTTCCCGTGTCTGCTTTGATACTTTTTATCATTGTGATGTTATTTGGATTACATTCAAACACTTCATATCTCTGGAATCTGAAACTGTGTCATAAAGAAAGCTACAAAACGCTGACAGATTTTGCACAAGATAAACAGAAAAAACATATTGATATGGACCAATTTTAAACTATTCCATGAAATATTCCAAACTTTCCAGAGGTTATTTGAACTATATCTTGAAAGTGCTTCAGATATTTGTATGGGCAGGGTATAAAGACGTTTTGGCAGCTTGAACTGCAGCAGAAACACTCTGTGGAGTACTGTTTGTCAGCAGTGCTGTTGCTTTGTCTGATGTCTTTTCTTGGAGGAGCATCAAATGTTTTATGTCTCTAAAATCTGTGCAAGCTAAAGGCAAGGTATGTTTAGTAATTATGCTCCAGTTATTCCTGTTTCTATTTTAGATCACTTTAAACAGGGTGATAAACAGACCTGTCCTGCAGCCAGATCACAGCCTGCCCTTACTGCATTGCTATTAAGTTTAACTACACATATGAAAGATGTGCAATGTAATGACTAGACAGAAGTTAGTCTGAACATTTAGCTGTAAGGAGAATGAGCTATTACAGATATCTTTAGTTTACATCAATTCAGCATTAAGTGAAAATGGTCCACACATTGCCTCTCACAGGAGTTCACTTTTAGTCTTCTTAACAATGGATCTCTGAGTGCATGCTTTTAAAAATGCTGCAGTTTCTCTTGTGAGATACGGTGCATACTCTGCTGGTGAGAAAAAACATGTTCGCCCTGTATGCATGACACAGTTCTCCAAAGAACCACAGCAGCATTTAAAAATTACAGCATTGCTTTTATCTTCCCCAGCATTGTGAATCAGTGTGGGAGGAGGAGGCTGGTTGTTATTTTGACTGAAGCACCCTCTGTTTGAATCAAGCAACAAGTGGCCCAGTGCTTTACACAGTGATTGCCTGCGTGGAGGATTTAAAAACTCCACACAACAGAGTGGTGGTGGTGGTGGTGGCTGCAGAGTGTTGTTGAACTGGAGAGAAACACTGAACAAAACGCATCGACTCTGACACTACAGTCAGAAAATGGCCTCTACCTCTACTCGCTGTTCTGTGCATGTACCTCTCCCCAACCCTGGAGTGAGTTCAAAAACACTTGTTCCAACTTTACCTCGATATATGACGCTCTCAGGGCTTTAAACAATGCATACAGTTATCCTCTGCAGCTCACTAGAGGATTCCTGCATCCTGTTCATGCACCACTAGTCTCCTGAATCTTGTTTAAGATCCAAAGTCGAGACAGTTACAGAGAAACAAGATGCAGAACTGTGAAATACAACATCTCAGCTTAATTTGGACAACCAGCTTTCTACATGAAGGGTTGCAAATTTAGGAAAACATTACAAACTGAATGAAAATGAATCCCAGGTATAAAATCCTGGATAGAAAGGGCGAGGAGACAACTAAAAGGAAACCAGAGTTGTAATGATTTTGAGCTTTTTGTATATGAAATATGTTCTTTAACAACATATATAGTGAGTATTTGAGAGCTTCTCCATGTACAATGTCTATATGTAAAGGACACTGCACTCATACAAGTACAAATACGAATTGAGAACTAGCATAAGCTACAAAGCTTAAGGAGCATATCACCTCATTGATTAATTGCATTGTCCGTTCACTCAATAAATGTGCTACCATGTATGCAGCAATGAGCTTTGTGCTGTTTATTCTATATCATACATTATTTAGCTCCATGGTTTAAAACTCTACTGGAAAGCAGGTATAATATAACCCCTGCATGTCACTTTAGAGAAGGTCATGCTCTGTGTACTAAATATATATTCCATCGCTATGCATACTGCAGCTGCTGCATGTGTGATATACAGTACAGCTGTATGTGTATTATAATGTATACATACAGTAGATGCCCTCCAGCATCTTTCATCCTGTAGGAGCATGTACAGTAAACAGATGTGTCAGACCTTTGGTGTTTGTTTTTGCTTTTACCACTTATTATTTCTGCATTAGTTTCCAATGTTCTTACTAAGTACATATAGGGGTTAAATTGACTTGTGTCCAAGGGCTTTGCAAACTGTGTTTAATCCAACATTTAAAGCACTTAATATTAATGAGAATATTGATTTTATCACAGCTACCGGGATTGATAAGCCATCTGCTCTGAAACTTGAAATGCAAGTATAAAGGTGATTATCTTTCATTTCCGGGATCATCATGAAGCCAAGTTATTCAAAAACCAAAAGCAGATTAAGCTCACAAAGTTTCTCGTCTGAAGAATCTGGCCGTGCTTTTGCACTTTTTTTCTCTCAGTGGTGAAAAATTGGGTCAAAACACCTGGATACCTTGACCTCAACCTACTTAGAGTATGAGTCATTTTAGGATGAACATTTTTGCAGAGACACTATCGCACTCCTAAACTCAATCCTAATCCTATCTCCCCGACAGTGTGCTGCTCCTCGCTTTCTGCTTTGCACAAACCCAGATGAACAATGACTGAGGACAAAGGAAAAGCACAGACAGGCAAAGGTGACTCACTGACTCCCTGCTCCCAGAGGACACCTCCACACCAAAGAGATGATTTCTGTTAGGCGATGAGCAAGTCTGAATCCACAAACAGTGGAGCCAATTATACACACTTCTTACGAGAGATGGAGGAAAAACAAGTGAGGCAGTGTCAGGCAGCATGGCAATTAAACCCACACTGGGGCTATGTTTTCTCCTCCTGCTAGCCTACAACTCAAACATGGGCTTCTACAGAACGCCTGATCAAACAAATGAAATATTTCTCAAATATTATTACAACAGGAGAGACGCTGTCGAAACAGAACAAAGGGACGGGGGTAATAAATTGTCCTGCAACTCTAATAAACAGCGTGGAGATGGAAAAACAAATACAGCTTTCGAACTTGACTGAACCAACAAACAATGGATTTGTCACTGTGGAAGATGTGTCTCAGAAGAGCTGATTTAGTTTCAAGAAGACTTATTGTCTTCTTTAGTGAGCTAAGGCAGAAATGTGTCTTTGCCATGCACATACTTATGGCTGTAACACAAAGCAGAGAAATGAGATTGAGGTGTTTTGGAATAACCTTAGATTGATGTTTGAAATCATGCACGATGCAACTTTCATCATCCACATCTGGAAAACAAACTAACCTTTAGATTTAAGATTAACTAACGACAATGTCCATATTACAATAATCACATTTCTTTATGTTTTTCTACATTTTAGATTTAGAACTGCAGAATAAAAAACATTTTGGTTTTAAAGCTGCTGTTGGAAGTTTGTACTGGTTATGAGACAGACTAAAATTCAATCTGATGTCTCTCTATGACCTTCAAAAGCAAACCAGACAGTCCGTAGCAAGATAAGTTATTATTATTCAGTTATTTTATTCATCTTTATTAAGTTTAGTCTGTACACCCTGCTGCCTGG
Organism: Notolabrus celidotus; assembly: GCF_009762535.1. Classification (NCBI taxonomy): domain Eukaryota; kingdom Metazoa; phylum Chordata; class Actinopteri; order Labriformes; family Labridae; genus Notolabrus; species Notolabrus celidotus. Next base: position 8,202,262 of record NC_048275.1, read on the forward strand.
TAGGTACTGCTAAAGAAGCAGCTTGCTTTTTTAAATTTTTTTTTACATATTACACTGCAAAAAAATCACAGTGAGTGATACATTTTAGTGTTAAGAGACAGCAGGATGACATGTTTTGTAAAACAAAAAAAGAATACTTCACATGACAATCTAGCATATATCAGCCAAGAGATGAGAGGAACAATAATCAACACAAACAGGAAGTTCCTCAGAGCAGCTTTGAGTTATACAATCTGTGCTGTGTTTTGGTTTTGGTTTGGTATTTGTCTGTAGATTGAGGGAGGGAGTATCTCTCCTTTCATAACCATTAAGAAGTGTACAATCTGTATTTCCTCTGTGTGCCATGTTAACTTTAAATCCATCAGTCTTAGGATATTTCCATGTGATAAGCTGGTGCTGTTCGGTTTGGGAGTTTTTGCTTTAGTAACAGATGATACTTCCCCCAGTTTCATTCCCCTTAGATCATATATTAATTATAAAAATGATATTTAGACAGATGCATATAACACATGCAGAAGATTCAGTATTTTTCAGCAGCTACATTACTGTCCAATAAATACATCGAAGCCTCTGCTTTTCAGCTCAGTTTATGGTCTTCACAATCTAGTGAGCACGATCTGATTCTTCAGTTAAAGCCCCCCTATGTTGGCTATGACAATTGCTAACTGTAACTGTCCTTTTCCATTGTGTCCAGGGCAGGCAGGAGGTAGAATAGACCTTCTTTTCTCCTGAAAAGCAGCCTGCTGATTCTCTCAGAAACAAGGTCGAGCAGAGCCGTGAGACTGAACAGAAACAGTCCAATGTCAGGCTGAACCATAATCAACCTCTGTCTCATCATGTAGTTACTTGATCTTTTGGGATTAAGCATATATTGATCAATGCAGGTATAATGTTTGATGTCTATACCAGTAAAGCCAGTTTGGAAGTAATGAGTCACTCTCTGATTTCCTTTGACACCCTGTGATTGAGTGAAAGGGAGTTTGTTGAGTCACTGTGAGGGATGCTGAAATGACATCCACAGTCTGTCAGTGGATTTTCTGAAAACCACCTAATCTCTCTGCAGATTCCTGAGACAGATATCTTATTAGCTGCATGGCGAGTGAGTGTTCCATGTTAAGTGGTGGTCCTCATAATCAAGACAGGAGATGACTGCAGCCTTGATTAAATCTGACAAGGCTTCAAATCAGCTCGGCTTAGAAAACGGCCTCGAGCTGCGTGCATTCATAGTCTTGGCTAACAGTGTGTGCCAGATGTAAGGGCCAGCGAGGAAACAGATGAACTTAAACTGTCTGGATGAGGTTTTGTTGTTGTTCTTTGACAATAAATTGAATGCTTAATAGGAACCTATTCAGTCTCTGGTGAATAGCTACAGCTTGTACACTGTGTCCATATTAAATTCACAGAGCTACCAGTAGAAAGGAAGGGGAGATTTAAAAAGCAGACTTAAGACATTTTTTGTCTTTTGATTCATGCATTTATGATTCATGACTCAATTTTAACTGAACATATGAAAATTAAAAAGAGGAAGCATTTTGATTTATGAGTGGGGTCTGGTCCAATATGAGCCCCCCACTGCTGCAAAGTCCATCTGTTCCCAGAATAGTTCATACATGTAAGCGCTGTGCAAGTGGCCATGCTGGAAATGTATTTCTAATGATGCAACACCCTAACAGACGTTTATTTTTGCAAACATTTCAAATGATTTCTAGCTCTATTTTTTTGAATCTCCAATAAAATCTTCCTCTGCTGCATTGCAAAAGTGTCCGGACACAAAATCCCTGGCTTGTTAATGAGCCGAAAAACTTAAGAGAACAGATTAATGAGGAGAAACTGTGGGACATAATGAGCTGAGAAATAAACAGTGTGTTCCTTGCAAGAGGTAAAGGTATACTGAGAAAATTGTTACACAATAAAATGGACAATGTGTCATTCTGTAGTGCTGCCAAATGACTGAGAAGGGCATCTGCGTGGGCAGCTTGTAAATCTCAACTTCTCTTTGCCAAACAATCTTTTACATTAGCCACTTGTTTACTGGCCAGTTATGAAGCCAGAGACAGGAAGTGATACATTTTTATTGGAAGCTATCCTTCTTTAACTATAGCAGTTGTCCTTTTGAATCTTGCTGACTGCATTTAAACTTCAGCTCTCATTGACATAAGAACAAAAACAGTTCCATACCCCTCTGTGACGGCCCTGAGTCATTCCAGTAATGCACACTGCACGGGGAATCAAAGCAGGAAGGCGGCTTTTATCCTCCAACGTAACTTTGAGTCTATGCTTTACTGTCGCCATTACACGATCCTTTCAGGGGCAGCATCACAATAATTTCATTAGTCTTTGATTGCTCGCTGCATCATGTCTGCCAGTATACATCTTGTCTAGTATGCTGCTGAATATCCTCAACTGCCAAACCAGTCTGAGCTGTTGATGAATAAAGGGCCTCACGTCTGAAGCACAGCAATAAAACTAGCATCAGTATTTCATCTCAAAGTGATCTGACTCCCTCTTTTAATAAAAAAAATCCCTTTTGTCTGTGAATTTTAATTGCATTCAAAGTTCAACACAGTTTCTCTGTCAACAGGTTGGGTTCATCTCAAGTTTACCAGAGGACGATTTAACACCTGAGCAAAGAGTGGTAATCCTACGCCAACACAAAGGAAATCTACACCGTCATAGAGACATCAGAAACAACTCATTTTTCTATTTGATCTAAATATGAAGTGCTTTTCTGAGAGAGACTCTTAAAAGAAAAGCAGCACTTTGCTAAACAGAACAGCAAGAATGTTCATATTTGGTATGTTTTGTATTTTGAATGAGGCATCAAACATGTGTTTGTGTGCAGCTCCAGAGGAGGACAGAGGTTGTTTGTTATACGAGTTAGATGAAATTGAGAGTAAGATTCATCTTCTGTTTGAATGTCCTGTCTGTGATGACTTAGGGGAAGTTCTTTTGAGTAAAGCGTCCTCCATTAATGTTGATTGTTTCTGGTTGGGTGGTTTTGAAAACCTTAAGTTGTGCTTTAGAAAGAGGAAGCTTTTTGTGGCAGATTTCATTGGCCAAGCCCGGGAGACACAGCAGAATCCCATGTTTAAGACCCAGCTGCAAAAACATGTGACTTTGTAATGACTTGTAATGAACTGTTGGACTCTTGCAACTGTATTTCTGTATTTGGACACTTTGTGTGCATGACACATATTTGAAATATAATCAATCTGTTACAGAAAAAGCAATACTTTTTTAGTTAAGTGAAAAATACACCGACTATTAAAGTTCCTATGAAATCTAACAGAAGCTTGAGTTAAGTTGTTGCACTGATGGCCAAATGTGTGCTCTTACCTGTCCAAACGATGACACTTTCAGGTATTTTTAAAGATAGATGAGATTTCTTCTTTCCCTTAAAGTAATAATAATGTCAATGACTCATTCTGACTCATCCTCAACCTGGGGGCTTCTCACTAACTTTTTTTGTTCAATGAAACATTTGATTTTTAAAGTCCCTCCCCTGTGATGCACAGGACCAATGAACAAGCTAGCAACACTGTACTCTATAGCAAACATCAGAAGGTATCCACAAAAAGTCCCTCCTCAGCTCATTAACATGCAGAATCACTTATCTCTTTGTTAGTTTCAATTGAACTTAACAACAAACCTCAGAGTGAAGTGGACTTAACATGACAGGTAACAGGTGTTTATGACAGACATTCTATTGCTTTTAATATCATGAAAAGAACCTCATTATCAATTGTAGCATAGATGTGTCCTAGCACAATTTCATGCTCTGAAATAAAAACCCGAAGGTTTAAAGGGGCACTCACAGACACAAAAATAAATAGCACTTATCCCTGCTCAGCCTAGACAAGGCCACAGTGAAGGGCCACTTTGCATTGAACCATTATCTCAAGTTAAATTCTTGAAAGGACGAAACAACCACTGCACCTCCAGTTTGTGTAAGCTGCTGAATAAATCCTCAAATAACACTTACCACATTGTGGGTCTGCGTTTGTCCAACCAGGATCAGTATGTTGGAGCAGATTATAGACAGGCAGAAGTTGAGCAGGATAATGGATCGTTCAGAGCGAATGTATCTAAAAGAGAAAGATTGATAAAAAAAACAGAATCATTGTCTTTCTGTGACTTCTGCTTGGATGACATTATTCTACATCATGTGGTTACAGCTTTGGCTCTGTAAGTGTTGCAGTTACCTCCATAGCACGGCATAGATCACTGCCAACGTGATCAAGGAGAGGCAAGACAGACCACAGCCAACTATCAATGTCACAGATGGGACCCCTGAGTACTCCATGGTCTGTGGAGGAGACGGAGCAAGACGGAGCAGTCAGTGGGAGGCTGGACGTGGTTCATGCAGGACAGTAAATCTTTATTGTTGCCCAGAGATGGAACCAATCAAAACAACCACCACTGATCTCAACAGTCCGCTGTGGGTTCCTTAATGTACTGTGAGGTTTGGAGTGCATGCGTGGGCCTGAAGGTTGTTTATATACATGACCAAAACTTTCCATCTATCTGTGCTTGAAATCGTGTTACTAAAGAACGAAGGCTGAAGCAAAGACGCAGAAACTGAGGCTATAGAGTGCATGAAAATGTTGGTTCTGTTCAATACTTTCTCATGCCATGTAAGAGCATGTGAGGCAGCCAATCACAGGCCTGCAGTTTTAGCTACCTTTCAATATACTTTCTATTTATGTGACTCTAGAGACACATAAATCAATACAAAAATACACTTTTATGACTTATTAGATGTTTGTCATTCTGCTGTTGAAGCCTCCAGGCCTCATAAAGAAGGGAGGTAATAGATTTACTCATGCAATTTCAATTCCTGCTGTGTATTTGTGCAGAGACCATGGTGTAAGCACTGTATGTTCTCAATGTTAATCACTTTATCTCCACAAAAGAGAACAGGATATGCTTCTGGTTTATTCACAGAAGTCCAATTTCAGCACACTTTCTTAAAACATAAAAAAAAAATATCTCCATGCTGAACTCTCCTCTTGTTTTCTGCTGTTTCATGTTAGATCTTGCTACTTTTTTTATATATATATATATCTCCCTCTCTGGCCAAATGTGCATTTGACTGATGAGAAGCAGAGACACACAAGCATCAGCATGCACACACCCTCCCAGCGTGCACGCGCACACACAGAGTTATCTAAATCTATGAGCAAACTAGGAATCTCCCTTTACCTCTGAATTAGTCTGTAACAGGATTAGCAACACTAAAGATTCAATTTACATTCGCACCACTGCACACACACACATATGCATACACACACAAACACACACACGGACAGCCTTTACATTGGCCTATAAAACCCACACTGAATAACAAATCAATAGCCTACTTACTATTTCTCTTGGTTGCTGAGCCAAAATGGCGAAGGTAGATACGCGATCACATAAGCATTTTGTATGGGATGCATCTGTGAGCACCGTTTTACATCCTTTTGCGGACCAGGCTCCCCAAGAATCGTTCCTGCAAGAAGAAGGAGGCAAGAGGCAATTAGAGGTTTAATTCCAGCGGTGGCACGACTTCACAGGACTTATCGACATCGCTTCGGGTTCCCCATTTAATTATTTATTTGAATCGAGAGAGCTGGTATAGGTTTTGTTACATAAAAAATAATAAAAAAGGCGAAGAGACACATCGACACGGCTCTTGTGTGGCTACAAGCAGCATTTCAGCTGGAGCAGATAGAGAGGCAGAGACGCGGAGGAGGGGGAGGAGGACGCACGGAGCTGTCCAAGCAGACCGGTGCTGATTGATTCGCTCTACGCAGATAAAAAGCAACAACTCCTATCAGAACAGCATTGTTCCTCCAGAAAGCTTAGAGATAAGAGCGTTTATAATTACCTGCATGTCTTTCTGTGTGATTTCCTATCCTTCTAGATGTTTTCCAAACGACTCTTTTCCCTGTCTTTTTTCCCTTTTCGCTTGATTCTTCCCCCTTAGCTGTTTTAATTAGCAGCTTTTGAATGCTTCCTTAGGGGGGATTTTCACCCTGGAAACGGTGGACAGCATCAGATTGATACTCTGTTCCTCTCTGCTGGCGTGAGAGAGAGAGAGAGGGGGGGGGGAGGCTGATACAACGCAAAAATAAACGCACGCTGTCGCAGGATCTGTTTGTCCGCCTGCGAGAGTCTAATGATGTGACCTGAATAAATGGTGTTTTTGGGTGATTCCTGAGAATCATTTTACACGAAAGTTACCGCTCTCCGGCGTGAAGCGCTTTGCAAAATCAACCCACTGCAGAACTAATTCCACCCCGCGGAAGCAGCGCGAATGGTTGCAGCCAGTCTCCCCGCCACTTCACACACACCACGAGCAGGTGAAATGAAAGGAGCGCTTCTCTTCCATTTATCATTCGCCCCCCCCCCCAACTCATTTTCAATCCCAGGGATAAAAAAAAAAAAAATCAACCTCATTGATTAGACATCCCCTGTGCACACTCGATTGACACATTCAAGCAGACAGAGTGATTTGGGTTCAGCTTTTGCCGCAGCACATAACCTGATATTAACATTCCTGTCACAAACGCTCAAGCAAACACCTGTTGTCCTGCAAGACACCTTGCAGTTTTTTCCCCACCAAGCAGCAAACAACTCATTTCAGAATCAGAATCAGAATCAGCTTTATTGGCCAGGTACAGTTGTGCTCATAAGTTTACATACTCTGGCATAATGTATGATTTCTTGGGGAGTTTCTGTTGCCATTATGGTATAAAAAGAGTAAACTCAGTTAATAGATAGTAATTTGCTTCACCCAAACACTAACCATGAGTGAAAAAAAAGTTTCTCTTTTATCTTTCATATTCTCTGAAAAATGGCCAAAAAAAGTCACAAATTCTGCCAGGGTATGTAAACTTTTGAGCACAACTGTATGCTTGAACACACAAGGAATTTGACTTTGGTAAACTGTGCTCTCTATGTACAAGGCATAAGAATAAGACATACAAATAAAAATAAAAATATAATAACAATAACATCAGCTATAAATACAAAAGAACAACAAATCGGCATGACTAATATGTACAGGCTAAAATAATGTGATAATAGTGCAGTGGTGAGTAGCAGAGGTAGTTTTTACATTAAAACAAATAGTAGTTAAATAATTAAATAAATAGAAATATGGAATTCTGCTTGGAGAATTGTTGCATTGTATATTTACATGTATATTTACAGAGAGTATTAGATCATATATAGTTGTTAATTTATAGGCTCTTGTTTGCTTTATATACTATATATATTATATATATGCTTTATCTACTCTGTTACTGTGAAACTTGAATTTCCCCGTTATGGGACGAGTAAAGGAATCTCTTATCTCTTATCTTATCTTATTGAACTAACAAGAAAATTTAAGAGGAACAACTTAAAGTATCAGCTCTCTGTATCATCCAACAGGTATGACACTGTTATGGTTTAGAGTTCATCAGAGTGACAGCCTGGGGGAAGAAACTGTTCTTATGGCGGGTTGTTTTGGCGCACAGTGATCTTTAGAGGGGAGGAGTTTGAAGAATATGTGTCCAGGGTGTGAGGGGTCAGCGGTGACGCTACCTGCCCGTTTCCTGGCCCGGGACCGGTACAAGTCCTGGAATGGGGGGCAGGTTGACACCGAGGATTTTTTCTGCAGTCCTTATAGTCCGTTGCAGTCTGTGTTTGTCTAGTTTGGTTGCAGATCCAAACCAGACAGTGCACCAGGTGCACAGAACAGACTGGATGATGGAGGGGTAAAATATGATCAGCAGCTCCTGGGGCAGGTTGAACTTCCTGAGCTGACGCAGGAAGTACATCCTCAGCTTGTTCATACAGAACAAGATGCATACCACATATCTTGAAAGCATACTAGCTGTTGATTTGTGAGCCAAGTGGTGTCTGCTGTGTGAAGCAATCCTGCTTTGTCATTTGATCAATATGGCAGCAATATTTATTATTCCTGGAAGCCAGTGGGGGAGACCATTACAAACTCCAAACTGGTAGACCCTAAAACGTCCACGCACTCTTTCATTTAACGTTAAAACACCCCTACAAACTAAGTCCTTGAGCCTTTATTCTTCAGTGAAGCACATCATACCCATGTCAAACACTTTTAAATTCTTCAATATCATCACTTGGAGAAAAGGTAGTCATAAATTGTCTCAATGCGGCAAAAGAAACGTCATGGGAAAATGGCCTTGTCATAAAGATGAAAGATAAAGCGACCAGTATCTCGCAGCAGGAGCTCTGAATCACGCCAAGGGTTGACTGTAGATGCAGCATTCCACTGATTTAAATGTTTCAGGGATTTCTTTGACAGCATCACAGAGAACAGTTCAAACACTGACATTTCATGTTAATAAAAGTACATTCTGAGGCATGGCTCTGAAAAGGTCCTTATGAATAAAGGCTGTTGAGTCAAAGTGAGTGAGAGGAAGAGCTGCAGCTAAGGCTCAGGTGTTGTAGAATCATTAGAATGAGCCGTCTGTGTGTGAAGGTAAATGTTTGAGCGGTCACATGAGTGCATGGCAATGAGACAGAAAACAACGTGCCTAACAGTAACCAGGATGATTTAACATGAGGCACTACTGGATTCATACAAAACAGAATACAAGTTATGTCCTGAGACTTCTAAAATCTGTCTTAAGAGAGTAAAAATGCATAATGAAATAAAGTTGAAAGTCTCTTGAATATCCAGCAAAACTCTAAGCTTTAACAAACTTTTTTTACTTTAAGCAAACCCAGTTTTAAAAAGTAACAGCTCATTCAGTTCATCTTCCAAAGGCATCTTTCAAGGCTGTGGGGGTGTGGCCTATTACATGACTCAGCTATAAGCACTATTTGCACTGAATCAGTATTACCTGGGGACTTTGGACCTGACATCAAAGTTTGGTGGGGTGCATTCACACCGGATAAGTAAAGTCTGTAATCTACTCGACTTTACTGACATTTCTGATTGAAAACACTGAAACACTTCATGACATCCACCTTGTCTCTGGGGGCAGCATTACACTCCACAGTGCACAGTGTGCCCAAAATATGTAAAAAGAAGAAGACGTCCACATCTGTTATACTTCCATGAGGAATGTGACTTAAAATCAGCAGGACATAACAAATACAGTTTATATAATGACACCACACAATGAATGAAGCAGTTTGTGTTGACCGCAAACTCAGCTTTTCCTTTGGATGGATTTTAGTTTGCTCTTTCTGTGAACAGATCTCCAGTGTTGCAAAACAATCCAGCTGAATTTGCATCAAAAGGCTGTCAAAACATTTGCTTACAATGTCCAACTGCTCCATCATTTTTGAACAGAAAAGAGCAGAAAAAGTCACAGAGAGCTGCTTACAAAACTGAGGATCCCAAGATCCTGAGCTGCTGATTGATACTGGATAAATATAATCAGAGGACCATTGTGTCCTAAAACTATGGTGGAGTTTTTACTTTGTCATGGTCGATTCACACAGCTTTATAAACACACATACTCAGCAAGTATTGCAAACTACCAAAGCTCCCCAGGTGATTCTAATCCCATGTGAGTAGAGCTATTGACTTTAAAAAGCAAGGAAATAGTCTCTCTGACATCACCCACTGCTTTCTGAAGAGGCGTTATGAAGCCCAAAGATGGCAGTTGCAATGTGGGAAATGCTGACTCAACAAAATTTTCTGTCAACCTGAGGTGGGCCTTTGGCCTCCTGGCAAACAGATACAACACCAGTCAAATCACTCACGCCCCCAATTATGCTAATCTATGCATAACTCTTAGCCTCCATGTAATCAAAATGGATGTGTTACAAATGATCACTTCATGCACAGTGTGTGTGAATACAGAAATGAGCAATTCAGACTGAACTGATGATTGTACCAGGGTGTAAACATGTTTGTTTCTGCTGTAAAAACAGGCATTTTAACATGAGAGCCAATGGGGCTTCCTTTGCTTTTGTAGACAGCCTCAAGTGGACACTCGAGGAACTGCAGTTCTTGCACTCCTGCAACAGTCAGCATTGCACAGCTCTAAACAGCATCTTTTGAGTCATCCCACTCAGAACAAGAGTAAGAAAACTGCAATCTGAAAATCAAATCAATGCTTTGCTATCCATTATGTTGGTAGTTAGCATACACATACACTGTGAGCTTCAAATCAACGAATGCAGTGCTAAAAAAATAGAAGCTCTGTAGCTTTAACTTGTGACATCATTAGTGAGATTTATAACAGAAGCTGGATTGCAATCTTCCCACATGAAACTCCTGCAGCTAAAAAATGATGGCTGGAAGTCAGAAGTTAACATTTGAGGGTGTCATTGATCAACCACACCCTAAATAATTATTCACAAATGACGCCAAAGCTAGTCGTAAAAGGCCAAACATCTGTTCTTTTGATTGCTTTGCAGGATTTACTGTGTAATTCCTTAAATGACCCGAACCACAGGCAGAGCCACATGTCAAAGAGGCTTTTAGAAACTAAATAATATTCTTATTGAAGCTGGTTTTTAATACTTTTATACATGTGTACCTTAAAGCTTCGCACCAGTTCATGAACTCTAGTGACTGATAACAACCAAGCTGCTGATGACAGCCTGGGGCACTTTAAGGGGTTTAAAAAGTCTCGTTAAAACTTGGGTTTTTATGACTAGTCGTAGAAGAAGAAAAGCACCTAATGAAAAGTTGAGTAAATTCTCTTCACTGTAGCTTTTGGGGAGGTCGTTCGTGGTACAGTCATACATGATGGAGAACAACATTTTTCAACATTTCCTGTGATAGCCCTGCAAGTGTTTCATTGTTTGAGCTAATTCCTGCAGGATAGAGACTCTACTCACTTGAGATCACCCTTTGGGTATCACGCTGTTGCTCTTGTCAAATCCAGAAGCAAAGCCACTCTATAATGCACACTATCTTAAGATGCGAAGAGATGATAGCATGCCTGTACTCCTTGAAAACTTTGCAATAAATCCTGCACTCCCCCGGTGGAGAACTCAATCCTCGCCATGATCTGTTCCTTACTTTTGACTTGCTAGATGTTTGCTTCTCTTTGATGCCAGGGAGGGAAGCTGACAGGAGAACAGCTGTGACTGGGGATTTATGTACGCCATATTTGATGTGTGGTCTGACCTTATCAGGGCTGGGTGGCCTCAAAATATAAAACATCCCTGGGAGTCAGAATCAGTGATGATGCTAACCAGGGGCTGATGACGTGACATCCATCACACACCATGTGTTGACCACTTCCTATCCATGCAGTGATGTATCGACAGCTTTGTTTTCAGACTTCCTGGATTGAAATCTGTGACAGATCTCGACCGTGCTCCAGTTTTAACACATTTAGGTGTTGAGAAGCAAAATGAATGATGGCGGGAGGCCATAAAAGTTGACAAAGTTTTAAACACATTTGGTATTTTAGTCCCGGTGTCTTGCTTAAACAGGAAGACAGACAGTTGCTCAAAAACTCCAATTAGGTTTGTGTTCCTAGCTGAGCTTTGACAGATTGAGTTCCTCCAGACATAGAGATCTTATTACCCAACCCATAACTTATCCAGATGTCCAAGCAGGGCACTTAGAGGCAAACACAGAGGCTGTGTGACCTCGTAATAGTCCTGCTAAACAAGCTGGTGCAGCTGTAGAGACAGATTGGGCTGCAGCTTTTTAGCCTGTGTTATTATGGATGTCAGTCAGCGGTGCAGTTCTCACCACATACTATTCTGGAGAAATGGGATATAGCCATCCAAAAAACCTCTTAAATTTATCCCATGCCTACATTAGATTATCCAGGCACTGGGCTGGGGGCTTAGAAGGGGCCTAAGGCGCTGCATGCTGCATGTTGGGCAATTTTATGAAGTCATGAAAGAGTGACACATAATGACAGGCAGAGGAGGGCGGGGGAAATTATTCCATCCATCTTGGATCTCTTCATGATGTGCAATTTCTAACAGCCCATGGGCCACACTGCAAGGAAGTGAATGAAGATAAAAGAAAAATGGGAGCATATTTTTATGAAGCGAGACAAACTATATTAATCCTGTGTGGGACAAAAACCGCAAAAGAGGGAGGCTGCAGTTTGGATTATATCTGAGGACATGACTAGCTTTATAGTTATTTAAAGTAGGTCTGCAAGATGAGAGGAAAATCTGCAATTAACAGTAACATAGTTTACTTTTGGAATGACATGCAGCCAATGAACGAATATCTAAGTCTGCATTCATGATTTTGTCTTAATTATGTCTTAAAACATTGTTGTTTTTTAATCTCACCCTCTTCTGAATCCAAAAATAACTACAAATAACAGAAAAGCCATTTTATTCACCACTGGCTGTCCAATAATCACATCCTCCTTTCTCTCCTCTCTCTTACAAGATAACGCCAAATTGACAAAAATCGAATCTGCAGGATGACTGCTCAGTGTCTGATTGGCCAAATTGCCTCTATGCATCCAGGGCTCCATCTAATGAGTCAAATTTGGAAAATACGAGCATGGATGATACACTATGCATGTAATTTAATGTTGTTTTTTCCAATGACTGCACTTCAGACAGTTGCAATATGTAAAAATGTGATTTATTATTCAGCGTTAGTGCACACAATGTAAAAACCTAAGCATGTGTGCATGCTGGTGGCAAACTCATGTCTGCGTTCATTGTGTAATTTAAGTGGCCTATTCAGTGTTTAAAGCATGCTGGGATATGCCACTTTTTAACAGCTTTTCTCTCTCACCATGCCATACGTTTCCATTTTAAGAAAGCTGGGATACATCCTTCAGTAAAAGGGAGCTGGTTTGATTTAAAAGACTCAAAAATTCCTGACAACAAGTGACCAATGAAGCAGGGCGGACACCAGTTTGGGGAAGTGGTTGCGTTAAGTGGGCATGCACAGTAATGAACCAAGGACAGAGTCCATTACGGCTGTTATCACAGTAGCCGGGTGACCATCAGCGACCATCCAGATCAGTCTATATGAGCTTTATTTCTTTTAAAGCTAACAAGAAGTGACTATATGAATCACTTCAAGTGGGTTTACAAGTAAGATGACACATACAGTAAATGCATTGATTCAAGCAAAGAGAATCATGCAAGTCCAAGCTGTTCATCATTGCATGTAGCACCACTGAGTCACCACAGCATCACCACACTGCAGCACTTGTACTTCATGAACTACCTGAGGGTGCCCATGCAATTTGCTTGAACTCACATCCTGTGTCCCCAACACACACAAACCACAGCAGTATACCTCCTACTGTCTAATACATGGTGAGTGACCTCATCAGTCCATCATGAGTCCTTGATGGAGAGAAGCTTACAATTACAGTAAACATCGCCCACGGCATTCCTCTTCTTCTTCTTCCTGCCTGTGTCCTTTTCCCTGTGCACAGAGATCACTGCAAAGAGGACACGCAGAGGTCCAAAGCAAAACCAGGATTGATTTGATTTCATTATAAATGAATGCACCAGTAATAATGAATGCAACGCTCTCACCATTATCGTCCCCCCCAATCTGCACGCTTGACAGTTTCCATTCAAAAGAGACCTAAAAATAACAAAAAAATCTCCTCACATGGGTCCCTGAGACTAAATCAGATCAAGTGTGAGTCTGTGGAGTAAATGTGTCTTTTTGAGAGTGTGTGACGTGAAAAAGTTTGACAACTGCAGGGCTCAGATATGGAAGTGTCAAAGAAGCTTGACGTCAAAGAAGGAAACCATTAGAGAGCCGTTTCTACAGATATGAAAACACTGCACCAAACATCAAATGCAACGGAGAGATAACACTGGAGACGTGGATTGTGAGCTCTAAATATATATCAGCAGCTGCTGTTCTATTTACTGTTGACACAGCCATTTTGGCTTTTTGTAACAAGACATAAGATGGGCAAAGCTGGAATACCATTACTTTTTGTTGTCTGTATTGAAAAGTTTGGGAAGCAGGTGCTTGAGAACCGGATCGTATACGGGTAGCTATGTCTTGGTTGATAAGAAGACTTGCCTCAGTGTGGCCTGTTTGGCTCAAATCCAGAATCTCCAGATGTTTGTAGAACCTGAAACTGCAGCAGCTGCTTTCAACACCTCGATACGTAAATGATTCATATGCTTTGATTCCACAGAAAACAGAGTTACTTGAAAAGTCATGGTGTGAACTGGATAGCAGTAAGTAATCTGTGAAAATGTCCTGTTTTTTTTCTTTAGGTATCAGTGGGATGTTTTATTCTAATCATTTTAAAGTTATTAAGATAATTCATACCAGCAAGAGAAGTATCTAAATCCTCACAATTCAATCCACCTCAAAGCTGCTTGGTCTCATGGTATGACAAGGGCTCTCCTCTAGTTTCTTTAATGTGTTCTATAGATTTCATGTAGTACACTACTTTGAGTTTTCTACATCAGAATTGACTTGAATAGAAACTGTGCAACTTTAAAGACATAAAGCATCTCTTGGTCTCAGTCTCAGTGTGTTGCTGACTCCAATTATAACAAATGAATCCAACGTGTTTGGCCATAAAGATTGCAATCTGCTTGACTTTACTGCATAGTAAAAGTGAACTACATTTAATTCTAACTATAACCTTGTTGTACGAATACAACTCATTCATTATCTTTAGAGAGCCATAGAGAGGAAGCAAAAGGAAAAAAGCAAGCAGAAATAAATCAGGTAGACTAAATACAGAAGTCTGTAAGAGAGCTGCATGTTAAAAAGAGGGGGTCAAGATGCTGTTAATCCCGATGTGGCAAATTCTTTCAGATTTAAAAGCCTTTAATGATTAGGGTTGCCCTCCTCCGTTAAATGTGTGCCCTCTTTAAGACTGCGTTGGATAATCTGAGAGGGGACGCTGAAACATCTGTGATTAAAAAGTCAGAAAGACACTCATATGGCTTTCCATGCGCCGCTTTACAAGGAGACAGAGGATTTAAAAAGCATCTAACTACAGGGGAATGCCAAAAGGCGAGAACTAGCTTGTAATGTCATTCTGTAATTTTCCTTTTATGCACATTAAGCGGCAGTCTGGTACAACTAGATTAATTCATCTTTCCAGACCATTTAAAGAATGATTAGATCTACAATTTGAAGGGCTGAGAAATTATCTGATTCTAACTGTACTCCCAAAGACACTAGAGTTTCAAGATGCTGAAAGATGGTGCAATATTTCTGCAGCAGATTGTTGGGATAGATCTTTGTAGTTCCTTCAAATCTGTTTCTTTAAACTTCAGGGAAGTTAACTGATCTAAATTCAATGGGTTGCATTTCCTTCTTCGTCCCACTGGGCTGCGGTGGGATATTGGAGATTTCAGACTTATTTGCGAGTTGAAAATATTGACCTTTGAAAGAGTAATAAAAGTGTATGCGTGCGTCCTGTTTACACGTGGTGCCATGAGAGCTGCAGTAAGACTGTCAATGAAAAACGAGCCTCAACTCTCTGGGTGCTCCAGTTTTTTATTTTCCACAAAATGCGTAAAGATGCTTATAAGCATGTTTTTATGTTTCCATTTTACACTCCATTTTTTGACAGTTGTCAGCAAGCCTCTGGAGCTGCAAGCCAACATGACAATGCAGGGAATCACATGTCACCGAATACGTTCCAGACCTTTGACTTGTGTGAAACCCAGAACAATTGCTCTGACAGCTGATTCCTTTCTGCTTATTCTTCTTGCAAGGTTTAATCAAGGCTGCTTTGAAGCTAATTATCTTGTCACAGCTTGATGATACGATGCAGGAGGGAAAAATCTGCTGTGGTTATTGCAATCTTCTTCACATTTATGATAACCTACTTAAAGTGTTTGTGGGAACTTTCTTAGATCATTTTAAGATATTGGATCTACAATGGATTAAAGTGGAGAAGTGGCAAGTGGCTGCTTTACATCTTAAACATAACATATGATCAGAATTTTGGGACTTAAAATTGGAAAAACCTTTATAATTAGTATAACCGGGAAGTAATTCTGATGCTGGAGGATATTTATTCCTTCAACTGATTAACATCTGTATTTACAACCAGTTAAAAACTCCTCACAGGGGCTGTCTGGTAAATGTTGCAGCACAAAAATCAGAATATTTCCTCTGCAATGTGATATAAAAGCAAAGTTTATACAAAATAATTATATGAAGAGTTCATTTGCAAAAATAGATAACTCTATTTTTATAAATTTTCAAAAACAACATTTTTTTTTTATATAGATTTCTAATTAAGTTACAATTTCAAGATACCTCTGATTAGTAAAGTCATTTTGACTTAACCTCAGTTAATTAATAATACCAAATGCTACTAATAGAAAAAATGTGTTTTTTGAAACATTTTATTAATTTTTCAAAAGTGATTTATCTGTATTTGCAAATGAACTCTTCATATGTACCTAACATTTTAAATTAGAGCAATATAAGAAATGTTAATCTTCTGCAGATTGTGATGGCCCCTCTGGACAAAGTGGCATGTTTTATGTATTTGCTGATCTGGTCCTATACATGCGTGTGCAGTATTCTCTAAGGAAGAATCTCCTCCTGCTTCATTTGAACTGTCTAATGTACCATAAAGTGTGAAAGTGTGCTGGGGAAAATGTAAACAAAAGCTCTTTTAAACTGCTTGGTCAAAACTGTGACACAGATTAAAGGAAGAGTCACTGTTTTGGTCGGTTCAGCTTCGGTAGGTCATCAAGAACCATCAGTATCAAAGTGAGTCTGTTTTAAAGCACAGTATATATCTTTGCATGAAGATCCTGCATGCTATGAGTCGGATCCTGTTGTCACTGCAAATGATATTTTAATTATACGACCGGAGGGGAAGAATTGCCTAATTGTATGAACAGTCACTGTTTTGCTGGCTTACTTTCCCCGTTTGGAGGTTCATTTTAATGTCAAATTATTCACGTTGAAGATGAGTCAGAAATAAAACATGAAGCTCTTACTGTTTCTCTTCTTTGCTCATTATTTCATATAAAAGAACAATACATTTTCCAGTTTGCACTTATTAAGATTTAACAGCACCTTATTAAAAATGCACCCATTTGATTCTCTCTGTGTGGAAAAAAAAAACGTGGGTGAAACTGAAAGGACGCACACGGAGCCACAAGAAGAAAGAAGTACATAATGCTATCACAAGCTATGGAGCCGCAGCTTTAGAGATGAACAGCAGTTGCTTTCACACGCAGACAAATAACAACAGTTTCCCCTTGTGTTGTCACATTGAATATTTATGCCTCAGGTTTAGAGCAGCAGAGACTCAGGTGTGGCAGCTGTCTCAGCCCTGCAGCTTCACTGTAGCTGCCTCCAGTGCTCAGCTCAGTATTCACGCGCTCTGACCACAACCAGGAAGTGCAGCGGGCAGCACAGAGGACACACTTCTCCACTTGTGAAGCACATTTTTTCATTCTGCTAATTGTTACAGCGAGTGCTCTCATTGGGTTTGAACCAACATGGCTGACAGATGGTGTATAGCCCCCTCGATGAGTCCTGAGAGTGGCTGCTATTGTGTGATCGGACCAGCCAACTGTTTGAAATGAACATGATAATCAAACCGTGGACTCATTCGGCGGTGCTCTGATTAAAATGACTCGGTGTGGCTCAGGGAAAAAAAAACACATATTAAACTCTTGGTTTGTGAAAGTCAGATGCAGAGAATGGAGCAGAGTTGTCCCAGTTGTATCTTTGCTGTTCAAAAATAGAGCAGTTGCCCTAAAATACCATGACAGAGGACAGACCATGTACAATTCACATGCTATTTCAAAGCAAAATAACAACCTCGAATCAGCTGTTGCACGTCCACAGCTGCTTTGAGGTTTCCAATGAATAAAACAGTGACTGCTCAAACAACTTCAACTTAATTAAACATCAGATACAACATCAATAATTAGTAGCCTCACAGTCATGTTCTTAATATTTCTATTATAGAAAATATTGGATTTACCAGCTTGGTTACCTTTCAACAAATCTCAAAATTGACTGATGCTGACATGAAAGAGATTCCAGGTCTGGTTGATGAAGACGCAGCTTGAAGTGAAGTAGTTGGGTAAAAGATGTATGTTGAGGTGTAAGCTAGACTTTCAATGTAACAGCGCTGGTTCCTTTTAAACCCAGCAAAAACAACATTGTAGTTTATTTTGCATGTTAGATATAAAGTTTCTGATTTAATCCAGCTGGAAATCATTCATCCTTTGCTGTTCCTTTTCCTGACAATATTCTCCCTGAGCGATCAGGATTCAAAGCTGAGAGAATACATTTTAAATCTAAACTTGTTCAGCCATAACTAGCTTGTGACTGTATGCTCTAATTCTTGGTTACCAAGAAGCTCAAAGGCACTGT
The DNA here is from genome assembly GCF_009762535.1 of Notolabrus celidotus. Lineage (NCBI taxonomy): Eukaryota > Metazoa > Chordata > Actinopteri > Labriformes > Labridae > Notolabrus > Notolabrus celidotus. The sequence goes on from NC_048275.1 coordinate 8,220,524, forward strand.
GAGGAGTTTCTGACTGAATTTCTGTGACCCACATAGTAAAATGAAACAATCAGCCAAAGGATTGGTTATTTCTTTAAACTGAATTTTTGTATTTGGGTCAGATTTTCTGCAATATAAGTCAAGTTGATTTTTTTTAGTGTCTCTGTTTAGATCTCTGCTGGTAAAGTTTGGCAGGGAGAACTGAGAAGTAAGTTAGTGAGGAGTAGAAGTTTTTTCTTTAGATGGTTTTCTTTTGACATAATGTTTTGTCATCATGGCTGATACTGGATGCATGATTATCTAACAGATGTTTTCTGTTGAAGTATTGTTTCAGATGGAGAAACTACAATCAGGGCTTTGCTAGCTGAAAGAGTTAAATGCTTATGATAAAGATTTAATATTTATACCAGCATGTGAATGCTTCACTGCTCTCTCAGGACGAAAGTGTTAAACTCATGTGCAAATTAATGTTATTTGGACATTGTTTGGGGCACAGAGCTCACATCAGGACACTGGGGCTGTGGCAGGTAATGTTTATTGGTACATCTGCCCACCTTTTGTAAGCTAATTAGCGGTATTAAATCAGTGTTCATAAAGGTCAGTCGTTGTTACGTTGCATTTAAAGCTTGGGTTGGTAATCAGATTTAAATACACTTTTTGTTATACTGGTTAAAATGATCTTTATGTCCTGATGGCAATCAATACATAATGTATTCTTTAAAAAGAGTGGAAAAAAGGCGCTATCTACAGCCGGAGTAAACCTGGGAAAACACCAAACAATCCCTGCCATCAGGAGCCAAATTAAGAAACCAATCAGATCCCGTCCTGCCGTTCTGCCCGCCTCCTGCACGTACATTTCATGTTTGTTTGTGTTTTTAACTTTCACTATGAGAAGGTTTTGGTGTTTTCTAACCGCTGAGTGAGACATCAGTTGTTTTGAATCAGTCACGATCATATTGTTGCGAATCAGCGGCGCTTGTGCATGTGAGCGGGGGCATCCTTTTGGAGGAGCTCCGAAGGGAGGGGGTGGTTAGATGGAGTTCTGAGGAAATGCTACATTCAAATTTATGCTAGTTTTTTGTGACTACCAACCCTAGCTTTAGTAATTCGACGCAGCGACATATCAAAACATGACCTCTTCACTCTCCATCCTGCAGAAAGTTGTCTCAAACAACGAAATGTAGTATTAAAAAGACAATCTGTTTCATTCATTTGTTTCCACAGCAAACACACTTCAGTAAGAGCCTCATCTTTACAACGGTAAGTGAATGCATTCTTCACTACTGAAAAACACTAACGATTTCTTCCATAGGGGTCACCAATCAACACAACATTCAAACTCCTCTCACTGCTTTTAAGGTCAATGTCGCAAAGAACCTTCTGTTTGCTTTAGGTAACATCAACACTTCAGATTTGCAGAACACTGCATCCACTGAATGATGGATGAAAGCACAGCAGCTTCAGGAAACTGAGGATACTTTTTTTTATATGTTTGGCCCTGATTTGCTCTGCTAGTGCTGAAGCTCCTATGCAAAGTAGAAACACTGATAAATCCATTTTGTGCAGAAAAGGAGTCAATGTTATGGAAACACGCACAGAGCCCCAAATAAAAGCACCTTGGGTTAATAGAGAGGGATGTAAAGCACCTTTGTGATACCTGTTATCTCTCTAGCTGAGTTTTTTCCAACAAGCTAACACAAAGAAAGCCAGAGTGTGTACAATGTGCTTTGTAGTACCCTCTGGTCATCCACTGGGAGAAAAACATGCTTTGAGCAGCTACAGTACAAAAAGAGAGCAGCTAAGGTGAGTGCTTACAGCGCACCCAAACAAACAATGTGCAGAGGAAATCACCCGTTTACTGCAGTACTTATGTTCTGCATCATGTCAAATGCATGCACACAACAAATCCCTCATGCATGTGTAGGAAGTTTGAATCCAGCCTGGCAAAATCATGATTTTCCAGTAAGAACTGAAATCTGTGGACAATTAAAGCAAATGCATCAAAAGGCTATCACTCAGAAAAGTCTGTGCATCACAAATTTTAAAATGGGTTTGCAGTGATGAAGTTTTAAAGGCTTTCAACTGTAAATTATTCAACAGCTTTCAGTTTCCATTCCTTTTTGTAGTGTAATTAGAAAATAACCGCCTCCAAGTGAAATCTGTGAACAGGCTCGAATGCAAAGTAGGAGAGAAGTTGACTTTCTCTGGGAGGGAATGCTCAGACAACTTTAGTGTATCGTGACGCTGTGACAGGAACATTAACATCAAATATACACTTACAGCATCAAAGCACAAAGCTCAGACAATAAATCCCAATTTAAAGAGTGTGTAAAGGATTCAGCAGAAGTTTCAGTGAAGCAGTATTTAGTTGTGTTCATATAAAGGGCGCGGCGAGAACAATGAAGAGGAGGATGTGGAGTCGAACCAAGCACAACACAACAATGTCCTTAGTGATGCTCATTCTGCTGGTGTGTGTTAATATCAAGTGATTAATTTTGGCTGATGCAACTATGTTTTGCATATGTCCTTGTGATTTTGAGAGTTTTGCTGTGTTACATAATTCTGCAGTATATCTGTGTCTGACGTTCCAGCACTTCAGGCAGTGACTATCTGGCCTGTACATATCTCTGTGTGTCATCTTATCAACTCTTGAAAAATGTGCTTTTCATGTGTCTGTCGAAGCCTTCAGCTAATTACTTTTTGATTAAATATCTCGTGGATCGACTCACTTCCAGGAGTGTTTCTATGATTGAAATTTACAGGAGAGAACTCATGACTCATTAGTGACTCATATTATATTCAAGCACAGGCCTTGACGAAATCATGACGACATATGCTGGATCCAAAAACACTGCAGCCTCAAAAACTCAGATAAAAGTGCACAGAGTGAGAAACCTCATGCTTGAATCAATACTTTTTAAGATGCTCAGCAAAGCATAAACATCAAGTCTGCTTCAGAACAGCTTCATTTATTATCTGGCTTATGTATTCCTTTCACTAAGTCCACCATCTTTTTAAGATCTGATGTATACTTTTGCCTTGCGGGTGTATTTTTCTCAACTTTCTTGCTCCTGCATTAGGTTATCGAGCGTCTTTGAAAATGTGTGGGAGAAATGTGATTTACTTCATCTTAAAGGGAGCGTTTCTATGTTTTGAAATGTGGGATTAAATTATTTACTCAAGCCAAAGTGAGTGCATCTCCTACAATAGATGGCAGTCAGCATGTCCAAAGTTTGAAGGTGGCCAGAGTACTGAAACCAAAAGTTATGCTCTGTACCACTGTGGATGGGTTTGCAGCAAAATGCATCTAAGTGTACACACTATGCTTTTAGATATTTTCCTGCTTCACCTCAGTTTGACACTTTGTTTTTCCTCTCATCTTTTTTCACATTCTTTTTCATCTTAAAAGAGACTTTTAACATCCTAACACAAGGTGCAGCATGCAAAGGAACACAGCTCTAGTACTCTAGTTAGAGAGATGTAGAGCCATAGGGAGAGCTATCTGACAGCAAGATGAACCTCTGAGATTATATAAAATAAAAGTTAGACTTAAAGAAATGTTGTGTTTTGGTAGTTGGGATTTTTGCTCTAAATCCTGTAAAGAGTGTTACACAGCTTAGCTTCAGTTACATCTGCTGGCTTTTCCAAACAGAAGCAGAGCTGACCCTCACCTTTACTAAAGGCTCTTTAATGTCTACATATACAGATAAGGACAGTGCCTGTTGTTCGTACTCTGCGTTAATTTCATCCATATCTCTTCACGATTTCTGGAAGCTTACAAATATGGACCAAATGTTGCAGTACCATAGGAATGTTGCAGTACCATAAGAAATGATGGGGGCAGTGTCGAGCAGTGTAGTCAACAGTTCAAGCCAGACTGGAAGTGCACAAAGAAGAAGAATACTTTTGAAAATGGAGGAACTTTTGAGAAGAGATTGTGCAAGTTAGTAGAAACTATTATCATATTGTGACCTTGCAGTGGGACAGAACAGCTGGGCCAAGACTGGGAACTGAATGTCAGTGTTTGACGTGTATTTTGATTGTCTAGTTTATGATCTGTCAACATGGGGGAGGAGTATTTAATAGCCTATACTGCAGCCAGCTTCTTTTTTGATATACAGTCTATAGAGAGCAGTGAAGGAGGAATGGAAGTCCATGAAAGACTGGTTTGTTTCAGTGCCCTCTAGAGCAGGGGTTCCCAAAGTGTGTGTCTGGACCCCTTGGGGGATCGTGATACACAAATGGGGCGTCGTGAGATGTCTTCCAGAATGTTTTTTTTTTTTTTTTTTTTTTAAGTTATCCTAAATTAGTACATTTAACTATTATAGTATTTACAAAAATAGATGCTACACTTAAAATAAAACCTTAAAAATAGAAAATGTAATGAGTTCTCTGCCTTTCTTTTTGCCAGATGACTCCTAAGTTTAGGATTAGTGAACAGTTAATTATCAAAAGCATCAGTAACAGTAGGTTGATTAATAGAAACACAGCCACATTCTCATATAGGTAGGCTCATTTTCTCCAGACTAAATGAAGCCACATTAAATCACTTTGAAGGACAGTGGGAGTCACGAGTCTTTGGCATCTATATTTTGGGGGTTGCGGGCTGAAAAGTTTGGGAACGCCTGCTCTAGAGGATGCATAGTTTAACGCCCATCCCAGTGTATAGGACATGTGGAAGTATGTGGGTAGTAATGGTTATATCCTTTAAAACATATGTTTCTATTTTTATATGTAAAGGAAGCATAAATGAGCCTACAATCACTATTGGTAAGTATTTATAGCCCCACTTCAAAAGATCCAAACTGTTCCTTTAAGATTAAAAGACAAGGCTAATTTCAGAGGAATGATGGATGCGAATTACAATAGGTGTGCGCTCATAAAATTCACACAGTACCCTTGATATCTGACGGATGAACTGCACACAAAGATTTAGTAAAGCACTGTAGTGCATGCTCACTTACATTATGTTGCTGTCCCACAGTGCACAGTAAGGGTTCATGGTTCCCTAGAAGACAGCAAAAGGACAAAATGTTTACAAAGCAAATGATGGCAATAACTGATTATCATTATCATCATCATTAGAAATAACTGCATATTCGTCCTCTCTGAAGATCTTTTCCAAAATGGGTTTCACGGTTCATGTAAACTGGAGAGTTGGTTAAGTATCTCACACACACACACACACACACACACACACACACACACACACACACACACGCTTGCTGACACACTCAGACTTTCATGCACTTTATCTCCAAGAAGAATAAAAGAGCCTGGATCATAAAAGGGATTGTTCATGTAATTATCTGACTGCAGCCCCCTCTCCTGACACCGGGTGCTTGTGAATTAATTATTGACCCAATTAACCAGCATTGTGTGTTGCCTAATGTGAGGTGATATGTGCCGGGTTTACGGTCGAACAGGCAAAACAGATCACAACTGGATGTTACATTACCTTACAAGACAGCTGAAATCGTAACACATAAAGTACGATTCAAATCAGCGAGACAAAAAATGAATCTGCAATCCTCTTTTTGAACAGCAGGGGGCACTGCTTGTTCAACTCTGTCTTGTGCCATTAGGTCTTTGGCTAAATAGAATCCTACAGATACAGTTTCAGCAGGTAAAGACTTTGCATTCCTTGCACACCACTGGTGTTTCCTGCACATAGACGATACCTGGGCACCCCGCCAAAATAAAACTGCTGACCATTTAAGCATTTTTCTTTTTTATTCACATAAGACTGCCCCTCACTATCAATAAACTAGTGAACAATCCATCTCTCTCTATTCTTTGTGCATATGACTGGAGTAGTGTCTACACACCTGCACTGCATGTAACAGAAAGAGAGGAAGGGATGTATCAGACAACAATACAACAACTAGGGAGGTTTTTGTCTCTTTGGGTGGTGCTGAATCATGATACACTTTTCTACTGTTGATCATTATTTGAGCTTTATTCATTAACTCAAGTCTCTTCATGATCAAGTCTAAGTTTATTTTGCATTCTTTCAAAATAAAAGCATAAGGTAGTAAAAGAGAAATAAAAGCAGAACAAATAACAGTTTTTGAGTCAGTCTCTTTCTAAAGCTTGAACATTAACTGGGATACTTATATCCTTAAAAAGTTTAGATAAAACTGTATCTGAAAAACCAAGCATTGTGAGTTATCTTGTATCGAATGGTATCGAATGGTATCATATGGTAGCGAATGGTTTCGAAACGTAACGTATCGTGTCATGTTGTGCAGTATCCTATCGTATCCTGTCCTTGAGTGAGTTGCATGTTTCCCAACATCCCAACTAAGGACTTATAAAAGGAGCATCAAAGACATTTCTCTCCATTATGCTTATTTGTTGATTTATGTGAAAGCTTAAGTTGAGTCCTTACATTTGTCAGGTGAGCCAGTTCAATCTCCAGGCGAGATTCTGTTGCCTTGGGCTCGGGTCTCACAGTCACAGCAATGACCTTGGAGTTCACGACTGTGTGGTTCCTGAGTCGAACAAAGAGGACGAAAAATTAGAACATTTCATTCTAGGACGTTCCCTTCAGACACTTTTTCATTTTCAGACTCGGTCAAATGATGAAGAATCTCTTTCTACTGCAATGAGGGAAAGAAGTGGCTTCTGTTTGACATATGCACTTAACTCTATTAGCATACTGTATTTCCATTTAAAGGTTACATGGAGCTTATGGATAGAAAGGATGAGCATCAGACAACATTCACAGTGTTCAAAGCTTTAACCCTGATTTAACTTTAAACACCTGAGGTCTCTTTTTCATGCTCTGTGAAGAAGCATTAACACTGAGGGATTAGGTGTAAGTGTGCAGTCAGAGAGACATATAGACAATCTATAGGGAACACGTATCAAACCTGGTTCAGAGGTCCTGTGAAGATTTCTGCACATTTTCAATTTACATTTCTTCAATGCTGGCTCATCTAATAATCTCAAAATTAGAGAGCAGGTTCTTCTGATGCTTTTTTAAATTCAAAGAGCATCAGCCAGAGGAATTTTCTCTAGTGCCGCATGTAGAGAAATACTGACCTAAATATCAAACACTCAATAACGGGAGGATTTAAAAAGCTGCCCATTAGATGTCAAAGCAGATATACAGGACGTCTGCCAGTAATGGTGTTCAAAACACTCAAGCAGAGCAGGAAACTGAGAACACAAATCAAAGGCTCACCTGAATTGAGTGACATGTTTCTTTCAAACCAACTCTTTTAAAATCTCATGTTGCAGTTTGTATCAAAAACCATCTCCAGCTATTGTACAGTCGACAGAGAGTCTTTGTTATTAGAAGATGAAACCTATCAGCAACTTCCCACGAGGAGAAAAACCTGTCAACTTCACAGAGGAAAGCTGAGGTGAAACTGGAGCAGCCCTCTTTTCTACTGGCACCACTTCAAATGGGAATATGTTCATCCGACTCTGTCATACAGTACGAGCCAGTTTTTCCAAGTCAGACTTATTTAAAAATCAATACAGCAAAAGGGATATGTTTTTCACTTCTCCGCTCTGAGTGCAAAGAAAGACTGGGGACATTTGGTGGCCAAAAAAAGCTGTTTTCTTTTATGAAACTTCAACAGCTTGAATCTGGCAAAGGAAAATCCTCAAGTTGGGATGCACTTGCGAAAATGCGGGCTGACACCAACTCCAATGATAGAAATAATAGTCTCGCCAATTCTTACATACTTTACTTTTATTCTTATTGATCTTTGTTGCTGTTTTGGAACCAGTTTGGGTTGCACAGCCTATGAACAGAGGCTGTAGTTCTCAAGCAGGTGGCGTGGGTTTGATTCCAACCTGCAACCCTATCCCACATGTCACTCCCCACTCTCTCTCTCCTGGTTCCTGCTCTACCCACTGTCCTCTCCTCTTTGAACGAAGGCATAAAAGCCTCAAAATATAACTTAAAACAAAAGAAATATTCACTCTTGTCACTCATATTCCATTTTCTTTTGTAAGTCATAAAAAGGCATCAATATTAATGCCAGTGTTTCATAACCAGCTAAGAAGGCCTCATGGTTGCTTTAAATAGTTATAATAAAAAATAGATATTATAAACAATAAATGATTAACAGCATAAAGAGAGCCAACAATCAACAATCATTTAAAATCCTCAGCTGATCCATGCCTCACTCTCCTCAAATCTAACAACCACTACTCAATCTGTTCATCCCCCTCTTCGTCTGGAGAGGGCGAGCGTCAGTGTCCCGGTGTGAGCTCGTCTCCACATGTGCACAGAGAGCTGCTGCTCCACCTGTGACAGCTGGCCTAGCCGGGCCTGGAATGACCGCTCTGTCCTTGGGACGTTGGTGCCAGGGACTTGTTGATCAGAGTGTGACACCAGGTGTTTGTTTGAGGGCTTCATGTTGCTTTCCCAGGGACTGATGTCATCCTTAATTAACCACACATTCTACGCTGTGGTGAATATGCTTCATTTGCTTAATTAAGTACACGCATTTTCAAAGTTTCATGACCACAAATCTGACGTTTGTATGCACTAAGGAAAAAATAAAAGAATCTCTAAAACCGACTCTGCTTTTCAAAATATTTCGCACCTCATGTGTCCCACAGAGGGAAAAGTGAGAGAGCTCTTTGCTTTTATAACCCAAAACTGTGAAACTCACTGCCTCGGGGTATGAAAATGAACAGCTCCATGGGTATTTTAAAGGTGCTGTGAGGAGTTTTTAACTGATTTTGAAATAGTCTCACTCTTATTCTGACGTCTCTACATGACCTACATATTAAAATGAGATTATCAGGGACGAACTGCTGGTTTTCTTTGTACTGAAATTGAATGCCTTTGCCCAGGTTGGATGATGACAGCGGTTGATGGTGCTCATGGGAAATGCATTTTTTTCATCCAAAAGGGTCACTGGAACATGGACCCTGTCACGAAAACTCTGCACAGTGCCTTTAATAAGAAACTGAAGACAAATCTTTTATTCTGGCTTCTAATTCGGAGTAATGTCAAAGTGCTGATGTTTTTATCCTTGCATTTAGAAGAGTTTCATCTCCAGGATTTATTTAGATTTTTTCAAACTAGTTTAAAGGTGACATATTATGCTCTTTTTCATCAAAATATATTGGTATAAGAGGTCCCCAAAACATGTCTTTAAAGTTTATTGCTCAAAAAAACACTTTTTGGCATGCCTGAAAAACCCTCTTTTTCAGCCCTGCTCAGAACGGTCTGTTTTCTCTCTGACCACGCCCCCTCAGGAAGTGGATGTGGCCTCGGCTCTCCAGTAAGTTGATCTAATGTTTGCATGTTGGCTGAATATACACGGCTGCTCAAAGACCCGCGTTACTTCAACCCTCTGAATCTGATCCAGAATCTGATCCTGACGGAGAGGCGCCTGCAGCAGGACCTTTCTGAACGATTGGTCACAAATTTTTCTGTTTCTTGTTGTTTTATTTGTCAGTATGTAGACGTGTGTCTTGGTACACAGCTACGAACATGTAGCTATGTGGCTATGCTAACTAGCACTAGCACCTTTCCATGAAAAATAACAATCATCCCCTAGATCTTCAAATCTGCAGACGTGGGGAGTAAAACCGGCCTTTGTGTTTATTAAGGCAACCTACAACTAGCATGCCTCCCTCCTAAGCTCCTTGTTAGCACACACGTGTGCAGGGAATGAAAAATGGAGGAGGGGTTGAGTGTATTTTATACAGTCTATGGGCTGAACAAGCTCCGAGCTCTGACTTCCATTACAGACCGAATGGCGTTGTGACGTATGAAAAACACTGAAAACTGAAACGGCTCATTTCAGCACACATTTACAGAAAGGTGGAGAAATCAGAACAGGGGCAGAATGGATTCTTTTCATTTTCGGGGGGTTTGTAGACATGCAAGGGAAACCTATTTCAGGTAGAGAACCATTAAAAGGTCGATTTTGCATGATATGTCACCTTTAAATAAATATATCTCCTTTTTCCTTCTGTTTTTTGTCTCCTTCAATTGTATCTATTGCTGTCAATGTCTCTCCTTTTTTCCTCTCTTCCAATGTGAGCACTTCAGGCTGCATACTTGTATGAATGAAAGATGCTACATACTTATATAAAGTCCAGTTGAGTCCTGCTGTTTAAAAAAATATGTGGTTTTCTTTCTTCTCTTGAATCTTTCTTTGAAGTGTGACATTTCAAGGACACTGGAGTCAGCCACAGCCTGCTTTTTTAGGCCTTGATCAACTGATCTGAATAAAAATGGACACCTCTGCAGCTTCCAAAAGATTCAACTTGTAGAAACTAGAAAAAACTGATAATTTGAAGAAGAAGACATGGTGTCCTTACTTTGGTGAAGGTAGCATGAGTCCAAGAGTCTTGTAGAGAACAGTCCCCAAAATGAAAACAGGTGATCCTTCCATATCTACAGGGAGAAATCAAACATAAATGAAGTTTTTAAAGAGATAGACTTGCTTTTTAAAGTATCATCCAACCTCATTAAACCAGTGGACCCTTGTTGGCAGACTTTATGTTAAAAAAGAAGTAAATATTCAAAGTCTACATACTGTATATGTTGAATATTGGAAGCTTTGCTTTCCAGTAACAAGGAAAATGTTCAGAACTCAAAGGAAAGTTTTAATTGGGAGTAACACTTGGCTTATGTAAACTTGCTAGTTTGCAGTGCCAGAGCAGTTTCTGCCAATAACAGGAAAAAAAAAACTTTCTTAAGGCGCACTTCTCACATTTCTTTAACAGACTTTGTAAACTGCAGAACAAGAAGTGCTCAAGTCTTAGACAGAATCAAAGTCTCACACAGTCTAATTTAGACGTCCTAAGATGATGCACATGGCACAAATTCCTAATCAATCCCTTGTTTTGTTATCATTGATATATTTCAGATAAGACTGATTACACCAATTAACCAAATTGTTTGGCTCTTGATTGTGATGTATAGAGCGGTGACTGGCAGCGTTTGAAAGGACGCTGAAGATGCTGAGTCGATGGAAACTTTGACTAAACAAGCACAGGGAGGCAAACTGCTTTTGTTTAAAGAGTTGTAGAGTTAATTTCCCCTTCCTAAAAATGGTTATAACGTCAAACATTAGGAAAATAAATCCTGCAGAAGACATATCTGTCTGAGTGAAATACTTTTCTATGATATCAGAGAGAGCAGCTCAACTGGCATTATTCAGAATGTGATAAGACGTTGAGATATTCCTTATTTCCATTCCTCAGTGGTGGCTTCTCAATCCATCATTGTCTTTTAAAAATGCATTATCACACATTTCAGCACAGCTTCCTGTAGATTCTGGGACTTTTGAAAGTTTTATACCGAATTCAATTTAATGGAAATCAAAGCCAAAGTTGTATATGTGAAATCTGTGTTTGTAGCTGCTGTGAGTCCCAGAGGAACATTCAGTGGACTGGAAGTAGTATGGCAGCGTCTGTGTAATATATTCAGTCACAAACCTGCTGACTGGGAAACAAAGAGGCCCTTTGGGATGACCACTTTATCTTCAGAGTTCCTGGCCCAGTCGACCATGCCTTTACGACCCTTCATGGGGAAGTTGATGTCAGTCATCACAGACACTGCAGGAAGTCTCTGGATGCTGGCCACTGCAGATATTAAACACACAGACAGGGAAAGAAACACTGATGGTCAGGAGACTTCAGAGCATTTGTGAGTTTGTAGATTGGCTTGTGCAGAATTATTTGAGTTTTATTAATAAGTCAACATGTCAGAGAAAACGTGACACTCAAGCAGGTTTAACGAGCAAAAAAAAAACATAAAAATGAGGTGTCAATAACCCACTTCTTATGTATTGATTTTTTTACAAGGTGCAACATTTAATGTGGTTTATCCACTGGATTATGTTAGGGCTCGGAGCAGGCGTAATGTCCCATTTCCCAGGTCTTTGTGCTAATCTTTGCAAACCATTATCAAGCTATTTCTCCATATTTTTCAAAACAGATACAAAACTTAATTAGCCCTCTTATCTGATTCAGAAAGACTGCTAAATAAATAATAATAAAACTGCAGTAATTTCAAACTTTGACAAAGCAAAACATCTTAAAACATGCTGTGGCTGTTAAAGCATATAATGAGTCTGTCCTGTGGTTTAATTTGAGGGCTAACCTGCTTGCCAACTTCATTACCTGCTTCCCTGTGCACACCTTTCCTGTGCATTTGTTAGATTTCAGATAAGCTCAAACCAAAGCGAGCTAGTTGCACCAAAACTTTCAAAATGGGTAGCTTAATATAATTAATGATGACAAACGTGCGCTGTGGCATTTCTTTTATGTTGGTAGCTTTTAAGTGTGTGTTACTCAAAGTGATTGTAGCCAGTTAGGCTGATATTTCCAAGTTTTCAGTCATCAGCATTAGAAAAGTTTAACTTTCCTGCTAACTACTCTGCATCCTCAAAGTAACGTGGAATTGAACTTTTGCTGCATTGTTATATCACTCAGGACAGAGCATTATCCTGTTTTCACCTGCTAAATCTGTGCCTGAACACTGCAGATTAGAGCCAAACAGAGCTCAAACTTTCATCCTTCAGAGGTTGTGCAACAACACCTCTTCTGTACTCTTTGAAGGGCACAATCTGTAATCCATATATAAACCAGAATACTCCTACAGCTGAAGTTTGGAACCATCACACCCAAATTGCAGGGCAGGTCTTTAAATACTCTGGCTAACACCACAACACAATGGGACTGAGTTTTATACTGGTGCAATGTGAGATGAATTCACATCAGTTATGTTTGAGTATGAGTGGATTTTTTTAAGAGAGAGACCTGCAGAAATATATGTATTGATCAGTCAATCTGACTTTTATGTCATTAAAAAGGTAATGTATAATTAAAATAACCCCTAAAAGGATCTTTACTATGTTTATGTTCACATTTAGCACAATACGCAAACTCAAAGCCACAACTGGCACCTGACAGGTGGCAGACAGTTAATCTCCTTAATCACTCGTACCTTCTCTCACCTCCCCTCTGAGGTGCTATAAAAGGCCAGTCTTTGCACGAAAGCAATGACAAGCAAAATTCCCAGGATCAACTGAAAAGGCCTCTGCATTACAAGGAGGAGGATAAAGCTGTGCTGTTCTTTAACCCGCTATCACATCCAGTCCCCGTTCAGGTGGTGCTGCAGTGAGGGGAACCTGAGGCTAATCCTCCCATTGATGCAAAAAACCTCTATTGTTCCTCCTGCTCTGCCAATAATACAATTTGAATCCTGGCATGACTCCATGTTTGAGTGAAATCTGTGACAGAAGGTGTGTCTGTGTGTTTGGGATGATCCAGCAGCGGGCATGAAATCACAGAGCACCACGAGACCTGGAATTTGCAAAGAGGCCTGTTCACAGCAGCAGATGTTCGGAGCAAGAACGGTAAGTGTGTGTGTGTGTGTGTGTGTGTGTGCGTGCGTACGTACGTGCGTGTGTGTATGTGTGTGTGTGTGTGTGGGTTTAGTCACACTGCGAAACACAACAGGGTGCTAGGAATAGTTCTAGGTAATTCTGCAGGTAAATGGGGCTTTGCACTTGCCTGATGGGGCCAGACAGCACAAATAAAGCGATCATTTAGGATTTTGATGCTCCCGAACAGCGAGTCAGTGCACTAAGTGTACTCTGTATGGCTCATTTTCATAAAAGGGAATCATAGCTCGCTCATTACATCCAAATGCGTTCATGAGAGGTTCAGCATTAAGTTAACCGTCAAAGTCTGACAACACAAACATTTAGCACAGACAATAAATTAATGATCTTTTGCAGCCGTTGTGTCTGTAATTTATATGAATCACTATTTATGTCTAAATATTTCCCCCCACCATGAAGTAAAGCCCCAGAAATAGACAGCCAGAACAAAATGTCAAAAGTGCACGATGTCTTTCACCTTCAAAGCGATGTTTAATTTTCTAACATGTCCCAAGCTGCACTTTGTCCTCTGAGTGTTTGCTTATGTGGAGAGAGAATAACTTGCTGGAGTGGAGAGCATTTTGCAATCAAGGTTATTTGACTAAAAGTAGGAGGACAAGAGGACGATGCACCGGTGACAGCCAGTATTTATCTAGGTGTCAAGAGGCTGCCATAAATTAGTGACGAAATGATGCCGCAATATCTTACTCAGCCAGATGCTCTGCGCTTGGCCTCCACCGATAGATCCACAAAACTTTCCATTCCTTTAATCAAAAGGTCCACGTGGCCACAGAGGCTCTTTGGTGTGAGAATTACTGCGTGGCTCGCTACCAAAGTCTGTGCTGTGTCCAGAGGTAAAATGATTACCCTGAGAACTCCCTCTGCTCCCTGTCTGATCGTCTCACTCATGTATTACCAAAATAGAGTTTGCTATACTGACAGATTTCTAAACATGCAGTTATATAAGACTGAATTAATGCAACGCCTTCTGTCTGCAAGTCAGACTTTCAGCAAACATGAAGAGAAAACGCACAATGCTGTTATCATCTCTGGCATTTACAACAATCAGGTGAAATTGTAGTTTGTTCTTCTACTAAAAAAAACTCTTCCTACAAGACCTTGATGGCTTTTCACCAGCAGCCATTCTGATTCTTGCCAGAAGCAACTCATTACTGCCACATCTTCGAGTTATTACACAGAAAGCCCTCAGTGCTTGAGTTCTCCAAAAGGCTTCTGCTTCAGGAATATGCCTGCATCACTTAAATATACAATAAATCTACCATTCACATGCTCTTGCTAGAAGGATCACATGTTCCTCGAAAGTTATATAACAAAGCATCAATTTTTGTGGCGTCCAAAAGTTGTGTTGTCCTTCAATTAATGAGTAAAGTCAAGTTGGGGAATGAAAAATTAACATTTGATGGCCTAAGATTAATGTATGTTCATGTAGCTCACTGGTTGCTATGCACCTAAGAAGTATTTCCATTCTTGTACATACACCTCACCTCATTTAGCTCAGACTTGCAGTCAGTCCTGTGTTTTATGTCATTACTCAAGACACATTTTTACAGGAAAGCTTTTATTTTATTTTATAATAATGATAAAGTTTATTTATAAAGCACTTATCAAAACAGACGTTACAAAGTGCTTAACATCATAAAAACCCGGGTTTTTTAATGAGTGGCTGTACACATGCAGTTTTTAAATAATGCGGGACACAACCAGAGGACAAGGAACTGTTGATTATTGTGAGTAACCAAGGGGCTGTCACAGTAAGAAGTTCCACAAAGAATTTAGGAGGGAGTAAATCAACAGGGCTTGAGGATCGTTTAAGTTGTGCAATGGTGGTCAAGAGGTCATTAAAAGAAACTGGTTTAAAACTTGATAAAATAGCCCGATTTGGACAGGGGACATCAGCAAAACAATCAGGGGCCACAATTTCTGATTGTATCTTGCTGATTTTGTCATTAAAAAAGGTTAAAAATTTTAAACATTCTTCACTCGATGATTCAGGCTGATTCAAACGTACCGGATTTAAAAGACTGTCCACTGTGTTAAAAAGGGTTTTGGGATTGTGCTTATTAGTTTGAATTAAAACAGAAAAATAATTGACTCTTGCATTCCTGACCTGTTCATTAAAGGACATCATGTATTCTTTCATTTGTTGATAGTGCACTTGTAGCCTTTTAGCTCTGATTTTAAGGGTCTGTTTTATAATTTTGTATGTTTTAAAGCTTTTATTTCATTTATTTTTAATCGCTTCATTTTGCTTTGCACTTCTTGTTTTTATTGCCCACTGTAAAGCACTTTGTTACTTGTATTGAAAAGTGCTATATAAATTAAGTATTATTATTATTATTATTATTATTATTATTATTATTATTTACACCTCAGAACTATTCATTCAATTTATTTTTTAATTAATTTATTTTTAATTGAATTTAATTGAATTTAATTAATAATTCGATTTAATAATTTAAACCTATTTCATTTTATTATATTTTACCTTTATCATTGCTATTATTGTTATTATATTTTTTAACTATGTTAGCACATTGTTGTATTCCCCTGTAACAAAATAATTTCCCCCAATGGGGGACCAATAAAGTATATCTTATCTTATCTTTAATTGACCCATATGGTATTTGTATTTATATATGTATGGATGCTTTTAGAGTCCTGGGTCAGATGCAATGCAAAGTTCCACTGTGTAGCTGTCTTTTGTTAAGTTTGCTTTAATAGAGGATGAAAAAAGAATCAAACTTTTTACAGGCAGACAGAGAAATGTGTTGGTTTTATGTAATCCAACTTAAATATCATTTTTGTCCTGTACATGTGTTAGCAGTGTTTTTCAAAATAAAAGTCTCACCCTGTTTCCTTTCAGCAGTCTCACCATTGAGAATCTCAGAAGTGATAAAATAACAAAGGCTGTTTATCCAGCATGATTTAAATCCCTGCATCTGACACCCATCCTGCAGCAGCTGTTTCAGGCATTAAAAACAACTCCATATAAATGATCTGTCTTTATACTGATGGTCTTGTTTGCTTTGGTAGCTCCCCCTTCAATGCACAATAAGTTGGAGAGACACATTTTTGTGCAAAACTTGGAAAAACAAATCACTTAATTAAAACTAACAAATTAAAAATTGATAGTTCCAGAAGTCTGGCTCAGTTCTTTGCTTCATTAACCTACACTCACATTGTTCAATTATGTTCTGCTGAGATAAAAAGTCTGAAATAATACGTTTTCCTCTCTGAAATAACAATTCAAGAGCCAGGAGAACATCAGTGGTGTGATAGAGACGGTTACGATGCATCGTCTGTCTTCAAGTTTCTTTGTATCTTTTAAAATCCTACAAATGTCTAAACGTGCACCTAAAAGTTTAACTTCCCTCCATCCATCTATTATCTGTACTGCTTATCCTGTTTGGGGATGCACGAGGGATGGAGCCTATCCCAGCTGTCATTGGGCGAGAGGCATGATACACCCTGGACAGGTTGCCAGCCTAACATGGCAAACATATAGACAGACAACCAACCAGCATGTCTTTGGACTGTGAGGGGAAGCTGGAGTACCCGGAGGGAACAAGAGGGAACCCATGCATGTACAAGGAGAACATGCATACTCCACAGAGAGAGGCCCCAGACATACTCAAACCTTGTTACTGTTAAGAAACAGAGCTCACCACTGCAGCACAATGCAGCCCAGATTTGATTTCATATGACAAATCAATAGTCCTTAAACTGTATCAACTCACAACAATAAATCACAACTTATAATGGGACATTGGATTCACTGTACTGGATCTGTTATGTCAACACTGTAAGTTTATTTATCTACGCATGAATTCTACTCGAAGTAATCCAGAATATTCAGATTCAGCAGCCTCCCTGAAATATGCACCCTGATCAGCCAGCCAGTGCTGAAAACCAAAAGACTATTCTGGGTTGCGTCATCCCTCCATGTTGACCGAAAGATTTTCTGTCATATCACGTCTGACTGATGGGAACAGTTTGATCCATAGGCCCACAGACTTGAGAGGCCAGACAGTCATGTGACTGGCTAATGCAATAAGAGTCAAATATTTAACATTCAAGTTAAGCCATTCATTCCACACTGCTGCTCGAGGAATTTGTTTAAATCTGGATAAAACACTTAAGTGTCAATTTAGAGTCCTCTCCGCAGAATGGACTGCATATTGTGTATGAAACGAGGGTCATGTGTTAATGCTTTTTCCAGCATTAAGAGGAGGCAATGGCAATGAGATTGGACGGCAACCATTAAGCCAAATTGGAAGATGTATAAAAAAAGCGAAGGGCACAGAATTATTCTCTTATCTGAGAAAGAAGTCATTAAGGCTTGGCATTTTGAAATGCATTCAAGCCTTATTTCCCAGTGTCCATTACTTAATTTGCCTCTCATAATGGCATTTTGATGGGTGCATTCATTTTACCATGTTTGGTATGCGATTCTTCAGGCTACCTATTCATCATTATGGAAATCATGTAATATAAAGAGGCTCTGAGTATGAATGTTTGCCAGAAGTGGGTCAAATGTTAGCTATTGTAAAGAACACAAGAAAAAAAAAAAACACTCCTCCCGAGGAATTGCCTACCAGCACAGCTGTACATGCTCACATTGGCTTGCATGAATAAATCACAAGCGCAGTTCTATTATTCCATTCCAGTAAGACACCATTTATGGCTGAGTAAGAAATGAAATGCCACAGAGACCTCAGATCATCTGAGAGGCTGTGCGACAGAAGCAAAAAGAACCCACGAGGAGAAATATTGCTCACAGACACACATCCAGGGACTTCTTTTTTTTTTATGTTTCAAAGAGGGGGTGTTATAATCTGGACCACAATCAGCGGTGCAGAAACGATGTTTGCAAGCTCATTACAGCTGCAAAGAATAACTTCTAATTTCACTTCCAATTTAATGGCCTTCAACAGAACCCCCCGTATTTTGTCTGTGATTGCTGATCTCACAGAGAAATGACAATCTCTTCTGTTGATGCATTTCTGCACACATGCTTTGAGGTCTGCTGTCTGTGTCTTTCTTAAAGGTACAATACACACAAATACAGAAATGTTGATGTGAGAGTGTGTGTGTGTGTGTTGGTGTGAGTCTATATGTCGGTGAAGGTGTATGGTGGACAAGTGTAAACATGTCAGAGTGGATGTAAGGGATACAAACTACCTGTGAGGTCAATTTAACATAACTGTAATGTGAATGAACAACACAGAATCTATGAAATTAAATTTGATTTCCTTGTTTTGTTTTGTTTTTTGCTTGTTTGTTGTGTTTTGTTTTTTATTTAATTTTTTATTCTTTGGAATTAAGATGAATAATTATTTGAATCACAGAATGTACTGATGTATTTAGACCTGCAAACTCAATAAAATAAAATAATATAAAAATATAGACATAATTACTTCAGCTTCATATATGTGTGACAAACACTGGATTTGATTTTTGCAGAAAATTACAGATAAAAAGCAAATGTGTGTGTGAATATTCAGTAAAAGTAAAGGTAAAAGCAAACTGATGCACATTGTTGGAACTTTTAAAACCAAATTGCTTCACCAAATGATTTCCCATTTTTACTCAGTTTGTAATATTTGGAAATTAAAATATAAAAAGTATTGAAGTATAACAAATTTGAGAAGTGCTGTTGTGTATTTCTTCTTTGCAGTTGTTGTCAAAGAGGAGCTGTCATCCTGTGGGGGATCGTGCACTGCACACTCCTGATATTGAATTTGGTGTTAAGTGTTTTCATAGGAATTTAGCACATTAAGGCCTCAAGCTCAGTTTTAATTAACATTATTGATTTGCAGTAATTTTACTCCCCCTCCCTAACCACGCAGCATTTATCCCAAATTAATGGTTGTGGGGAAATTGACACGTGGAATCAGGAGAGCGCAGGGATTATGTGTCCATGTCAAGCAGAAATAAGTGGTAAAACGAGCTAAGCGGCTGGGGGCAGGGAGGAGAAGAGGACTGATTCTTACCCAGGTTCCCAGTCATCAAATAGGCATTGTGGAAATCCTTCATGCCCAATCCAACGATGTGGATGAATTCCTCTATGACCTGCATGAGCTCCACTGCTCCAGGATAAATCTGGAGGAGATAAAAAAGACAAAAAGACAGTCAAGATTTCAACACTGCTGCTATGACTTTACAGTGCAGCTGCAGCTGTTTAGACTGGAAGAAAGGAAGGAGGAAAATCGAAAGAAAAGCGAAAGATAGCAAACAAAGAGCAGATAAATTAAATTAAGTATAGGGGGAGGAGAGAGCATGAAAACAAAATGAGGTTAAAATCTGCAAAACCAAGTGTGTAGGTGTGACTACTTAGCCCAAACACTAGTGCACTGTACAAGAAAAACAAGGTCACAGAAATATGGAAAAATAGGTTAGGTTATCTCAGTTTTTCCAGTCTTTCCAGTCTTTTACATACAACTTTGTTCAAGTGGGACTGAACCATATCAAAGAGGTCAAACATTGTACTGGTTAGCTCATTCACGGAAAGAAAATCAGTAGCTATTTTGATAATGTTCTTAAATCCTAAGATGTAAGGTGCAAAACTTGCAATTAAAAACCTTGAGCTCAAATAAATTGTGATGGGAATCTTTTCTTACACTCTATAGATCAACCAAATATGGACAACCAAAGGGTTGATAATTGCAGCTTTAATTGAACCATTCACGTTCCATCAGCAGAGCGATGAGGCTTTACACATAGTTGCTGGTTGGCTTCTCTTCTGAAAGGCTTTGCCAAGTCAAGGGTTACTGCCTGGGTTCATGTGACGCTCCGTGGACATCAGCACTCAGTGAGAGACTGCAGAGCCAGGAATTCAGCACCATGGACAGCGACTAGTGCTACTGCTGGTCGGGTCAGCACTTTCCTCCGGGTCCATAAATCAAAGGGCTTGCTAATCCAATAAATGACCTTCAGAAGATTGGACCACTGTCATGGCTGCCAATCTTGTGGTGAGGATCTAATAAGAGGCTTTGATTTGGGCGACATCAGATTTGTCCTTTGACTGTGCCATACATGACAACAATCACGGCCAGGCTCTAACACATTTTGATAAAGTGCTTTCTATCCAGAAAAATGCTGAAACAAATCTTCAACATGTTTTGAGGGACTCATCATGCTGTGCAGATATTATTGTGAATATGTAACCAGTGTTGTTGTCTGGGAAATGACCACATTGAATGGTCTGCATTTTTCATCCAACATCATGCGTATGGATTCTTATTGAATGAGTCAAATCTGAGAAATCACATTTAATTCAATGGTGTCCGATTGATCAGATCATAAAAACTAAATAAAACATATAAATCAACAGATTGGGCCTGCACCTAAAGTAACATTATAAACTTAAGTTTTTACATTCCATTAGCTACCACCATTCAGCAGCTGATGTCAGCATTCAGCCATTCCCTGCTAATATGTCTCTTCAAAATTAAGCAGCTGAATGCAAACATTCCATTTTTAAAGTATCATGTGATACCAATTTTAGAACACTATCAAAAGGTAAGATAAGCACTTAGCCACTTCAATGCTAATAACTATATTTCACAATGAAGTCAAGGGTGTTTCCCAGATTTTTGAGACTGAGGAGCACTGACTTATGCAGGTCTAGTATTAATTATTTGTATGCAAACAAGGATGAAAAGCAATTATTCACTCGACTAATCATATCTACTTATAATTCTCACAACTATATACAGATGAAGGCAACGGTTAAACTTCTTAGCTTTATGCTTTAAGGGTTTGAAATGAAGATGTGTGTCCAAAGCCATAATGTAAAGTACAGAGAAAATTAAAGTGCTACATTTAAAGGCAAAAAAAGATATTAGTAGCATGTAGCAATACAGCCCAAATGGTTGAAATTGACATAGGTCTCAACATATAAACAAAATCCAAAAATTCACAATAATTCAGTGACTCGTACATAACAGACCTGGACAGCTGATCAGGGCACTGCAGGTGGAAGAAGACGTATGTGCCGCGTGTCAGAATAGCGCAGAACCAAATGTGCTTGCTTACGGCAAAGTAAAGCACTCTATCTACACACACTTGTCATAATTTCAGTCTGCTGTGGCCACAGACTGGAACAATTAACAGAAAACTTTAAAACTGGTCCACTACGTCTCGAAATCAGCCTTCAGGAACTCTCTCATGGACTTTCTTAAACACACCTGCACCTGCTTTTAATCCTGGACTCCTGCTGTTGCTGTTCGTTATTTGCTCTGTTCTGTCCTGTCATGTTTAACTTGTCTTTAAAGTTTTTACCCTTGTGTTTGTTTTTATCATTACTGTTATCCCTGACCCTTTACCCCTGTAAAGGCTGTGCCTTATGCCAGGTCGTCACTGGAAATAAGAATTTGTTCTTAATGACTTACCTGGTTAAATAAAGGTAAAATAAAAAAATAAAATAAAATGCAATAGTTCTGCAGTAAGAGTTTGTTATAATTAGCTGACTCATGGTAGAGCTGACTCTGTCTGTAGTGGTTGTTAGCCTAGCTTCCATTCTGGTTGGTTCATTGGCTGCTCTCTCAACAAAGGGGCTGAACTTTTTGGCAACTTTTTGAGGATTGACAAGTACCTCAAACAACCCCAATTCAGAACAACCAAACTGTCCCTTTAAGAGGGGCATTCCCCCTCTAGCCACATTTTTTAACACACCTCTGGATGAAGTGGCTGACGGGCAAAACTGGCTGTTGTTTGATGGAAGTTAAGAGTTTTTTGAAGTTGTTTTAACTTTAAATATCACAAGCTGTCTCTCTGGATTCTGACTATCATTTCCCTTTCTTGCTGCTTATCAATGAAGAAACAGTGAAATGCCACCACATGACAGAATCTCTGAGTTAGTGGGCCTACCTCTTACAACTCTCAGACATTTGAACAGAAGTGAGCGCCTCATCCTGAGCATGATCTCAGAGGAAGATGACGATTTAGCCTTTGAGTGGCATTTAGCAATTAACACCTCCCCCTTGTTTGATATTTAACTAACACCTAAGGCAGGTATTTCCCTCCTCGATAACACCTTGCGTTCTGTGTGTTTGCACATGCCTCTACATGTGCCGCCGCTAAGCCTGGCAAGCGGATCAGTGATGCTGAAGTTGAGAGCCTCTGACACAGCAGAGTGAAAGCCATAGTGGGGGAGAAAAGCACATCACGTCGCCCCTTCCGGCATGTCTGACGCACAGTGCAGTCATGCTCGTTCTGCTGGTCTCCATGGCAACCGTGAGATGTGAAGGCAGCGCAGGGAAATGGCTGCAGTGGAGGTTCTGTAGACAGAGCTCTTCCTTTCCTTGCCATGGTAACAGTGACAGGAGGTGAATATATAGTGATCTGTGCACAGAGCCAACTCCGCAGCTAGTAAAGGCTCATAGTGAGGTGTTTCATGGAAGTGTTTTTGAATGTCCACAGCAGGCAGTGTGTGGGCGTCGCAGAAACAGAGCTCAGGACACTCATTAATGCAAGAAAAAGGAAAGCAAGTGAGAAAATTTGATAACTGTGAAGTCCAAGCATCATCTTTTGAAATCAGACATCATCGCTTCAGCCAGTGTCTGCTTGGTGAAATGCCTAAAGTGAAGCGGCTCTCTTTAGACAGGCACATTAATAACTACAGAAATAATTAACTCCTATCTCCTCTGAGTGCTCAATCACAGACACAACTATTCCTATATTTCTCTGATCCGACTGTTTCCATCCATGACACATTTGTAATGACCAAAGTAGTGTTTTGTGAGCTCTTCTCATCTGCATCCTACCTTAAGGGGTTGCCAAACTAAAGCTGCAGTGAGTGAACACCTTTTACTGCCTGCAGAGACAGCCAGGACTGGAACTATTGGCAGGGTTTAAATCACTCCCCACCCCCTACCTACTTAGTTGTAGACAGGCATGGAGAAATGGAGACAAAAATGAGATCTGACTGATTTTAAGACACCTCCTCAGTTGTGTGTGAGTGCAGGTGACTCCTAATTTAAGTCAATTTACCAGTGAGGGTGACAACGGAGCAGATGCCCTCTGCAGACTCGCAGTCATCACAGATGGTATCTCTGTCAGAGTCTGGATGTGCGTGATTTCAGGGTTCAGGTTGTCTCAGACACCGGTGGCAGTTTTGCAAACCAGAGTTGCCACCTCTCAAACTGAGAGATGTGTCCGACAGAGGACATAGCCAGGAGCCAATCTCCAAGGATAAACACAGTGTCAAGAAAGTGAAGTGTACTGCACGCAAATTCTGAACTACTGTGATGCAGTCTGACCCCCCTGCGTGTTTTCTTTAGATACTGAGGCTGATTCTCTTTCAAACAGATTCTCCATATGACAGAGCTGCCTTGAAACGCCAGAGAAAGGCAGACAGGGGATTTTAGTCTTAGCTGCATCAGTACAAGCAATAAAACATCCAAACAGGTTGTTTCCACGATATAATTCACCTGAGGGCATGTTCTTATCCCACTGGTTGCTATGATGTGAATCAGCTGGGTGAAACAATGTGTGCAGGAGGAGTGAGTCCTGCAGTGCTAATGGCTGGACGGTTTCTGTGGCAGTGCTGCTGCCACCAAGTGGAACTCTGTGGAAGTAGCTTTCAAAACGAGGCCAGATGTCACACCTGCTAAGTGCCCTCTCACAATGATATGTGTAAGTATAACATTATCTCAGCACTTGCCTGACTTTTCTTTATCTCTGCTATGTAGACTGAGCAAGTCCAAACAAGCTCTGAGTCGATTTTTGAGTAAAACAACACTCAGCCATCTAAGCTGAATTATTTACTAAGAGTGCAGCAACATGCTTACCTTCTGTGCATCCTCCCATTTCTCCTTATTTTCCTCCTCCAAGAGGTTACTGATGATTTGAAAGAAGTTCTGTGGAGAAGATGAAAGGGAAAATACGTAACACACCCACACAAGAATTACAGGCACTGCAGCAAGATGCTTTTTAAAATCATGACACATAAATGCTTTGCACTCAAAAAGCCCTCTTATAGATGATACGCTGTCATTTCTGATCGCAGGGATTCCTATAAGGGAGTAATGACGGTCCCTGCAGGGCTCAATAGCACTAGGAAATTTGCCACTGAAACCAAGATGGTAAACCATCCAAGAAAGGTGGAATTTCTGGATCAGCTGTGACAGAAATACACATTGAACCCCCTGCAGCTTGCAGCAAACATTGAATGCTAGAAGAGAACAGCACAAGCTGCAATCAGAAAAAAAAAGATGAAAGGGAATGTGTGAGCAGCTGTGTGGATTGTCTTTTTCAGCGGCGTGGAGCAGGGGCTGCTTGGGGTGCATGCCTGCAGTAGTAATAAGGACCCCTGTCTGATCTTTAGCCTTGTTATTTCGTCTGGTCTACAGTGTGCCTGAGGGAGTGGCTCTCTCTCTTGACACAGGCTATCTTGTTTTCTACTTGAATGCTTATGCTCCCTCTGGTGGTAATGTGCCCACTTTAACACTGCATTAGCGCAGAGACGCACGGAGGGGGTGGGCTGGCTGACTGCTCTCCTGTCTGCCCACACACACCATAGAGCTCACATAATAACCAGAGACAGGATGCTTTCCTCATCTCATAGATTTTCTATGGTGTGAAAATGGCTGAATGGGGCCTGGGATTGCCTGACCATGGCTGGCAGATTTGGGTTTCATCTCTGCAGAGTATTAGCTGCAGACTACACACCTTCCTCCTGTGGAAACTGTTGATAAATGGGAGGAAGATGAAGGGCATACATGACATTTTGCTGTTCAAATACCACTGCGTTTTTGAGGGGCATAATAAAGTGAGTTCAACATTTTGGTGATGAATTTACCTTCATCAAAAACTGAAGAACAAGCTGCAATCTGTGCATGTTGGATATCTTTGTTGTTATTCGTCCTTTCTCTTTGCAATTTTATTTCATATTCTCCCCGCATCCAACCCTCTGAAGTTAAAAAGCAGCACAACTTCCAATATTTGGGGTATTTTGTAATATAAAAAATATCCAGTATACTTTTTTTTAACATGTATTGAAAAGACTCTAAAAAGTAATTGGAAAAAGCACTGTGTTATGGGACTTTAAAATTAACTGATGTTTCACATCTTTAAAGCCGAGCATGTTTCCTCCTTCATACGGTAAATGGCTGATGGAAAAGAGTAATACTTTTCCAATTTTCCAGCACTATTACATTCATCTCTGCAGGATGACACAGCAACAAAGCAACCTTCAGAAGAACTATAATATTGAGTCTGTTATTAACACATGTATAGCGTTTAAGGCTTGTTCAAAGCATTTATTATCCTCCCATTAAGATCACTCCAAGAACACCCGCAGCCAACAGATGCAAAAGCAGCCACACACACACACACACACACACACACACACACATGCACATACAAATCCAACATGCACACAGGACTGCACAAAGACCCAAAAGGAGCCCAAGAAGGGTGTCTTTGAAAATGGCACAGCTGTGAGGACATAAATTATCTTATTGGTGATGGAGGCGGAGCTTAAGCTATAATCTCTATCATCCTATTGACATAAAGAGGATCACGGCTGCAGTCAACCCCAACATGATGAGATGAAACAGCTTAGGATGTGGAAGAGATCTCTGGACACAATAGAGCCATGTGGGGGTTTGTCTGTGTTTGTGCTAGAAACCCATTTTTCCACATTTATTACTTTTGTAGAAGAAGTGCATCTAACTTTACCATATTCCATTTATTATTTCATAACATATACATTTGTACGCCAGCATACAATAGAAATCATACATCAGTCAACATGCTGAAAAAACCCCTGACTGTCTTCTTACCTGCACATCATCTGAAGAAGGCTCATAGCTGGCTCTCTTGAAGGTCTCAGTCACGTTCCGAAGGATTTCCACAGAAGACAGCAGGTCACCGGCGTAGAAGTTTCTCCTCTGGGTGAGGTCGAGCAGGTTTTTCGTCACCTGGGACATCCCATCCCCTGCAAGCATCCTCTGGCCTTTCGCAAGGTGCCCCTGAACCTCCAAAAACAGGAGAAGACAGAACTTGGGGCATCGGTGTCCTCTGCAGGTTTTTGGAGACAGACGCTAAGCTTCACAGTTTGGAGTAAATGGGGTGCAAAAAATCAGGATGAAAGACTCGACTCTCTAAGGCCCTTTATGTGACACTTATATCTAAGCTCGGCCGAAATATATTCTGCCCACGGATGTTTTGAGATGAGCCAATCTGAATAAAAGAGTTAACTGGAGCAGAAGACACACACATTTAGGGAGAAAGTGCAAAGTGAAATGAGATTTCACATCATTGCACAGGGTTTATGTGCATAAATACAGGTTCTCAGGTGCAGGACTATATGTGCTATATCAGCTCTTTTGAATTATTTTATTTTTAACAGTGTTGGAGGGTTACCAAATTTACTCAGTGGAGTGGAAGATCTATTGTGTTTCTGCTCTAAAGGCAAACACCCTGAGACTACAATGCATTGAATAAATTAACTCTGACTTTATTATAAGGCTGACTTTTTTGTTATCCAGATGTTCCAGATCAAAATCATAAGGTAATGTATAAAGCATGGAGTTGGAAGTGAGGTAAGACACTTCTTTTAGAAGTGATAAAGGAGCAAAAGTGCAAAAAGCTGCAGCAACACCATGAGAACATGCCAGAAACTCTGAGTCAAACAGTTTAAGATGATGATCGTTCATTACACAGAGAAAATGGCAAAATCAGTGTTTTAATTTGCTCCTCTATTGAAAGCGGTTAATCTTTGGCTACAGTGTGATGAGAGTGGGGGGATGGGGAAAACACAGGGGAGGTAATTTATGATGCATTGCAAACAGAGGCTGTGAAAGGGAGCTGACTTTGCACCTACTGATTGCTGCAAGTATCTGAATTCATTTGTTATGCATCGAGCATAGCTGGGCTGCTCCCAGAAGGCCATACCGCGGTGATCCAAAGAGCAGCGTCGACTAGTGGTGCCTGCAGAGGAGAAAGAGACAGCGACAGATTTGGAGAGGGGGGGAAAGGATGAGAGAGGGGATGAGGATGCAGGCGGAGAGAGCAGGGGGTGGGGTGTGGGATTAAGAACAGTGGAGAGGCAAAAGAAAGGATAGGAAGTGATGGAGGACAGGGAGTTAGGAGCGGGGAATAAAGGAGAGAGAAATAGAAAAAGGACAGTAGAATTAATTCTCTCCAAAGAGATTTATCTTTTTCCCTTTTGTCCATTTCTGTTGCCCATCACTCACCATCAAAATTTGATGGAGCCCATTAAATTTTGCAGTGGAAGTTGAAGCACATTTTAGAAAGAGGGCAAGAGAGGTTTCTCGAGGGAGAGTGCTGCAGTATTTGATAGGTGTAGGATTTCCTGAAGGCCCCATGACATATTACTGGGATACATTTCTATCAGCATGAAATAATCGTGACTTTAAACAGTTAAAGTGTGTCTTGCATTGAAATATAATGCAATTTATGACCTTATTTAACTGCAAATTATATCCTCAAAGGAATTCTCTGCGATCAAACTAGACCCCTCAGATAAGTCTCCAGTCTGTTGATTTCTCTTCATGGTTTGTATTGCATGAAAATGGGATTGTCACACAGATAGAGAGCCTCACACTGTCATAAGAAATTGCCATCAATGTTGCACAGACAAACAAAGCTAATAACAGCCAGACCCTGTGACAATCACAAGTATTCAAACAGTGTAACTGTTAAAGCTCTGCAGCCTCTCAAACAAAGAGGAAGTTTGAGATGAACTGAGTGTTAATGTCTTTCTGAAAGGCTTTGTTTTGATTGCAATATAGCTGTGATAATTTCTATCATGGAAGATCAATACTTGGCGGCTTTGTATCCGAGCAATGACGCATCACAAATTGAAGTGATACTATGCTGTGTGGTTTTTTACTCCACCCTGAGTATCTGACCAGAGCTGCTTCGTCATTAGCTCACCAGTCTCATGTTTTTTAATGTGAGTCCTTTCAAGCTTTGTTAACAAAACTTGCAGAGGAATATTCAAGCATGCAGTCGCTCAGCTCTGATAGCTGTCAGGCATTTAAACAGTGATCCCGAAATAGCAGATCCACCCAACATCCGCCCACATCCCCGTACACATTCTACAGAGGGGACGACATCACACCTTCCCAGCTGTCGACCTGGTGGAGTGCACTTCACACATCAACCCGACGCTCCAACACAGGTGCTTGACATCCTGAGGAAAACTCCCACAGTACAAAACATTTCCCCTGGTATCCGTGCTTCACATGAACCCTTCGCTATCTCTTCTTCTGCTTCTCTCTCTCTCTATCTGTCTCTCAGTCAGTCTTGAACACACAAGCACACACAGACAGAGAGAGATCACATCCACACCTCCTACGCCCACCTTCTCCACAGTTACTACCTGGCGATCTGCACTGAAGCCGCAAGTGCACACAAAACACTACAATATGCTGGGAGTGGGAGCGCCCGTGCCCATGCACCGTGGGACAACCAGAGGGCAGCAGGAGAGGCCCACAGCTTTACGCCACACTAAGCATCTGTCTCCCTCCAAACTGGCTTCACCTGAGAGGTTTTATTTACTTTTATACACCAGATCTCCTGTTGTGAAGCGTTTAGGAGTTCAAAAGAATATTTTCCCGTTTCTGTTTGATCATCTTTAAGCCCTCACACTCCAAATAGGTTGTGAAAAGAGTTTTATACGATGGCTCAGTGCCTAGAAATTAGGCATTCACTTCAGTGTTTTAGCCCTGACATTCCTAAAGGTCACTGTATACTGAGAAAGAATCTGTGTGCTTTAAGTGGAAATTGGCAAAAGACACAAAGCAAAAGGAGGGAAGAAGATGTTACGTTCAGGAACCGTTTTAATTGAGCTGGAGAGTGCCTGAAAAGACAGATTAGTGTTGTTTTTTACCTGGTTTAAAAGGACCAGTGGAAAGACTTGTTTTAAGGGTGTTTCGTGACCTTTAGTCTGCCTTCATTTAAATATTATACAGCATGAGGTTGAAATCTTAATGTGGATTTAGCAGCACTGAAGGATACAAATTGCCCAAGGCTGAAATCATTGTAATGTGAAATGCTCGTACCGGACCTCTTTGTGTCCTGATTTTGAAAAAGTAAATCATAGCTGGAGCGGAAATGAAGGAAAAAAAATCCAACTTTCAGAATCTGTTAGAAACATATATTTTTCTATTATTTAGAGCCGCATGTCTGGGCTTTGATCCGTGTCCGAGGTGGGATCAAACAAGGTCAGAGACAGCAACTTGAGGCTTCCGCTTTGATTCTGCACCAATCTGTCATCTGTCCTCGCATCATCTGTGAAGTAGAGTAGGTTGAGTATGAAATATAGGTCAGTGGAGATGCGCTTGATCAAAACCAAGGCTGCACTCCACCGAGGCACTGACCTGTCGCTGTCTGGTTTCACAGCTTCCTGAACTCAGCTGCCATTAAAGGGGGAGATTTTATTCAAAGAATCCTCCTAAAGACAGAGGGCTGAAAAGCTGAGGCTGAGGCTGAGGAGTTAGAGATAAGACGGGTCTAAAAATACTCTCTGAGAAGTACTCTCGTGGACTGGGGTAGAGAAAAACAGCTCAAATCCCTCACTGTAAAATGAAAGATTGCGTCAATGGTATCAGCTTTCTTTAATGTCACAAATACCATGACCCGGTTCATCCTGAAGCATGGCGCCTCATGTTTGCAGAGTGCATGATCGTATTTCTCTGCAGTAGCCTTGGATGAGTTTGTTTAAAGCTTGTTGTTTCGTTTTTAATTGCTCGCTCTTTCAGTTGGGTGGCTTGAACTTTAATTGAGATTTGGGGCTTTCATTAGACAGATGCATAAATAAGAGCACTTGAGCTCTTGCATGCAAAACTCCTCTGCAAAGTAACATCAGACGATGGTTGGGTAAAAACTGCATGTCAAAGCATACAGCCAAAATAAAGATAATTATGGTACTTAGTGTATTTGACATTTAATTATCTGAAAAAACAATGATTAGTTTTTCACTTTAATTTAATAAAACTAAAGTGCAAAACATTAAAAATAAGGTGTTATGTATAATTAGTTTACAGTTCCCTACTGGAATGAAGTAGTTTTAATGACTAAGACTTTATTTTTGTACTTTTATCTACATAAGTTAAACACATAACAAAAGCATGAGGACAAAGACAAGGATGCAAAGATCTTATATAAGGAAATCTTTTTAAAAGAGCTCAAAAATCTAATTCTCTATCATTGCATTCTCCTTTTTCATGCATTTTCCCCCTCAGTCTTGCAGAGTGCACCCTGCTTCTTCTGGAAAGTCTGACTAGTTGCACAGAAGGCTGCAGTGAATGTACTTTCTGTGTTTACCAATGTATGAAGCTTTGTTTGAGTGATACAAAGTGAACAAACTCATCTGCTGCCTTTGTGTATCCTCTCGACTTTTCCTCCCTTCTCGCCTCTGGTGGCGGTTGTCATCCCCGATGACCGAGGCCCTGCTGACGCCCCTGCTGCACTGGGTGCCGTTCCCCTGTAATGACCTTGATGACGACAGCGGCCACAGCTGAGTAGGCGCTGATGCCCTCTAACTCATTTGGACGCCTCACCCAAGCAGTCTTACTGCATTCATGTCGCACATTTTGTTATGTTGCCTTCACTGATCAATATTTCATCTGTGTTTACCCGCTCTCAGTAGCAATTACACGTCTGACTGTGCTGGAGGAGGGACGCCTATTTGGGAGCTGTTCGGTTTCTTTTCACATTTTTCTCATTAAAGCTTTTGTGAGCTTGACCTCGATCTAATTACGTGTCAGAGGTTGGGAGGTTTTGTTTTCATGTATAGATTTGTAATGTGGGCTTTGTGAAACCCGCTGACACTGAAACTGTGATTAATGGCTTCACAAATAAACTTGACCTGACCTGACTACTGTCCATCATGGTCTTCTAGTGGACAGTGCCAGCTTTGACAGGCTGGAAGATGCACTGCGGTTAAACATGAAATATGTCTGCTATCGGTTATTTTGTAGCAACACTGGCTTTCTATTGCACAGGCGCTAAAGGTTCTTGGTTCTTTTGTCCAGAAATGTGACCTCATTACATTGTTATTTTGTGGGAATGTGGTGCACATATTTTTCCACTGACACTGACAAACACAAAGGGCTCAGCTCCAACTTGAAAATACCAGGATGGATTGATAAAATAAAGTACTAGCTTGAACCCAGGGCGATTCTTGGATCGGATGTTTAGGGGTGCTGAGCCGGGCAAGATAAATTTCACTGTTTGTGAATTTGTGAAAGAAAAGTATCACACTTTTTGGGAAAGTCTGTGACTAAACCATCAAATCTGATAAAGGTTATTTAAATGCTGAGCCACAGCAAAAGAGACATGGATTGGAATCATAAAAGAAACATATGGTAACCCTAATTTCTGGGGAAAGACAACTCATCAGCTTCTCAACATACACATATTCAGTATGTATGTTTCTGGAGTCAACCAGCCCCCTATAGTGAGTACCAAAAATACCAAAAATTGACATTGGAGTTATTTTTTGGACTTTCATTTGAACATGTAAAACTGTATGTAACTGCTGTGTTTTTGTTGTTAAAATATTACATTCCAACCAAGTACTGTATGGTTTTGAAACTTTTCTAGCTTGTTAAAAAGGACATGCAGTAAAAATAAAAAAAAATCTCAAATTTTAGGGGTGCTGGGATTCAACTTAGAGGTGCTTCAGCACCCCCAAAAATGGGCGTGAAACGCCTATGGCTTGAACATAGAAGTAAACAGTGCAGAGTGTATTAGCTTGGAGGATTGTAAAACCATAACCAAGGATCTTTTAACTGGTGTATTCATGTTTTGCTGCAACATGGTAACCTTAATTTCTGGGGAAAGACAACTCATTTTGATACAGCAGCTCCTCAACATATACATAAACAGTATGTATGTTTCTGGAGTAAACCAGCCCTCTATAGTGAGTTCCAAAAATACCAAAAATTGACATTGGAGTTATTTTTTGGACTTTCATTTGAACATGTAAAACGAGGTGGAGCTGCTGTATTTTTGTTGTTAAAATATAACGTTCCAACCAAGTACTGTATGGTTTTGAAACTTTTCTAGCTTGTTAAAAAGGACACAAAGGAAAAAATATATATATCTCAAATTTTAGGGGTGCTGGGGAGGTGCTTCAGCACCCCCAAAAATGGGCTAGAAACGCCTATGGCTGGAACATAGAAGTAAACAGTGCAGAGTGTATTAGCTTGGAGGATTGTAAAACCATAACCAAGGATCTTTTAACTGGTGTATTCATGTTTTGCTGCGACATGCTGCTAATTGCTTGACAATTGGAATTGCTGCTTGTTTAGTCTGTTGTTGATCATTTTTTGATACAGTCTTTGTTTGAGCTCTTTTAAAAATATGTTTTGTATCTCAATGGGACCACTCCTGCTAGAATAACAATGAAATGAAATAAACAGAAATTTTAAAAAAAGAGTGTGGCACTGTAAAAAATGTTTGTCTTACATGATCAGTGCAACCTTTAGTTGATATTAAGTAGGGATGCGGCGATCCGCTCCTAGTATCGGCTAGATCGGACTCAAAAAGCTAGATCGGATATCGGTGACAAGGAGCTGATATATGGTGCCGATCTATATGGCAGATCTATTCATCTCAGCTCTATGCTTTTCTGTGTTTGCAACATCCATGTGCGTCTCCTACGTCATCAGCGCCGGCCGGTCTGTGCATTTTTGCCCAGGGGAGCATGATGGAGGATAACTACAGAGGCTCTGCAGATTAGGTGCATGCTTCTTTTGCTAGCAACTCCGCCGGAAACTTGCAACATGTGCAGCGATAATGTTTCGACGAATGGCAGTCGCGCTGAAAAATATAATGGAAGTCCAAAGGAGGAGGTTTACTGAAGGTGTAGCCTACTGCAAAGAAGGAAGAAACCTTATATAAATGGATTCAAAGTGTGAAAAAACTGACAGGTTTTTGGATTTAATTGTTTCAACAAAGTCAGAAAAGCCTGAAGTTGCTAAAACATGATTCTATCCTCACATTAAGGAATAGAGATTGTCAAAATCAAGATACCAGATACCAAAGCCCAGGTATCGATATCAGTATCGGGACCTAAAAAGTGTGATCGGTGCATCCCTAATATTAAGTTAACATAAAGGATCTGTACATGGGGTGCATGATCTAACCACAGCAGCTTTCTTTTTAATCGAATCGATGCATTTAATGTTTATGATACGGCTCGGTAAAGAACACTAATTAGTTTGAGTAAAAGAGTCTCCATCTAACAGAATGGCCTGGATGTGGCACACAAAGACACCTCAGGGTTTACATTCAATTCTTAATCAGTAGAAGTGTACTATTTCTATCAACACTGCACGGTTAAGAGGGAAAAAGCTGCAAGAAGGCTTTCCTGTGAGGTGAAATAGCTTCAAAGAGCCAAACATTTATTAGCCATAAAACTAATGTCAAGCCGAAAGCTAATGTCATGCCAGTAAATCTCACTCTGCGTAACTTTGCCGCAGGTAAGCCATCTGTGAATGACAGCGCCTTCGCTACTCCATCCAGTTTGCAGGTTAGCTCTTTTGCCGTTGTGGAGGAAATGTCGATTCAGCATGTAAAGTTTTACAACAGCTTACCATGTCTTATCAACATGTACCTTTAGCAGCCAGCAGCACAACATCATCCTGCTTTGTTCAAACTGACCTTCAACAAGAACAAAAAGTATCACAGCAGCTTTAGAAGGATGCCTTCCCTTTTTATCCTCCCCTCCTTTTCCGTCTTTTCAAAAGCGGAGAACTCACACCCTCTGCTCTAATGCTCTCCTCTCGCTGCACATATTAAAGCTCCTGCTTAGCATCTGAAAACAGACCTCAGTGTGCTTTCCTTCAACAATGCTCGCAGAATCAGTTACCATTTCTTTCTGTCCTTTTGCACAAGCTGTGTACTGCGGGGTGTCGCCTTGACTAGCATGTCTGCATGTGGAAATGAGAAGAAGGGCTTTTTCCTTACACTGAGAGACTCCATTTTAGCAACAGACATTTACTCTCATGATATTTTGGAGATTTTATCACAATGCAAAGATTAGGAAGGCAGCTTCAAAAAGTAGAATGTCTTGTTGATTCCATCTTTACAATAGAGCATCTTACCATTGAGGAAGACATCTATTATTAAATCCTTTAAATGTAGCCAGATGGCATTATGATGCATATAACGCTTACCTAAGATTGCAGAGTAAATCTACAAAACCATTCACATCAAAATGTTTCTACCTTTTTATGGCACTCTTTCATTTTTAACTCACTTTTGCAAAGGGTAAAATAAGAGTGAATATTAAAACAAACCGCCTTAGCCTAATTCATCCACTGACCTCCATAAACATTACATCAGTGGAGCATTAAGAAATAAACTGTAGACACCAAGTGAAAATTAAAAAAAGTAATAAGCTGCTCATGTCCTTGGAGAATTGTATTACTGGTTTTCAGCTTTGTATTTTTCATGGTAAGAATTTCCCAAAATAGCCAAAGGCAAGGCGGGGTAAAAGACAAAAATGTCTTCTTGTGAAGATTTGGATTATTAAAATGCCAAAGAACAAGCTGAAGTCATTATTTATCAGCTGCCTTCCATTTTTCTTGTCTGAGCAAAGAGAAAGCATCTGGGATTGAATTTCTGCATTACAGTGAGAAATAGGTTATAATGACATAAAAAGAGAAAGAGACAAATTCATCCATGGAGTACTCAACCTACAGAGTTTATAACCAGTGCAGATTAACCAAAAATTAGAGCTACAGTATCTCATAAAAGTGAGTACACCCCTCACATTTCTTCAATTCGCTAAAGACAAGCAGACTAAGGACATGGATTACTGGAACCATGACTTGTGGTCTAATGAGACCAAGATAAACTTGTTTGGTTCAGATGGTGTCAAGCATGTGTTGGGGCAACCAGGTGAGGAGTACAAAGACAAGTGTGTCTTGCCTACAGTCAAGCATTGTGGTGGGAGTGT
Source organism: Notolabrus celidotus (assembly GCF_009762535.1). Taxonomy (NCBI): domain Eukaryota; kingdom Metazoa; phylum Chordata; class Actinopteri; order Labriformes; family Labridae; genus Notolabrus; species Notolabrus celidotus. The sequence continues at coordinate 8,255,846 of NC_048275.1, forward strand.
CATGGTCTGGGTCTGCATGAGTGCTGCATGCACTGGGGGGCTACAGTTCATTAAGGGAACCATGAATACCAACATGTACTGTGACATACTGAAGCAGAGCATGATCCCCTCCCTTTGGAAACTGGGCCACAGGTCATTATTCCAACATGATATCGACCCCAAACACACCTCCAAGACGGCCCCTGCTTTGCTAAAGAAGCTGAGGGTAAAGGTGATGGAGTGGCCAAGCATGTCTCCAGACCTAAACCCTATTGAGCATCTGTGGGGCCTCCTCAAACGGAAGGTGGCGGAGCGCAAGATCGCTAACATCCACCAGCTCTGTGATGTGTCATGGAGGAGTGGAAGAGGATTCCAGTGGCAACCTGTGAAGCTCTGGTGAACTCCATGCCCAAGAGGGTTAAGGCAGTGCTAGAAAATAATGGTGGCCACAGAAAATATTGACATGTTGGGCCCAATTTGGACATTTTCACTTAGGGGTGTACTCACTTTTGTTGCTGGTGGTTTAGACATTAATGGCTGTGTGTTGAATTATTTTGAGGGGACGGTAAATTTACACTGTTATACAAGCTGTACACTGACTACTTTACTTTGTATCAAAGTATAATTTTTTCAGTGTTGTCCCATGAAAAGATATAATTAAATATGTGCAGAAATGTGAGGGGTGTACTCACTTTTGTGAGATACTGTACATCTCATGTTCTCACCTGTAGCGTTTGGTGGGCATCTATTAAAGGCCAGTTCTCCTGAAGGCGTCCGTCTCCACACCATCGACACTGCATAGTCCTCAGGACAAATCTCATAGGGTGCTGAAAAGCAAAGAGAAACAGGTGTAGCTACATGGGTGCACAAAGTGTTTCAGCGTTGCCAATATGATGCAACAGTTTCCTCAGATTAGATGTGAAGAGATATGTGAGTATAGGAGATCAAAGCTGTATAGAGTTGGTGAATATGTGCGAGACATTAAAGGATTAGAATATACTGTGTCTTCTTTATAATCACACCTTTTGTGAGCGTAGGCGCGACATGGTTTAAACACTTTTTTAATTTTGTTGTGGAACTCTTCAATCTTCAGAGAACAGAAGAAAGAAACTTCATGCTTCAGACTCTACTTCAAAAACAGGTTTTTAAGAAAATTGTACAATGAGTCCTGATGATACTCGAAACACTCAGAGTGTCTCCATTATTTCATCTTAATTTATTAGAATGTATTCATGCTCATCCACCCCTCTTCAGAATCCACTTATCTGCATCTCCCCTTCAGATTACGTTTCGGCTGATCTTCCTTAACGAGTTATGTCGTTCACTCCACAGAGATAATTATCTCCCCACTTTCACTCCGACATAAGTCTCATTATCCTTTGGCTTACCTGGACAGCGTTGGTCGCTGCACTTTCTGACTTCTTCTCCGTTGCCATCGCACTGCTGCCCGGTCACCGCTGCCCCCTGACACACGCGGACTCGCCTCTGCCATCCCCCGTCGCAGGACTTCGAGCAGCCACTCCACGGACCCCAGGGATTCCACTGACCATTAGCTAAAACAGAATCAGTCTCAGTTGGCAACAGATACTCTCAGAGGCATTATGTGTGCCAGAAACAACCGACTATCAACTTAAATTAAACACTGCTGCCTGCTATTTTTCAGCCTAAATCATTCAAGCTTTTAATCAGCGTGTGATATCTAAATTATCTCAGTTTTGGTTGCATTTCTAATTTCTAACACCCAGTTTGTTTATCAGTTTTACTCCAAATGTGAACAAATAACATGAACTAATGGAGATGATGTTCGGGTAAAGAAGCTGCCCTGTGAGTGCTGATTATTCGCCCTCACTTTGCCAATATTAAAATGCATTTATGCTGAAGTTTCCAAATCCAGCAGCATGTTTTATGCCCTTGTGATGAACACTGTTTAATCGAGCATTTGACAAAAAAGCAGATGCTTCCCTTCAGCGATGTAGTAAATCACACGCCCTTGTCAGAACGGAGAGGTACAACACCCTGTGAGCAGGAAACACACTCCACTCTCGTGTTAACCTCCACTTGCCCCCCCTTCCCTCACATGTGCGGGGCTATTTTGTGTCCTACAACTAACCTCTGTCACAAGGACTGCTTTTGGAAAGGAGAAAAAAACAGAAAGCATTGTGACCTGTTGGCTAAAACTATCTGAAGTCATTGATCAAACCCCAGTAGAGACTGAAGTCGAGCAGCTGATTCCTCAGATGGATTCATGCTCATGAGTTTCGTAGGGCTCATTTTGCTGGCAGTCCTGGAGACATTCTTTCAATTTTGAAAGACACAGCATTGATTTAATTCTGTGCAGGCCTTTATTGATGTAATTAGTCTGTTTTTGACTATTCTGTTTCATGTTACAAGAATATCTGTTGCTTTTTAGCACAATAATTACTGAAAAGCCGATTTGGCTTAATCTGTAAAACATGTCGCCTTGAACTATTCCTCTTTCATTCTGCAAAACAAGCAATGCCTCAAGCAGTCATGGACATCGTGCTGGCTCGTTAAATGATGGCGTCCACAGTCCTGTCTGGCTAATGTTTGATCTCTCTCTACCTTGGAAACAACAAATAAGAATTGCTAAATAGGCAGGCCTCATTAAATGGATAAATTGTATAATGCGTCCTCTTACTGTGAGGCAAACAACAACATCTTCTGCTTCATTATCATACGCACAAATTGAACGTAGGCACTCACAAGGGTTTGAACTATTGTATGCAAATGTCTGAGAGAGCAGGAGCTTTTGCAGACTGGTTACACAACATTTTCACTGATTCCCCGAAAATTTGAGAGGACATCCTTTTGTCACACACATACAAGCAGACGGCAGAATAAAAGCCAGATGTTTTATGATACTGCTGTGAAAATAAATTGCATCTGGAGATTATGAGAGTGCTCAGGCCCTTCACATGATCAGACAATTCAAAGCCTGATGGGGACCACTAAGCTGACATCTTGAGCCTTTAATACATCTATAATGTTGACGGGCAGTTTGGACAACTAACCCTGAATTATGCACTGGGCATACAGTATATCTAACTGGATTTTATAAATCCATTTGATAGAGCAGGGTCTCAAAATGCATTCTTGATTCTTCCAACAAAGCTTTGATTCTTGCTGTTTTCAGTACACAAAAGCCAGAGTGAAACCGGCTGCAAATGTCATCTAAGGTTGATAGCAGTGGTCATTGTACTGGTGTTTGTAATGATGTAGAGAGTATGGGATGTGCTGCTTTTTTGTCTCTCGTTCAATGTTAAATTCATGATTTTGAATTTAGACATCAAAGCGGATATAGAATTAAGAGGCTCAGGATTTTACCTGTGCAGTCAGGATTATGGCACTCTCTGCTTTCTGCCCAGTGACCGCGACACTCAGATCCCCCATGGGCGGCCGCTGAGCACTGCCTGGTCCTCTGCTGAGTGCCATTGGCACAGGTCACCGAGCAATCGCTCCAAGAGCTCCACTCCTGCCACTGTCCGTCCACTGAGGCCCCAACACAACCCAACAAGCATGTCCCATGTGAAGGGAAAAAAGACGGCAGAAAGAAATAGGGGGGGAGATATTCAGAACACTATTCTCTCTCAGGTGGAAAGCCAATAAAACAGACATTGAGTGGAAAGAAAAGAATGACATGCCTACTAAATTTCTCGAGAAGCGTACTGCTGGCTTCCTGCTTTGGTTTATTCATTTTACAGGTAAGATTGTCTCAAAATAGTCAAAAGGGAAAAGGGGAATTAACATAAAAATGTCTTCATATAAAGATTTAGATGATCAAAATGTCAAAGGCACAAACTGCAGAAACTACTTGTCATCTGCCTTCCACCTCCCTGTCTGCATGGAGGGAAAGCATCCAGGATTGAGTGCTTTTCACTGAGTCTGATTCTACCAGAGCAAAGCTAACATTTACTGTGTGGAAAAACTCATCATCACTAATCTGCTTACCATTCGCAGGCAATTTTCAGTAAGTGATTTTGACGTCAGTAATACAGTATTGACTCTCTATGGGATATCCTGAACCGCATTATTCTGTAAGCACTGTTACTTTAAATGCATCACAAGGCCTGTATTCATTCTTTGTCTACTCACCTTTGCAGTACTGTGTTGATTTAATATGGCTGTGTGTAAAATAAACTTTATACATCTCTCAAGATTTGACCTTTCTAAATCAGAATATGACCATCTTTATGATTTCATCGTAAATATCCTTTTAATCATCATGCCTACAGGGACATTATTGAGTGTTTTATTATATTTAAGAGAGCAGGCTGATTATACCTGGGCATAGGGCTATGTTGCAAAGCTTAGTCTGGGTCTCAGGTCCATCACAGGCCCTGCCTCCATGCTGGGGAGGGGCACACATCCTAGTCCTAGTGCGGTGACCTCGGCCACATGTGAATGAGCACAGGCTCCACGGTGACCACTCCTCCCATACACCGTGTACTGCGGGCACAGAAAGGGCGTCAGGCCTAATCAATGTCTCTGTCACTGCTATAGCATAAACAAACCCATAACAAACTGCAGTGAGCCATAAATGAAATAAAATCAATCAAAAACAATTAGCAACAAAACTAAAGGAAATGAAACACTGAGCACACAGACACCGTGGGGCATCACAAAGCCTCAGCCTCTACCTCCAGACAACTCTGTTCATTCTCTCTTCTGTAAGACGATGACACTGAAACCATCACACTTACTATGCATCACATGCGTCTGTCAAATAGTCGTTTTCAACATACAGAACAGCAACACTGAGAATCCTAGCTTTAAAGGTTGAAATGAGGAGCAGCAGGCCTTCACACTGTCACAGTTTGCTGAGTCTTCTTGGTTGACTGGGGATCTAATAGTAGAGGACCTTCAGGTTAATGTGGGCTGACAATGGTTCTGCAAATCTGCTGTGACACAAACATACTCATCATGGCTGTACACAGAGCCAACAGAGCAAAACTGGGTATCAGACCTCTGACATACTGACTAGCTGCAGATGTTATTTCTAGCTATATGTGATGATATGGCCATTTCAACTACATACAGGCTAGACAGCCCAACTCCAAGATTATGTTTGTTACAGAGCAATTTTCTGATGTTTCTTTCAGATGCAGCAACAACTTAAATGTTGAAGCCTACAGTTGTTTTGCATTCCCCCCTCTATTTAACACTATTATAACATTTCTACTGCTAAATAATAACAGTGTCAATCATTTTCTTTTCTTTTTTTACTTGATTTCTAAACAAAAGCTGGAAAAGATTCATCCTTTCCTCCTGCATCGTGTTGCGTGTATAGGCTGTACTGGGTTCAGGTCGACAGATGGTGAGTCTTACATATCTCAAGAGACTGTTTGCTATTGGCTCAAAGTTTAACATAGAAGAAGGAAATGTGTAAATCTGAGAGTCATGCAGAACTAAGACACCTTCTGTCTTATCTTGGCCCTTGCAGCATTTCTAAATGTACACACTGATATGGGATGATTAACATCGGGTTTTTTTTCAGATGTTCCAGTCTAACCTCTGATATTCGTTTCTGGAACAACTGCTGGGTTCCAACCCTGTACGTAAAATGCGTATAATGAAAGAACCGAAGGCTCCAAATGAGTTTTATTGGGATGTAAATTGTGTAAAATCCATATCGCACTGGTGGTATTTTAAATTAGTAGGTATGCGCCTCCCTGACACATGCCACATGCAAAACATACTACTATTATAGCTGCAAAACTCTATTTTTGCTGCAGAATTAACAGGCTGAGGGTATATGCTGATACTTTTCTATGCTTTTAGAGACTAAGGCATGAAATAAAAGGCAGTTCATAGAGACTTTATATATAGTAGCCTTTTATCATCTGTTAATTGTGCACAAGATTTGAGAACTTGAAATGCAAATCAGAAAACTGATGGTCTGTGGGGTCACTGCCCACAACGTGTACAGAGGCTTTAGGTTCCTGCAATACAATATTTGAACAACGGGATCAGTTGCAGAGTAGTTGGATCTTGGGATCAAGCTGATGGTCGGCGATGAGGCGAGCCACCGTCTGTCCCAGCCCCTGCCTCTAGGCACTGCTTTGATGCTTTTAGCAAAGTGTCCCGTGGTGGCCCAAGCATTTACTTTGAAAAATTCGAGTTCAAAGCAGGCAGCCACCACAGCTAGTAGCAATGATGGAATAGAATTCTGCTTCTTTGTGTGTGTATTTTTTTTCTTTGAAATGTGTCCATGATTTACAAGGGCAGCTATGAGCACTCATATTGAGCTGCTAGAGGTGAAATTCTTGGACCAACTCAAGATGGTGGACAAGGCAGATGCTCTGCCAAGAATTTTCTTTTTTTTAAAAATTAATTTGTGGTAGGCTGGGATTTGAATAGCCCTTTCATAACATTCCAGTGAGGTTTTACCTTCCTAACTTGTTCGCCTGATGCTTGTACAAAAGTGTTCTCATCATGCAGAAATTAATATCTTGGTGCAGAGTGGAATCTCTCGCTCTGTTTGAGGTGGTGTCTACTACAAAAGAATACATTCATCACTGCTTATTGTATATCTGCAGGTCATTCTAACAGGTCTTACCATTGCACCCTGCAATTTACTGTAAGAATCAGTAGCACATAAATATGCTCTCAAAGAGTCTTCTAAAGGGTTTAAGAGTTGTTACAGGTTGGCATTTCGTACAGTAGGTATCTTAGTCACGTTAAATGATTTCAAAAGGTTTTAAATTCCAACACAAAAAGACAGATATTCCTCCAGTCTTTTTTTAAATACTTATCCTCAGTGTCCACTGTTTTATATTGGTAGATAGGCCTATGTTTCTGGCATGCTGTGAATTTGTCCTTGTGCAAGTGCTACTTAAGTGCAGAAACATGACCTCTTCTTTGAAGGCAATTTCAATCGTGTAATATTTTAAAAGCAAACCTCCAAGAATTTTGTTCTGATTGTGAATAGGAACATGCCTTGGCATATATATGGGTGCAATGTTGTAAAGGCTCATTGCTAATTTATTTGTGTGCTTTTTTTGGAAGAAAGTCACTGCTGCACTTACCAAACACTAGTGCATTAACAGCTGGTGTTCAGTACAACTAAATTGAACTGAATTAAAATATAAGAATATTTTTGTGGGTCAGCTATTATGTCCTATGCAAAGCCTACAAGGTAAAGCTGATGCTATTTTGTGTAGATTATTCATTACCTGACAAGACCACAGGAAAAAAATTGGCTATAGGCTGAATAAAAACCTCATATTTGACAGCCATAGCTCGGTCTTTCATGTCATAGTAAAGAACAGTCGCTCAAAAACCATAAGAGACATACCTCTGAATCAGCTGGAAGGCTTATTTGGGATAGCCAGCCATGTTTACTCTGCAGCTGCTTTAATTAAAGCTCCTAGAGTCGGAAGTGTGGCACAGACGCGTCTGCGCATGCCCAGTGAAGCACCTGACGCTACATCGACCTGCCAGCTGTTTTAAACGTGCGAGGCTTGCAGTGGTTACATGGACGATGGGACGCCTGGCCGAAATATGAAGGTACGTTTCTTTTAATGTGTTTTCCTTTCTGTTGATAAAGTATTCCAAACTTGAAGCCTCAAACTCAGCAAATACTTTGACACCTGGTGGCAGACGGTGGCTCTTCATAGTGGTTGAAACACCACCACACCAAGCTATTTAGGACTACTATGTGAGAAATAAAAGTCCAAGGAACTTGTGCATTACGAAATACATCTATCTTTTGCACTTTTGTGTAACCATAATACTTATTATCCTGTGTTTTGCATACTTCAGACATAAATGCACCTGTTTGTTGTAGTTGTACAAGTACTTTTTAGGCCTCAATTATTTTAGCTACAGGACATATATAAGCAGGACAGTTGGAAATTGCAATGTGATGCATTAAAGTTCATGGCAAAGACTGATTTTCATTATACTAGCTGATTGCTTTTCAATTATTCTTATGCCTACTTGATATTAAGTGAAGATGGAAAAGCTGTCTCATCAGTGTGCATTAAGAGACCTTAATTTCTTGGTTATTCTCCTTTATTCTTATTATAGAAATGTGCTCCTTTACAATAAAGCTGTCAAATTTTCTATACTGTTAAACTAAATGAAGCTTCCAAGTATGAAACGTGGACGTCAGCTGTCACGTGACATGTCAACTTCAAAACAAGCACATACAGCTTCCCTATCACCCTAGAGTTTTGAAAGTTTTTGATGTCAGAGAGGCTTAATGATACTAAGTAATATTGATTAATAACATTAAATAGACATTGCTTTCTCACTTGTTTAAAATATCATAAAATAATCCAGTGTGCTTGTTCAATTTTCAAATTAACAGATGACATAATTACTTCATCCAAATGTTGAATGACACTGCTTTAGCCCCAACACATCCAAATCACACATTCTACTAATTTAGTGTTGTAAGAAATATTTATATTACCACTTATAAAAAGAAGCCACCTGTTTTTATAAGTGCACAGTGTTTAAATGCGGTTGTTAATTAAGGCATTATGAGGTGACGTTAACTTGCCTCTAACCATAATTATTTTGAATGCTGATACTGGTTTCATCCTCTGTAATCTGTGCTATACAAGAACTAATTTTGGCACAAGATGTAAAACCTTGTACTGCAGAAATTACATGCATTAATACAGTTCCCATAGAGTGAACTACTTGCTTTTTGCAATGTAAAGACACCAGAGTAGTATCAGACAGGGAAAATAAATTGCCATTAAAATAGTTTGGGTTGAAAGAGGCTACTGTGGCATTGTTTCTTAAAGCAGACAAGTTGTTTTATTTTTACAGACACATCGTGGAGCATGAGCAGCATCACAACCGGTGTGGAGGCCCAGAATTTCTGACAGCATCCTTGATCTGAGCCTGCAGCACCCAAGCCGGTGTTCACAGGGGGGTTTCGGTGTTTTCAGCACCGGCGACTGTAAGGGAAGGTGAGTTTTAGACTGGAAGTGATGCGTCTTTAATTGAAGTATACTTTGAAGAAATCCTTCCATCTCGCAGAGTATAGACCGTTTGAAGAGAGCAAATCGATCTGTCTGCCTTACAGAATAGGAGATATAGACTCAGTGTTTCAACTGGCACCATTCCATGTGGGACTTTTTTTTTTTTTACCAGCCTGTTTCTGTTACAAATGTTAGAGCTATATTTTCTTATAGAATACTTGGAAAAACAAATACTTTGATCCAAGAGCAGCTTTTTAAAACATGAAAGTGTGAGAAAACCTGTCTCCTCTATTTGGTTTTACAGGGAATTCAATTAGACGACATTTTATTACTACACTGCATTCGACATGTCTGATGTCTAATATAATAAATGAAGAAAAGTGACATTTTAAAGGGAACAAGACTCTAAATCAAACCCTGTGTATTATTCCCCTACAAATGTAAAAGTTCTAACTCAACATTAGTCCTGTGATAAAAGCAATTAATTGCTTTTATGGCCCCCTTTTTTTTTGTTAATGAGTGTTTCTGCGTCACTGTGTGAAGGAACATTGTGTATCAACAATTAGCCACGAGCAAACACCTTAAGAGTGCAGGTCTTGACGTAAATCAAGGACAATAATGAATTCACAAGTGCAAGTCCTTAAGTTCTGTTTCTGAATTAATATTTGTTATTCATGCAAATGAATGCATATACCTGGAATTGGGCTGTGTAGCTTCCCCCCCCTGAGAAATAGGAGCTGTAATGCCTGCCTGAGCTTATTGTTAATGGCCATAGAGAAGTCGCACCAACACTGATATCTCCTCTTTTGAAATGACTCATTCTCTCTAGCCCGTGGTGTCCATGTGGAGTAAGCAAAAGAGCCACTGTCAATATCCACTTCCACAACCTAAAATCCACACATCGTATAGCATCAATGAAAATGTCAGAAGATCTAGCTCACAGTGTTTCTGATCAGCCGTAATTCAAGGTTTTGATGCAGCCTCTGAAGCACTACACTTAACAGCCCCATCAAATATCTTGACTAAATCATGAGTACAGAATCTCATCCCTAAATCAACATATTTGCCTGTGTAAATAATCCCCAAAAATGGATCGTGATGATTTGTTTGGAACGACACGCTGTCTTACCAGATTTATACAGACAAACATGAGCGTGCTGCAATCACCAGTCAGAGAAGCGTCTGATGCTGATACCTGACTACCAGTGACTCATCTTCGCTGCCATCATGGGTTGGGGAAGAAATGCCTTACAGCGTGTTTGAAGAATCGCTGCCTAGCTATTTTAAAATGCACGGCTGACCTTCAAGGAAATGAAGCTGACAACATATCTACTGCTCCCCAAGCTCCATGCAGAACCACATGCCATAAAAACCATTTCAGTGCTGATGAATTGCCTTACAGTTATATGAAATGGAAAACACAAAAAGTGATAATGAAAAATAAAAAAAACATATTGACAAAATAACATTAAAGGAAAAAGCATCAGATTATATTATACCTGCAATAAATATAATAATACAGTTTCAAATAGACACAGGTTTGTAAAATCACAACAATACATTTCCTCCCATGAACAACAAATGTGCAAAACATCAATATTCAAGAATCTGCGGCTAACACTACCTGGACAAGGGGCAGTGTTATTGCAAACCCTTGATTCTCTTAAAGGGCCGCTGCAGTGTGTTCCGTATGGAGAGACACATGTTCTTGTTCGCACCTGCGACCCTTGACCGCATGTTACAGAGCATGAGCTCCACTGGGACCACTCCTCTGCACCTGTTTCACCTGTGTGGGAGAAGGGTGACACTAGTTAAATGCAGCAATATGGTCCCTGGGCAGGGCTTACGGGACAGGGCGGGGCAAGGTGGTGGGCAGGGTTTAGTAGAAAGGGGGAGGGGCCAACATGAGTCACGTTGGTGTGAAGTGGGGTCTTAAAGGTACACTACTGTAGGGGCTTTACCGCCTTTATGTGATCTTTGATAAATACTTAATGTAGTTTGAATATCTGACTAATGCTTTAATTTGTATGCAACACAAAAAAGGGTTGAGTGTCTGCAAGCACTAAGTTGCATCAGTAAATGCCCCATAATGTTGTTTAACTGTGTGATTTATCCAACAAATTGAAATGTGCATTTATGCAAAGATCACAGAGAGGGCAGAGCTTTGATAAATCAAATTAAGAAGCAAAAATCAGGGTGATATCTTACTTTTTCACTTCATCTTGAAAAAAGAGAATTCATGCAATTCAATAAAATCAAAGTTATGTTTAAAAAAGAAAACTGAGAGAGTCTACACAAACAAACAAAAGTTCATTGGAACATGACGACATGCAAGAAGGATGACAGTCTGAGAAAATAAAATGGAATTGGATGGGTGTTAGTTCAGAGAGCGATCTGAGGTTCCCTTGCACTGCAGCAAACTATCTAGTTGCCTTGACAGCAGAGGAGCAAATTCTGTATTTAAGATGATAGGTTCAAATAATTTTCAAATCTATTGTAGCCTGTTGACTCCCAGGGGATGAGAAAAATGGGTAAGTTAGCTGATTTTATTCAGCAGATCACAGCCAATTTAGTGTGTGTGAATGTGGCTCAAAGCAGACTGTTTTCATTATATTCAAATTTCAATTGTTAGTGCCCAGAAGAAAACGTAACAGGTAATAATGAAGCCACAGAATGAGAAAGGATTCTCTTTCTATTGTGCAGGCTTTTGCACCGTACAGTATTTGCACAGTAGTTTAAATCTGCATGCAGACATAGTGTCATTGAGTAAAAAAATAATAATCTAAAAAGGCATTTTGGGAGCAGACAAGTTTGGATAAGGAGAAAAGTTGTTCCATTTATCTTAATAGCTTTTTTTTTTTTTACAGATGGATTACAGAGTAAGAGAAAGAAACATTGAGCCTGTCTGTCTTCATTGTCCAAAAGGGTCAAATATCAAAAAGCCATGAAATGCTAAATAAAGCCTAATATTATGATGAGGCAGTGGGTGATATCCAAAGCCATGAAGCCTGAATGGAAAGAAAATAAATTATCTGGTGACAAGACCTTGGACAATCAAACCCCTGCTTCAGATTAGTCACCAAATAATTGATGTTTGATTATGTTTAACCCTTGGGTGAAGTCATAATTTTCATCAAGGCTTTTTATGCATTGGTGGAATAATTTAATTCAAAGACAAAAAGTGTCAATTGCAGCTCTGAATACATTTATGTCATTGGGAGTCATCCAATCTTATCAGAGTTTCCATTTTTAAGTAGTTTCTCAGGATAGCATGTAAAGGACTCAAAGATTCAGCCAAATAGGGATCTAAACCCTGTCTTAATTTTGCAGATCATAAAATAGACTGAAAGGTGGATCAATTTGTTAAATGAGGCAGTACAGGGAGAGTAAACTGTGTGAGAATGGGAAACAGAAAAGCACAGCGATGGGACTCGACAGGGGGGGACGACATACCTACAGCGTGTGTGTAATGAGAGGTGTTAATGGGTATGTGTTAGTAACGGCATGTGTACGGTACGGTGTGTTGCAAAAAAAAATGGGAATGAAAGGAGTTTTTAAACAATGAAAGCCATTTTAAATGGAACCACACATGAAAAAAAATCAAAACATTTCCCAAAATAAAAATTAAAAATAAAATAAAAAAAGTCTCAATAGCTGCTAGATCAAAAACCCACCCACTGAACAAAAGAATCAACCAAAAACAACTAAGTCATGAAAGCAAAAGTAAGGTTATGCTCTGATATTGCTCTCACTCAAATTTCAATACTGTCTGATTTGATTAAAAAAGTTCAAGAGATTGGTCCTAAAAGTCATTATGAATGAAGATAGCTTCGGTTTTTAATTTATTGGATGCTACACTTGGTTAAGCTGAATATCTTCATTTTATCTCTGAGGGCAGCATCTATCAGTTTAACTTTTGCCAAGTATGTGTTTCATATTTGGCTGAAGGGGTGGGTTTTTCGTGGTATGACATTTAATTTATCATGCCTTGGAGGTAATGATTAACTACATCAGGGCCTTAGTTTTAAACTGCTGTTTAATTAATGCTCTATGAGTATACTGTATCAGTAATCCACTTGCCAACTCACTATATGACAATAAAACAAACAGACCCCCAAAACCCAATTAAGCTCTATATTCAAAGCAAATACTCAGAGAGAAATGGGAAATTTATCTTTCTAGTTCATATGTAGCAGGAGAGAATGGGTTGGAAAAAATAATGCAAAACATTTCCACTTAAAAGGTGCAGTACAAGAGAGAGCATGCATGATGAAATTAAGTTTAGTTAACAAAATAAAGTAAAGAAACATAACTATTGTATTACCAGTTTGTGCCATAAATTTAGCAGATTCAGCTTGCTCCTGCAGGGCCTTTGTGTCATGAACTGATCTTGGCCGCTGACTTTTTACAGTATGCTCTCCGATCATTCCATATTCTATGGGACAGAATAGAGGGTCATATGAAAGCTAGGCTTATACATGATTTTCTGAGAACAAAAGCTTATTACATACTGTTTTTCAGGATGTTTGAAGCAACTGCAGTACATGGCTAGAAACAAAGACCACACAAGTTTGTATTTAATTTGTCCATTTAACTCTAGGGCATAGAACAATGCAACGAATTTATAAGGGTGAGTTGGAAGTATTAATTGAGCTTGGAAGCACAGCGTAGACACATAGCAAACATGCAAATAAACTCACAGAGATTTTTTTTTAAGACTCTAAACCTTCATCAGAACCAGCTCCCTCCCTCTCTCCCTCCCTCCCTCCCTCCTGTTCGCCCCAGTAAAGAAAAAAGAAAAGAAAATGAAAGTAAAAATGTGTAAGCCATCAGAAAGCCACAGAGGAGGGGGTCATGGACATAACATGCTATTGATCCACAGTTTCCTCAGAAGTTTCTCATCTTTGTGGGATTTCTCTTTGGTGAACCCAGTCCAAAATAGTGTGAACCTTTTTTTTTTTTAACATTAGACAAATGTATTCTGAGCTGTATTCGTTACAAAGCATGCCCTCTTTGTTTCCTTGAAAGGGACAAAGAGACAATGAGCACAATGTTCTGATGCCACACTGAGAAAAGTAGTACTAGCGCTATTACATTTCAGTGAGAATTTTGCAGAAGCTGTTTAAGTAAAACTTCATTTATTTGACTTTCTCATTTAAACAGCTCATGCAAATTATTTTCAGCTCTGGCTTTAATTAAAAACTTGCATAACTTTTGGCAGTGTGGTCCTAATGAGGTGATTTTATCATTTGCAAATCGGCAATGCAGGTGATGCATCAACAACATAGTCACACATAGCTTATGTTAGTACATTAGACAATACAATGCATCAGCCAGTGATAAGGAGGATGTTTAAGTCATTTGTTCTGATGTTGTTTGTGGCCTTCTGTGTTTCCTGCAGCAAACTGTAAGCCCCGGAGAGACTGACCTCCCTCAAAGCGACGCTCAAAGTGGGTGGGTAATCTGCCATCTCGTTTGATCATGTTCCACTGAGGACTAAACTTTTATGACTAATTATTCGGTAAATAACTTGACAACAAAAACAGACAGTTGTCTGATCCATGCATCATAAGGCTGGCGTTGACTAGATCATATCAACAAACATGTTAAATAATTGAATAAGGAAAAATCAATTAATAGATCAAGACAAAAAGAAAATAGACTCTGGGTTTTTCAGCGTTTCTTCCACGTATCAGGTAAACCGTGTTTGTGTTTGCATGAAAAAATTAGAATATTAAAAAGGTAAAATGAAAGGAGAGAAAGCCGACAGGTAGAAACAAACATTGCAGCCTTTTGATGCTGATTGGGATCTTCAGAGCCATTTTTTTTGCACGGTGATACGAGCTTCACAAGCATGTTCAAAGGTCCCTCAATCTTGTTTGATCGTGTCCACATCTGTCTTGCTCAAATGAAGCAGGAAGCGCAGTGTGAGCACAGAGTTATATACTGGACAAAGAACATGCAGGTACACTGATGGCTGGACAAACAGCAGGCAGTTTATCTATTGTTCACTTGTGCAAGGCTAACTGCTGTAAATACTTTGACATGTTGTGTCTGTTCTGTGCTTTGTGCTCTGTCCTGCGGTGTCTTGGATCATGAACCAGTTCCTCACTGTGTAGATAAAAGAGCTGCCTGGTTTGGTCAGCTTGAATATGGACAGGAAATGAAAAAAAAAAAAAAAGCCACGCTGCTTTTTTAAAAATTAATTTACACCAATCTAAACACTGGACTCAATGAGACAGTGTAGAGTACAACTAGGCTTACTATTACTATCACTTGGTGACAGCACTCTTTTGTACCTTTTATTTTTCAATCAAATTCAGTTTGAACAATACCAAAATAATTGAAAACATCCACAATAACACCCTACTCTTGTTCAGACTGTGTGGGCAAGTACAAAAAGCAACAGAGCCTTAAATGAGAGACGATTTGAGTTCTGTTCAAGAAATCTCTGTCCTATTATCTACATCTTGAAGCAACATGCATATTTAAAAAGAAAAAACTGGTCATGTACCAAGAGCGACATACTGTATATGGCGCTTTAGGCTATTTTATTTAATTATGTCCTTTTTAAATGCTAATCAACATGACCGGCGTTACAAATCATTGATCACAACTCAGCTCGTACCTTTTGAAAATGATTTACCTCTGCGGCACATTGATCATCTAAGCCTATTAAAAAGTGATATTACCCTGGAGTCAATCACACCTAATCTAATGCAGCCCTCAGCTGCTATGATGAACAATACAACAAAAGCATTTCAACATGAGAGAGATTATAAAAATGTCATTAAGCGTGATGTCAAATAGACACTCAGATGACAAACAGTCATTACATGGCGTACACTGTATGAATCAAACTTAACACATTTTTAAATAGAAGTGTTTCACCCTGATGGAGTCATCATTTCAATCTGATGTTTGAGTAATTATGTCTGCATCAGTCCGGACAGTAAGCTATTAAAAAATCTGAACCTGTTGGTACATAAATAAGGGCTGGTTAATTTAGTATGGAACAAGTATGTCAAGTTTTAAGTGCGAGACTCTTTTTTGATGCAACAAAGCCGAGATGATAATCCTCACGTTGTGTTTTTCTCAGAGCCGCAGGTGGAATAGAAAAGAGCAGGATGTGGAAACATGACTTAAGAAAAGGATTGAGAAATAAGCACAACAGTTTTAATTGAACTGCGAGGGTTGTATCAGAGCCCGTGGCCACACAACGGTAAACACGATGGACCCAAATTTTAATAACTGCGAGGGCAGGCTGTTGTCATTTGTCAGAGCAGCCAAAACACAATGTATCTGTAATGTATTACACGGCAGAAGGCGCAGATGATGCATTTAGTGTGTCGTTAACATTTCTTCTGTTTGAGGCAGAATCATTTTTAACTTTTTAAACCGTGTATTTTTGAGGAAAATTTGGTTTAAGATTTATGAGGTGTTTTCTTATTATTGATATTCAGCCACCATCATGCTTCAGAAGCAAAAAAAGAGGCATTACTATCCAGACTAATCCATCACTGAAGGCTTCCTGTCTTTTTGTACAATGACTTTATTTTGCATGCAGATAATCTCCAGTGGCATGCATCACTGATAACGCACATGCTTAGGGCTAAAAGATGATACTTTCTTTCCCACAGATACAGTTAGCCCTTTACATTTAGCAGGAATGACTCGGTTGTGGAGCGTCAGCATTGCTAGTTTGAAAAGTATGTACTCATTCACAGGGGGTTGGATCAAATTTCCTTAAAAAATAAGAGGCTGATTTATTTATTTGACCTTGGCAGCCAGATCAGCAATAAACACTATTTCCTTCGCAGCAGGAAAAAAACATTTCAACACAAGGTCAAAGCCCTGTAGCTCAAACTGACCATCATTTAAACCCCCAAAAAGTCTGCAACTATCTCAGCCAAATGTAGCAGACAGCGGAGAGCTTATGAAGGGTAGTTTTGAAAACCAGCAGCGCTCAATAAGTTTATATACAGTATTCTGTGGAGTATGGCCAATGCATGAAAGTAATAAAAACTGAGGGCACATTTCACAGTCAAATTATACGGAGCCTTATATCAGGGTCTGAATTTTGGTGCAGGATCGCAGGTATCACGCTCAAAATATTAAATTCCCACGAGTATGGCACTTATGATGCAGAAAAATCTTGCACGCATTTAGAATGCTTCCTTACAATATGATACACATAACCAGCCGAAGACGCCACATCAGTCTGGATCACTTGCGATTCAGCCCTTTCTCTCTCTCTATCTTTCTCTCTCTCTCTCTCCTTCACACATGTGGGCAGGTGTGCCGTGAATACTGATGCAGTATTTACAGAAAAACATGGCTAAAAGCCATCATTAACATCATAACCAGTTATCAAACGTGGATGAGTTGTAGTCTTCCTGTGTAGAGTGCAAGGAGAGATGGGACTCCAGGGCAAATATATACCTTTACTTGCTGGGTCATTTCCTGACGTCAGCTTTCATTTACTCAAACCCTCTTCATGGTTTCCTCTCTGGGATGTGTTATCTTACATGAAATTGCCCCTCAATGAAACAGTGATTATTTTGTCTTATTAGGAAATTACTTGTCTTCCTGAGATTATAGTTGCATGATTTCTGATTGTCACTTTAGATACACAGTGACAAAAATGACTCCTTGACGGTCAGCTACATGTCTCTCATGTGATTCTTTGACATGTTGACTGATCAGACATTTGAACATGTGAAATATCACGTGTTGTTAAATTTCAAATTGTGGACCTGCTATTTTTGGAACGTCTTAATTAACACTGTTGCAGAAAAAAAAAGTTGTAAATGTAGAAAAGAACGTTATCTAATGCACACACACATACACACACATACACACACACAGCAGATTCATGCATACATGTTTCCTGGTCTTCACATTCTTGCATTTTTAAAAGCTCCTAATTTGCTAAAAGAAGCAACAAATTAGCCGTTCATTTAGTAACACTTTGCAACATAAAAGCTACAATTACTCCCAGTAAGTGCAAAAATAGATATTTTAGAGGGTGCATGCAAAGACGCCTTGCTAACACCATGCTGTGCCATCAGTTTAAATTGGCAGCCATTTTGCCTGCTTGTCAAGGATTATCAACAAATCAGGTGAGCACTAAAGCAGCGAGGGATGAGATAAGGCTATTTTTGATATCTTGCTCGCAACTTTAAGAAACTGAAATGAGTCAGGCTGTTTTGCAAGTCGATCTTACCGTGAGATATGTCTGCCTGCTCTAAAAAGGGATGAAAAATAGCTCTTTTGTTTCAATCGGCTTTGGAAGCTGATCTCCAGGGGTGCATCTGTTAGCAAAGCCAGTGCTGCATGGAAAATCAGAAAGAGCCAAAACAATGGCAATTTCTGGCCAAATTGTCTGCTCAAATTATTGGCTGTGCAGGGACAACACGCTAGCCACCACTGGGCTGTGAAGTCAGCAGGTGACAGTAAATGAGGATTTTAACAGAAGGATACCAAGGCTCAGATTCTGAGGCATCAGTGTTACTGTATGTGCTGTGGTCCACACAGGCCTTCATCATGGTGTCAAAGGTGTGCAAACAAGGATAGTGCTGGACGGCATTTTCCCACACAGGCCAAACTATTTCTGTGAGCCAGTTTTCTGACCATCACAGACCATTGATGTTTTCAAGCTAATTAGTGGCCATATTTACAAAGATATTCACGCTTGATCTAATTAATGTCCCACCACTGAGTACATGGAGTGCTGTATTACAAACAAATAAAGGACGTACAAAATCAAAGAGAAGCAAAGTTCCCTGGGTCCGTGACCTTTGTCATCACTGAGGCTTTGATTAGCTGCATGCTGGGAATTTTAGGCTTAAACGCAGGCAGCGATCATGCCTACTCTCGGCTACAAGGAGTCCAATGGAAGACGTTTCATTTCAAGGTTCACCCTCATCGCGTGGACACGTTCTATGTGTAGTTTCATTGAAAGGCAGTAAAAGCCGGCCCCATGTTCAATGACTGATGTGTCTAACCTTGCATGAAATGAGCCTTAACTCAAAAGCCCCTATGAGAAGCTTCTATCAGGGCCGCTCTGCTTACTGCCCTCCATGCACTCCTGATTGACTGACTGACTGACTGACTGACTGACTGACTGACTGACTGACTGACTGACTGACTGACTGACTGACTGTCAGAAATGTAGCTCTTAATGAGAGGCACTTCATTACGGCTGCACTTCGCAGAGTAAAACTTCCCGACCCAGAGACAAGTGTACCGTCCACTCAGACCAGGAAGTGGGATACCTCCCTTTCCCGAGCCTGTCTTTGATCCGTTTCTCAGCAGCTTAGCTACTAAGGCTGATTTAAATTTTAGGTCAAATGTAGTCATATTTCTGGGATGTAAGCCGCTTAAAGTACATTTTTAGATATATTGGACTTCTGTTTGAGTCATGAATTACAATGGGAATATATTCCAACAAAAAAAAAAGGTGTCAAAGCGTAACAGAAGACATTAACCTTTACAAACGACAGGAATATGCTCCAACAGTTGTTTTTCAATCAAAAGGGGTCCATAAATCCTTGTTTGTACAGAAAGCACCTTTTAATTTGCATATTTCCTGGAGGCATTGAAACCTAAACATCAATGCAGAGCAGGATCAAAGACTGCTCTGGTACAAAATGAAATACAATTAAAAACAGGTTCATTAGAATAAAGATAGAAAGAAAAATTTGTGTTAAAAAAAAAAACATTCAGGAAAAAAGAACAAAAAATCAGTCATCCTGTGTTACGGTGGGAGCAAAAAATTCCATCGTACAAAAAACATCCAAAAACATGAATTCATAAGTAACAGACTCTACTTCTGTGTTTGATTTCTTCCATCATGTTAGAGGCAGGACAGGAACGCTGTTTGCTTCAAAGTAAGTTTCAATGTTTCAGACAAAACAATGATTGACCACTCTTTAATGTAAAAAGTAAAAACAAATGTGGTGATAATGACAGTGATGATGATTGTGATGTGATGGAAATGCATCATGTTGTTTTGTATAAACAGTCTCCATCCAAACTGGGTCCTAAATGATCCTTCAACCTCAATACAAGACAACCATCTTTATCAATCTTCTCAAATGCCCCCAATATATCTCCTTACAGCCATTATACAGACCCATATGCTTGAGCCAATCTAAAAAACTCAATTAGTCCTTCATTAGGAAAATGAGGGGGTTGCACGGAATCAGATACAAATTACGAATTGTCCTCTGAGACGTACAATTATCCATCATATTCCTTCTGCCATCTGTTTGCTTCCTGTTGACTCTCCTAATGACTTAGATTGAAGCCAAATTAGAATTCTGTGCAACTGCCACTGCACCTCATTGAGAAGTCATGTGAACTCGCCCAAAAACGGAGCGCGTGTGGTGAGACGAGCCCTCAGAACACAGTCTGTTGTTAGAACAGAGGATGTATTTTGTATTACTGATGTGTAGGCAAATGACTGGCTACTGTGTAGACTGCATTGGTAATTTACAGCACAATCTAAATCACAAGGTTATTGAGCAGTACCTCACAAAGCAACCTAGATGGAGCTCTGACGTTATCAAAGCACTGCATCGAGGAGCCCTGTTGCTGGGTGCCATGAGCAGATCATTCCTCCTCTTTTCCTTACACTCGGGGAGCAGGATTCAGCAGTCTGGTTTCATTTCATTTTAACTCATCCAAACATGTATAAATTCAATCTCTACGCTGTCAAAAGCAACACACTTAGGTGCATGTTCCACCGTCGAGGCGTTAGACTTTGATAAACTGCCAGCAGAAGAATCAAAAGCGTTATGCACCTTGCTGAGGGTGTAAACAAATGCTTTCTTATCAATCTCCGGGAAGTAGACTTCATTTTGATTTAAATAAGAAGGGGAAGAAATGAAAAACAACAGCAACAAATGAAGATACTCATTTCCTTGTCATCTATTCAGGGTTTTTTCACAGAGATGTACCCCTCTGCATGATAATGTGAGCAATGTGTCGTGCTTTCGGTTCAGCTGCATGACGCTATCAGAAAATGGATCCGCCTATGGAGCATTTTAAAGTGAAAGCAATGCCAAGATTGCAGCTTATAACTTTCAAAAAATCGCCAGCCTTTTCAAACAAGCGACGCTGCTGAACCACCCATGACTAAAAGTGGGGCTGCTGCAGGGACAAAACTGAAAGGACTACTGTGCAGCGACAGAAACAAGGATGGAAGTGGATTACTAATGAAAGCATTTCAACAGGAGAAGTCACTTTACATGTAGAGTATAGAAACTACACATTCTGCACTCAGGGAAATACTCAGGCATCCTCTTATCTAGGACACTATTCTCATGCTTAAAGCACTTAATGTAATATTCTCTTGTAAATCCAGCCAATTGCCTCTAAACAAGGCATTTTTATTTTTTTTCCAGCATGATATGATGTTAATATGCAGCTGTGAATTCTGCATAATTACTCTTTGAGGTATCCTCACTACAATGCTTTTGCTAGAGGGATTTTGGGAAACTATGGAAGCAGCTCTTGGCATTCGTATAGAAGCACACAATCCCGGTAGATGACCTGGCAATCACACACACTGCCAAGCTCAATGCCACCATGCCAAGCAATGCATCTGTCAAGTGAGAAACATGACACATTTTTTAGCACCTTTGCGGCTGCAGCCAATTTTCAAAGAGCATACCTTGTCCTTTTCTGAGCCATTTTGCTTGGCATACCAAGTAGTGACCTTAGATTTAATAGAGTCATGGTTTGGCGTCCATGGAAAACCCTCCCTAATAAACTGAAAATGATACAGCTTGGAAATTAAAAGAGCAAAACACAATATGGACTCTGTAACCATGGAGGCAAATGTGGTTGGATGGCCATATTTTGTGGCAAGATAAATCAAACCCAACAGCCCCTAATGAGACCTTCATAATTCATGCTGTCAGCTTTTCCACAGCACCAATCATGTCTGATCCTTTAGCAGTGGTAAAGCCCACTGCCTCTGACTGCCACCCTGCATCTATCAGCACAGGGGACATTGTGTCATATGCAAGTTAGTCATGAGGAAGATGCCTGCAACATGCCCTGTCTTTGCTCATTGGCTAAGCTCATGTTAAAGCAAATACACTCTCCAGAATAATTACAAGGACACAGCAGCGATGCTCAAATGTCCTCAGACAAGAGCACAACAGCCAGCGCGATGGGATTTTCATTTAATGGATTCTGATGCCAAGTCTGGGAGCAGAAGAACCATCACAGTTATTACAAGTTTCAAAGACATGCATGGCACTAGCTCGGTGTTACTGTTTTTATTTTCAAAACGAAGCAAGATACAGAATTTAGGCTACATGGATTTAACTTGATTCCCCTTCTTAAAGACAGTCATGTTTTAATGTGGTTTTCTGGACAGGTTTAACATAAAGCTTATTATTAATAATTAAATGCCCAACAACTATTGTTTAAATCAACACATTAAAATATGTAGCTTGGCTTAACTTACATTGAAATTAAAAAACCTACAAAACCAGTGCAAATTTTCTGATAATCCACACACAGTGTGCTCAGAGGCATGGTTTCTCTTACACCACCTATTCATCAAATATTTCTCTTTCATTTTATTTTTTGGGAATCATGACGTAGCTTTAAATCCTGACGCCAAGCAATGAAGTTATAGTTTGGCTTAATATACATAAAAATTACAAAAAATTTCCCTGCAAAAACAGTCCAAAAAATCTAATAATCCACATATTTTCCTCAGAGGCATAATTTCTCTTGCTCCGCCTGTTCTTCAAATATTTCTCTTTAATTTTATTTTTGGGGAATAATGACGTCGGTTTAAATCCTGACACCAAGCACATTTAAGTTATAGTTTGGCTTAAAATACATTAAAATGCAAAAACAGTCCAAAAATCTAATAATCCACATAGTGTCCTCAGAGGCATAATTTTCTCTTACTCTGCCTGTTCATTTCATATTTTTTTTTTAATAACGACGTAGGTGAATGTTTTCCCTTTAATTAAGGTGGGCAGTCCTCTAAGCTCTGGTATTTTCTCCTCTTCATTTGGACTCATGCAAAGTGTTAAAGGAGAGGCAGAATTTAAAACACATGAGAGAAAAACTCTGCAGGGATCCAGTCCCAGGACAAGTGAGGCTTTTAGTTCAGGAGGCAGGGGATCTAACCACTTGATGATCTCAGGGAACCCAAAGATGTTCCAGACACTTCACACTTCACACAATGTGACCCATGTACTGGGTGAAAACATGGCCTAATTTATCTTATCTAGAATTGTCTTCATTATTTCCCAGAGGGATTTGTGTAAAGCTTGGTCGTATGAAAGGAATATCTATTTCTCTCAAAGTTTCATGGAAAAGTTTAAGACTAGAACTCTATCTTCTCTGAACTGTATCTGATTAGCATGCTATTGATTAACTGTTATATTTATATGATTGTACAGTCTTGTCTTTCACACTTTCTCCACCTAACATCAAAGAGATGCTAAGTGATGGTAAATGATCAGAGCAAAGAAGCATTTTATTAATTTTAAATGATGCTGAACAGAGCCGATGATATTATGCTGAGTGTTTGTGGAGGATAATTGGGATTTCAGCTGAGCAAAGTCATCCTGTGAAATAAGAAAAGGATGGGCACATTAAAAACCTGAATATTTCATTCATGATGTTTTGTTTCTGTATCCTGAAAAAGGTCTCAGGTTATTATCTACTTGAAGCCTTTGAAATCATTTCTGAAAACTGATAATAGACAGGATTTTGAGCTAATAGGAAACATTTCTTTTGTCATTTGTCCTCAACAATGATGTCAGTCAGATGCAACAGCTATGTTGGCAGTGCTGTCAGGGGATAAAACAAAAATAGCTCAGTTTCGGGTGAAAGCAGTGTTCATTCTAACAGAAGAAAGGCTGAACACGATTGAAGTCGCTCTATTTTCCTTGACTGACAATGAATTTTCGTCGTGTCTGCAACATGTTTCCAGACATGAACTCAATCATCAAACAGATCATTTAAGCACATATTAGAAGAGAAATGATCTCAGTAATCAAACTATTCCTCAGCCCTCAGTCTAGGTATTTTAATTTGAAATGGCTGCACTGCGCTGAAAGCACATCAAAGTAAATATCCATGTGCATGTAAATGAATAAATAAAAATGTGCTACAAGTAATAAATCAAAAAGCTGAATGAAAACAGACTGCAGAGCTGCCAGCAAACGGAAACCAGAAAAGAAGTATTTATCAATGATGGCTGGACCTGCTGG
The DNA here is from genome assembly GCF_009762535.1 of Notolabrus celidotus. Lineage (NCBI taxonomy): Eukaryota > Metazoa > Chordata > Actinopteri > Labriformes > Labridae > Notolabrus > Notolabrus celidotus. The sequence goes on from NC_048275.1 coordinate 8,280,036, forward strand.
CTCTTTCTGAAAATAATTTCCAATGTTGCCCAGTCACTTTCACAGTGAAATTAGGACTTGCAGTTTATTGAAGTCATGTTGTGATTTCTAGACAGTGAGTTATTACAACTGTCTCTCTGCCATGTGGAGCTGCCAAAGTGCAAAGGTCTCTGCAGCAGCCTGAAATATACTGTAAATTAGAGTAAAATAAATTTCACTCTGTGGCTAAAAGCAGGAAATGTAATCAGCCTATGGCCAGACCCTGACCTTGTAGCTTTGCAAAGCAGGAGGGAAACCATTTGAATAAACTCATTAACCCAAAGTAAAGCCTGGAATTCTCGTCAAGTGGCATTAAAAAATAAAGCATGTTTCTCACTCGGACAAAAAAGGAGCTCTAACTTTGCGCAGACTGGATCAAATCCTAGATGGAGTATGAAATGACTTATCAGTGACAGCTCCTTGTTATATGCTGCAGCAGAGGCAGCCAAGAGTGACATTAGTATTGGAAATTAATTGTTTTTTAATGTGCACGTCTCCATCGTCCACCACCACATAGCCATGCGCCATTACTGTGGTCAATTAGCCATTCAACGTCTTACCGTTGGCCTATGTATGGAATTGATTACCACACCACAGGCTTTCCCTGCAGCCCACCATGTCCAGAATATTAAGTGTTGTGTAAAAAAAAGAGAAGTTGAACTCAACAAAGTAAATTAAATCAGCTTAAACAGAAACATGACTGCCTAATATTTTCCCACCCAAAGGCTGCCACCAAATGTGCATCAAAAACAGCTATGACAATGTTGCAAATTTCCTTCTGCATGCTCAAAAAGCATCTCTCTGTCCTGCTGGTCAGTATAATAAATCTGCAAAACAAACACTCCTAAATCTTACTAATCAAACTTCAGTTTTGGTCCTGGGATATGAGAGGAAATAAAACCCTTTCAGCCTAGTTTCTGAGCCGTTTTGGCCATTATGACATTAAGGATGATTGAAGTGCATTATCTGGGCACACAATGGCTGCTGTCCATTCAGCTGTGCTCTGCGGCGCACTGAAATGGGAAGCTGGTGGCACTCACTGCAGAGAAACGTGGAGTTTTGAGGGCCATGACACCCCAGCCCCCCAGCCCCCCAATAGCTTCGACTGAATAGCCCGTCTGACCCATTGTCAGTGAGTTCACGTTATTGTCGATGTACCTTTCTGATATGCAGTGAAAGCTCTTGAGTCTTCCGCCTTTCAGCAGAAGAGCTGTAAGGCTTTAAAATGGAAGTGATTTAAAACATGTCCCTTTCTTCAATTCACTGAGGGTACCATGTGAAGCGGTTAATTTGCAGAGAATAATGTGTCATGGCGAGGCTAGTATTCTGCATAATGTCTCCAAGTTTATTCAGATCTTGCCAGGGTGAATGTGACAAAATGGCTCGCAGTGTTTCGATTCATCCAAGTGCTAAGAATAACTTCTAATTTTCTGAGACTTGTGATGAACAAGTGTGGCTGTGTACATCCATTTAATAATCAATGCGTAATTATCATTCGCCGTCATCAGACTCTTCACGTTTTTCAGATAGAAAAGCAACCACTTGTTCGTAGGGTTTCTCACACAACAAACAATGTGTGATCTGCTTGTGAGCCTGAATGACAAAACTATTTCCTTCCACTTCCCCTTGCACTTCTGCAGGAGCCGCCTTAATGAGCTTTTCAATGCACAAAAAATGTAGCCCCATGCATATATTTTTTCCTCTCTAATCAGCAAAGGGGGAAAAAAAGCTGTCTTTTCATGCACTCTCTTGCTCTAATCTAATTAGAATTTATTTAACCAGGCAAAAGTTCAAGGACATCAATAGCTGCATTTTCCTCCACACCAAATTAGCTGCTTGGATTGTAAGAAAAAGGATAGCATACCAAAATGGAAAAGGAACCACTTTTGTCCACACTGTTCTTTCTCCTCATTATGGCATTTAGAGACGCTGATGAATGCACATCTTCTATATATCCCCCTGATTTTTAAATATGCTGCACTGAATGGTCACATAAATCAACCATATTCAGCCAGTAATTGAATCTCCATGGACATGCGATGATATAAAGACAGAGGGTAATCAGAGGGCACAGTGAAGCAGTCTTGTTTAGATGGAACTCTATGCAGACAAGAAAAAGTAAATAAGGAATATGCTAGATGATTTTCCACCACTGACACTTTGTACATATGTAAAGCTACTCTACAAGAGCAGCTGTGGCTCAGTGGTAGAGTGGACTGGCTCTCAATCAGAAGGTTAGCAGTTTGATTCCAGCTCCTGCAGTCGCATGCCAAAGTGTCCTTGGGTAAGACTCTGACCCCAAAACGCTCCCGGTGATAGTCAGCCGTGTGTGAAGGTGTATGCATGCAATTAGTTACTATTCATGTTCCCCTACTATAGCATCCTTTGAGTTAGGCGGTGTGAATGGGTGAATGTGATGAGTAGTGCTTTGAGTTGCTGGAAAGACTAGAAAAGCGCCATAGAAGCAGAAGTCCATTTACCATGTAGTCCATTGATAAAGAAAATAAAAGCTCTGTGTTTGCAGAGAAATTCTGAAATAGCATGAATGATTTATAAAAGATGCAGGAGTACGAAAATAGAATTTCAATACGTCATATATTGTGTACTTTCACATTCACTATAGTATGACTTATGTAGTGTGTGTGTGTGTAAACATGATTTTTCATTCCACCTATGACTTGTTTCGTAGGTACCCAACAATTCAGGAAGTGGAGCTCCAGCATTTGGTGGGAACATCATGTACTCCTAGTTTGGCATTTGGAGTCATGTATTCTGGCTTTTCACTTTGCTCTAAGTCAGTGCTTTAAATGGGCTGTTACTTTCCGTACTAGTAGTAATACTGTACCGCCTCTTAGAAATATATCCCCTTGGTGTACCTGATCTTCTTACCAGCTGCCCCTACCCTTCCCTGTCCTCTCCATATTACAGCTTCTCTTGGAGTTTCATAATGACACCTGAAATACATTAGGCGCAATACGTAAAGCTCACGTCCTTCTCAGGCATAGCATGACGCTCACTCATCTGTTTTTGCTGGAGAGTAACATCAAGCTGATGAAAGGATAAGGAAAGGAAAATCTGAGTAAAAAGAAGAATACAGAAATGCTGGCCTGGCTCCAAATGGGAGCCAAAATCAAGGTTCTTTGCTTGAGCGACAAACTGAAGTAGTTTTTTACAGTAAATGTATGTCATGAAAATCAGCATTATCATCTGGTATCTTTAGTAACTGAAGACATGTGGAACTTAATTCTAATGATTTACTACTAGCCACACAATACACACGGGAACAAGTGAATAAGGGGAGCACCGGCACTAAGAGCACTTCTCTGAAGAATCAGTTCATGACCATCTTGCAGAGTCCTTCATAAATGTGTAAAAAAAAAAAATCCTGTATCCTACATGAGTCAGTGAGACAGACCAGAACATTGCTAAGTACTGTTCCTAACAGTTGGCACTGCTATTGAAAAAAAATCACACACAAGAGCAAGACTAGGATAATGGCAAGCCACTATCCCTCGATTGAATGTGAGTGAGTACCATTTGTGGTTAGAGGTAAAGTGTCAGATTACAACCTGACTGACTGACTGACTGACTGACTGACTGACTGACTGACTGACTGACTGACTGACTGACTGACTGACTGACTGACTGTTCAAGTGATCAATGTGTTCTTATACCATACATTTACTGAACGCTTCAAATACAATATAACCTGCTCTTACAGCAGCAGCAGTCAAGTGTGAGCAGGATTGACAGATATTAAAAATGTGGTCACATCAATGGTAGGTGCGATCACCTTTCTATTGAAGCAAAGGATGTTCAGTAACAGAGACCCGGCTGTATTTGAAGGTACTTTGTAGTACACCACAGCCTCAGCCAGACAATCTGTTAAAATATGATACAAGCATCCTATCCTGCTCTAAACTCAATTAGTCCCTGCTATTTATTCTGGAGATTATAATCACAGCACCTGTTCGTTCTTACCAAGATATCAAGACACTTTTGTTTGCATTTAACACTACCAATGAGGTTTTGACAGCATGCCATCTGGCTAAGACTCATGGGAGCTGTAGTTGTTCAATGCTGACAAACTACTGATTGTTATATGAATATGAAAATGTGCAGACCTTGCTCGGGCTGCATGGGGCAATAACCATTCCAAAGATGAGAAAAATGCTATTCTAGCCGATCTCATTGGCCTTTTATCAGATTGTATGGATGCCAACTTTTTCAGTGGAAACTAAGGAACTAAATATTCTGTTGAGAGCTCAGTGCAATAGCAGTGTGGTCATGATTTGAGAATGTGTTGTGTGTAACAAGAAATGTGTCTGTAGTTTTACTAAAACTGTATTATTATCTAATTTTGCATTAAGAAATCTCTCAAAAAGGAGCCCTTTACTGACAAATTACACTACAAACCTCTATCAGAGAGTAGTTTTAGATATTTTCTTCCTAAAAGTGAATGAAACCATGAACACAAAGTCACGTTATTTCACTGTGTTACTTTAAAATTAAACCGTTGTAGAGGAAATCAATTATTCTACTCCCAGCTTGTGACCCCTTATTGACCTCTGACAGTCCCTGGACTGAAAAATTATAATAAAAGGTAAACTATATGAGATAAATCACAGGTTGGGGTCTGACAAAAAAAAGAACAAAAAAATGGATTTGAGATCCAAAAGAGACTGAGTTCATACACCTTCTGCCAGTGTAGCCTTCTTCTGCATCTCTGTAGCAGCATGCTGTGTGAGGTCATGCCCACCTCTGTGGTCTATTGAAAATTCCTGACAGCATAAAGTGCAGAAGGCTTTCGTTGAGTTGCCGCTGACTGGCTTAACTCACATCATCTTTGTTTCCCATTGCTTGTTTTAGCTGCAGTCTCTTCTCTTTCGCTGAATTACCCAGATTTCTTTCTACACTTGTGCACCACAAGGCAACCGAACACCACCATGCATTGCTTTAGATGCCCTTGGTATATGCACGTGATGAGGGGAGGGGGGGCTTTCATTGGATGACAGATGCCACGGCTCCTGCCTGTGTCAGATCTGATCTAGGATCAGGGAAGTGTTGTCTTGTGATTACAGAGAAGTAGCGTCAATATCCAGGTCAAGGGGCATCCCGCTGGGGACAGACCAATTTAGTTTGAAATACAGGATGTCCCTTCTAGTTGGGGATGGTTGGCAGCCGTTTCTGATACCTAGAAGTCCAGCTGCTCCTGTTCTCTAAACGGTCTCTATTTCCACTCAAAATCATAAATCCCACCTTCCTAACAGGCCAGCTACTCTCCTAAGAGCACATAAGCCCAGGTGAACAATGTCCCCCTGCGTTTGGCATTTGATAGAACTGACAGATGTCTCACCTTCCCACGACCACATGAGGTATACCAGCCAAACGGTAATCACAGTTTTAGCTTCACTTTGGTTTTGTGTACTCAGAATGCAACAGTGTAAAATGCCAGTATAGGTTTGTGTTTCTCCTCTGAAAATATCTGCACTAAAACACAATCATTTATAGCAGACTGCGTATATGACGCATAAAAGAGCAATTAGAATCCATAATAGTCCTACTTACATAAGATTATTGATTTGTCTAGTCCCACAAGGCGTACATTTTATTACTTTTGGGGCTTTCAAGCATTAAGAAACAACCTATTTTCACTTAGTGTCTACAGTCATTTTTCTTTGCAACAATTAACACTCCCTGCTGTTAACTTCCAGCGGTGTTCCCGAGGCAGACGGCAGTAACGTTTCCTCAAACAGATCAATCTGCTTAGAAGCTGTTTCACTATTGGTAGGCATGATGATACTCACATCTAAAATTTTGAAGATAGAAGTCAATAATTATACCTGACATTGAAACCAGTCGTCAAAAATGGAAGACAGATGCTTTTCAACAGCACCAGCAGGGCATAAAGTGAGCATTACTTGAACTGGCAGGATACCAGCAGGAGGAATGCTAAGTGAAGGTTAGATTTGTGTATTACTTGAATATGAAACTGTTGGAAAAAGCAAGAGGGGAAAAAAAAAAAGTACATCTGATAAAACTTTAATTTTCCTTTGGAATTGTAAACAGATTATTTATGTTCAGGTTCATGAACGGCTTCAGAGCAGCATCTCTGTGGTTCACACTGCCCCTCTCTGCAGTAAGGGTAATAATTCCTAACTTTAACAGTATATGTATAACTTTCTATCTGATGCACACTGTCGAGTAAATAGCTAAAATTAATGAGACCAGACACTCTCTCCATGACTGTATTTATAAGATAATGCAAAATGCAATACATTCATTTGAAGTTAGAGCAATTCTGATGTCTCCAGGCACCCCACGGAGACAGGAGACAGGATTCATTATATGACATTCTCAATAATTCATCACAAATGAGCCCTTCCTGTTTCTCCTCGTGTTAATGTCTTGGTCAAATGTGGCGTAGCAGTTTGCATTGGGTGACCTCTGTAAAGATCAACCTTTGATTAACTGAGTCGCCCTTGCTTTTTTTTGAAAAACCACATTCTCCTCGCACATCTGAGACCCTGACTTTCACATCTTAAGTCTGTGACACATGCAGCGGAAGTAACTTCCAAAGGGGAATCTCATAAGAGCACAAATCAGCCGGAGATTCTCTCTTATCTCTTCCAAATGGCAGGGTTATTCGAGGCTGCAACTTCATCCTTTACTTTCCACTTGTGCCTACTCCTAGACAGTTTTGTCAGCTGCTTTGGAGATTTCGACAATTAATGACATCAAAAGTACAGTAAACTTTTAATTTGAAGACACTGGTTAACTTCAGGGACATCCACAAACGTCACAGAGAGAGAATCTCTGATGCTCGGTCATGCACCGCTCATTTTAAAAAGCAGTATACAGTCCATCAAAACGGCTATAAAATACATCTGTTGAGAGTCTACCTACGCTTACATCTAATTATACTGATACAACTGAGAGAGCTTTATGTGCACTTCACTTCCTTGAGCCATTAAAACACTATTAATTTGGAGCTAAATAAAAATTGGCGTCACCTTTCCTGACTTTTCAGTGCGACTAAAACATTTTTATCTGTAATTACAATGTAAAATATGATGACATGAACATGCTAAGTGAGTGGACCTGGAACATATCACAATAAACAAGCAATTAAAAGAAATATATAAGGCAGCACTGATAATTTAATGGACCAGCCTCTTAAGAGACCTCTTCATGAATTAGCTTGTAGATAATGCAGGAGGACTTTAATGTTACATTCAAACCTACTGTTGAATAGAAGTGTAGTCATGTAGAAACATGGTAGACTCCAAACAAAACTAACATAAACTAATTGGAAATATAGCTTTTTAACTTAGAAGCTAATGCAATTTGTGCCAAGGGGAGATAAACTAAATACACCCACTGAAATTGGAACTGTTGTCATGCAAGGTACACATTTTCATCACCGTCACAGGTCTGTTTACTTCAAGTAGCCTACTCACAAAACCCATTAAAAATTAACTGGTGAAGATGCATAAATGTTTTTAACCATGCCTGCATACAAGATTCATGGTTGTTCGGTCTGTTGGGTCACCAATGTGGTCCCTACTGAACAACTCTGGATGCATTAACTATAAAAGATTGTGTACATGTCTTGTAAATCCTAAGGTTTAGCCTGAATATTTGTCCTCAGCAGGTGGAATATTTCATATAACTTTGGAATATATCAAAGCAAACATCCAGGCTCCTGTGTTAGTCATCACTGTGAGGATGAAATCACCATTTAGAGTAAAATCTTCAGAACTATCGAATGGATTGCTGTGACCTTTGTCACAAACATCATTGACTCTATCAGGATAAATTGATATAAAGCTTTGTTGGTCCCTTTGACTTTTTAGCTAACCATAGTCAGTTCAAAATTTGAAGTTGTCCAATTCTTGTCCATGTCTGCAAATTAACATCATCTGTGCTTTAAGTACTTTTCATTGTAAATGCTAGCATGCTAAATTAAGATGTTTGACATGGTAAGCATTATACCAAACACTAGTATGTCAACATTGTCATCAAGAGGGTGTCAGCATACTGGCATTAGAATTTAGCTTAAAATACACAGTTCTTCCTAAGTAGACCCTTACACAGAAAATAACTTGAGTTGATTTACAAGTAAATTCCTGTACCTGTACTTTTACCTATACCCATAAGTCTTTGAGACGTTATTGTTGTTGTGGTTATTGGTGTTACTTTTGTTGACATTGCTCTGTGTGACTCTCTCCATCAAACCAGAGTCCAGCAGATGTCTGTTCAACATGAGTCTGGTCCTGCTCGTGGTTTCTTCCTGATAACAGGAAGTTTTGCCACTGTTGCTTGCTAAATATTACCATATGTTTTGCTCATGGATTAACATTGGGTCTTCGTAAATATAATAACCATGAGTACGGTCTAGAGCTGCTATTTCTGTGTTGTTGAGATGAGGTCATGAATAGTCACTGAGGAGGTTGTTGGAGTCTCCACAGGTCAAAGTTAAAACTAAGACTCAGATTAATCGGCCGACTGATTCATTGGTTTATCTCTAAAAGTAAATGTTGACTGAGCATGATCTGATATCACATCCCCACGTTAACTTAAAATGACCATAATAATCGACATAAACAAGCATAGAAGAGAGAACATATAAAGGTGATCAGTACAATACATAAAGATTGATTGAGTGTAAACAGCACAGCTTTAAACTGTAGCCTTGTTAGTGAATGATTATAAATGCTAATAAATACTAAGTTGAATATGCTGATAACAAGGTAAAAGTATGTTCTTCCAGCCCATCAAATCCACCAATAAAACCAAATGAATACTTATCCCACCATCTTTTAGCACCAACTTTATACTTGTTTATAAAGCCTCTGACTCCAGCCCCACTACAGTCATGCCTTCTATCTATTCAGCAGCCTCTCTGTGTGAGCAAGGGGAGGGCAAAGGAAACCGCAATGCCACAAGCAGCACAAAGTGTGGCTTCTGGAGTAAGAACAAGAGGACTTTTGTTTGCTACCTCAGTAGGGTTCAGTGCTCTGATGTCTGCTACATTTAGCTTCTGTCCCAGAAAATGACTATGTTTATTAGAGTCAGCTACAGAAACAGCAACAGTCTTTCTACTTTCGCTTCCACTTGAAATCTGAGTAAATCGTATGAAAGATTAAAAAAAAGAAAAACTTCCACACTGCATCCATTTCATTCCTCTGGTCTAGGAATGAGTCAGATCTCTGTTTTGTTTGTGTGATATTGAGCTAGGTCACCTCAGATTGTCTCAGATTTATCAGATGGGTCCAGGTCCAGAAAATGAGCTAACCAGCATATTGCTTACATAACCACGTCATAATAAAATCTGAAAAAGCAGAGAAGGGACTTGCATGCCGGGGTTCTTGTTACCAAGCAACCAATGTGCATTCCACTCTGTCCGTATTAAAGGCAGGTTGAGGGGAGTCGGGCTTCCTGTCCATTTCTGAGCCCTCTTTTCGGATATACCATGTTAAGGGACAAAGCAGTAGGAATGTGGACGACGCATCAAGTCTAAGTGGGGTGTTTAAAATTCCTTTAATGAGAACTTGGCTCATTTAGAGGAATTATTTAGACTCCCAAGTTGATGTGCTTTGAATCCAAAGCAGTTGGCCAGTGGTGGTGGTTGAGGCAATAAATTATCTGCAGGGTTTTAAAGAAACAGAAAGGAGAAAGAGAGTGAGAGGCGAACAGGAGCAGAGATTTGGGGGATGTTAGATATTCTTTTGTCCATAGCTCAGACAAAGCTATAATAAGAGGATAAGACTGAAGAAAAGCAGGAATGATCTTCCTTTTTAAACTGAGATTCTGATCTGTATCTCTTTTTCTGCCAAAACAAGACACCCATTTATCAATATGTGCAGAGAGAGATGGTAGACCCTCAGTTAACAAATATTGACTGTAACCTCATGAAGCTGCCTCAAAAAGTGCTAATGCAAGCAATATGCAAACACCAAGCCATCTCTATTCTTGAACAAAGCATGTAATTATCCTAATCCATAATTTTTAAATCGCTACAACAGTTAATTAAAATAAATTTGGCATAAGTTCTGCACTGGAGCTTCCCACTGTTGGACTAGATGTTAAAAAACCCTGAGTCATGCAGTATTATGCTCAGTTTTTTTAAGTACGCAGCTGTCCCATTATATGTATGAAAGTGGGCAGGAGAGGATGTTAATGTCCAGAATGCATCCGCCCCTACTCAGCCATCTCCACTCACAACAAATATCAGTCTTTATGTTTATGCGCTTCTGCTTATGTGTCAAGTTCAGTTCAGTTCAGCAGCGGGCGGGAAGCATATGACAGCACCACCCACCTTTTTATGGCACTTGACAGCCCCTCTGCATGACAGATAACTGAGACACAAAATACTTCTGAATTATGCAGGGTTTCTCTGCCATGCTGGAGCTGAGGTGGTGGTCGGGTGGCACGTGTACAGAGAGTCCAACGAGGGCTCAAACACCTGCCAGACTACCCCTCAATAGAATGGGCTCATAAAGGGAGATGCATTTATCACATACTTAGAGGCCCAGCGAGCGTCTACTGTGCTCTTCACTTACAATGAGAAAAAAAATGAAGAGAGCTGATTTTAATCATGAGATTATTCAAAATTAGAGTGAGCATGAGGTCACTGAAGCTGTCTGAGGTTACTGTTCCCTTGCTAACTAACCTATTTTTTCTTTTCTTTTTATCTATTCTTATCTAAAGAACAGCCCCCCCTCCTCCCCTCCTCTTTGTTGCCTTCACAGATTCATGTATTTATTTTTGGACTGAGCACCTGCCTCCTAATTTTGCGCACATACCCAGTGGGTAGAGGGGGTGGAGGTCGGGGCAATTACTGGACATTGCAATCATCTGGGATGTGACACCAGAAATGCACTTCAGCACCATAAGGTTTGATGTACATTTGCTTACTGTACAGAGCACCTCCATTGAAACCATCTGACTGTAAAGGGATGAGCCGCCACGGGCTTTTGCAGATCGCCCAAAACCCTCCCCGGGCCATTAATCTAAATTAATGATCTGACAAATATGTCATAATATTGGGTGAGAAATATGATAAATGTTCTCTTCAGCCCATGCATAATTAAGTCTCTTTAGCAAAATGGCAAATTTTCAAATTGCAGTGCATGCGTGCCCCCCTGAAAGCAACAAAGGTGACCTTATGCTTTTGCTCTAAACAACCTACTAATAATGGAGATTGCCCTTTAAAAAGACTTGACAGGTGAAATATAGTGTGGAGGAGAGTGCAGTAGAGAACTATACCATCACTGTGAGCTACATACAAAGTCCAACCTTAAACCAATGGTCCAGATGAACCTGTGCAACAAGCAACTCCTTTCTAGCTCATTAAAATACAATAAAATCGTTACAGCAAATACAATTTATGTTTGGAAACAAAGAAGGGAAGAAAGATAACGTATTGTATTTCTATTAAGAATTAAATGAGCTATGACTATATTTACTTTACAGAGAAATGGGCTCATAGACCAAAACAAACAGCATGCATTATCATACCCAAATCATTCTGTCAACAAATTACTGGTTTAATGTTGCAAGAGTGACAAATCTACTTCCAATACAGTGTTTGAAAAGGGTTTATGAATATTTTGTCACAATCATTTCTATCTTGATTACCTCTTTATATCAGCATGAATCATTCAATAGAGTCAGTTTATAATGCCGGTCAGAGGAGACGTTAAGATGTCAGAATAGGAGTTTTGCCGGTTTTGGTGAGGGAAGAATTTGTCCTGCATCATGTGGATAAGTATCCCTGCTCTCACTAGCATCTGACAACATCACTGCTCTGCAAGAGGCTGATTGAAAAAGAAAAAAAACTGAAATGCATGAAGTCAGATTTTTTTTCATCTCGTGCAAGCAATGGCGAAGTTTCAAAGGGAATCTCACAGCTGCACGATACATGCCTAACTGGTTCATTATATCTGTCTTCTCGGTTGTCTTCTGAGGTAAATGACATAAGGTATTGTACAGCCCCAGGTGCTAACCTCTAACTAGACTAGGAGGCACATTCACCTCATTCTCTGGCGTTCCTGGTAATGAGGTGGAAGAGAGTGTCAGCCCATGGCCAGCTGGGAGGCACAGTCCACTGGTGAGTCAGACAAAGTGTAATAGGCAAAGCCAAGACATGAAGGGAGACTGCTGCAGTCAGACTGATGTCACAAGAGCTGGAGGACATGCTAATAATAGGACATGTTTATGAAAATATCAAAATATAACATGCCATGGGGGTGTCCTGGTTGCTCAGCAAGCAGGGACATTCAGTGTACTGTGATTTTCAATCTGGCACACAATCTTGTCTTTGCATCTTAAACCTTTTTATCTCCCCTGTCAGTTCTATGTTACATACAAACCATATATATAACTTATATATAGAATAATGACCCCAACAGACAGAGATGCTTGCTTAGCAACTTGAAGGAAAATTGATCTGCTAGGTTTCACGAGTATAACATATTATATAGTGGGCTGAGAAGGCATGAAAAAGACAGCTCATTGTTTCTACTCACTCAAACCAAACTCACATTTTCAATCAGACCTAATTTTTGCCTTTCTTATCAAGAAATTCATATAAATAATGGTATGTGTGATCTGGAGGAAGTTGAAATTGAAATGCACTTTTTATTCTACTGTCCTTCATATCATCTCAGGTGCCTCCTTTTCAACAAAATATCAGAAAACTGTCCTGATTTGTTTTGCATGTCTGATGAAGATAGACTTCAGTTCCTGTTTACACACAAAGTGTTCCAGTTTGCTCAGTTTGTGTTAAATGCTGTTCAGCAGCATAGGAGCACACTCTATGTCTGATTTAGTTCTTGTCACTGTCAAATGTCTGAAGTGTACCACTATGCTTTTTAATTACTTTAGGTCATTGCTGGACATGAGCAGTATTGTAACTGCTCTTCTTTTTTTTTTTCTTTTTCTTCTTATGTTGTTGCTCCTATTTTGTTTTGTTTTCGTAAGTGTCTTTTGAGTCCATATGGGCTGGGCACCTTTTCGGAGCATGACACAATGAATAATAAATGAACTAAACTAAACTAAACTAAAGGTATGACTTCAACAACAGAAATAAATATAGTGTGATTGCACAGCTAAATTGAAATGCCTACTGTGAGGCAGCATGCAAAACAGCATGCAAGCCTCACACGTGTTTGTTTTCAATAATTATAGGCAAATGAATCAAGTCACACAACATCTACGCCATTATGAGACAGCAAATTCTAATTTGAATGAATAGCATCAGAATGGATGGGAGTAGAAATGACATGTGATGAAACATCAGCTGCACTGTCTGAATGGTTGTATTGTCTCACTCTGGATGTTTCGAAGTACAATTTGTCTTTTAAAGCTCTGAAATGTAACAAGTTTTTTGGCACAGTTTTTAACGAGAGTATTTCTGCTTGTTAGTTTTTTATCATGAATCTGCTTTTGGGAACTGGTGTTAAAATATCCCTCTTTATAATTTAAACATTTGATCTGGTTTCTCTCCCACTCCCACAGTGTTTCGGTGCAGACTTGAAAGGGCAAACTTTCCTCTGCGCTCGTGTATCAGAGCTGATTTGAGCCATTTCTAACAGTGAGAGCTTAGGGATGATCAGAACAAGTACAACACTGGCATAACAGGCGCTGAAATCCTGCTCCGATGGGGGTATGTCAAACTCAAATGGGTACATAATGTAATGCACCGACTCCCGAGAGCAAATCTTCTTTAATTGTACTGCTTAAAACCTTTCATGAAATCCTGGCACTGATGCCTTTGTCAACCTTTTAATGGAAAATATTTCAGTGAAAGCTGAGTTATAGTTTTCTGGGCGTACTTTATAGCATTGAAAAAAAAATCTAAATGAATTTGGCAGACAACACTAGCTTCAGACCATGCTGAATCAGACCTTTTTCGTTAGCATCTCTTAAGGTGTTTTTTGGGACCTTGAAGAATGAGCTGACTGAATCACTGGATAAATGGTCTTCAAGAAGAAATTGGAGACATTTCTGATGCACAGCAGAACAAAAGCACACTGAACATGCTTTTGATTTAGTCTGAAATGCTTTGACAAACGTTTAGAAATAAGTGCTGTGCTTCCATTGATTGTGCGCAAAATTGCTCTGGCTTTTTTGGTGAAATTACAGCACAAATTATTTTGAATTTTCAGCAGAGCCGATGGTCCCCTGATGGTCCCACTGTGAACATACTTGCTGATTTTGGCCTGAAATCAATGAAACAGGTTGGATTAATTTCTCTTCTGTGCTTCATGCAAACAGTTTGAACACAATACCAGATTTTCACACTTTAAAAACTAAACACATATAGCATGTCGCCATAGGCATTCAATTTACATTTTCTAATCTCATGAGAAAGCAGAGTACTAACATACCATGGTGGTGACAGATTTGTGTGGGTGTTTGCTCTGTAGAAGCCAACACTGACATTATCTGATGGGTGGCTTTTTTTTTTTCTTGCCAGTCCGGGGTCTTGAATAATTAAACAGGATCTGCATGCTTCTGTATTTTTTTTTGTTAAAGACAGGAGTTATTCTGGCAGTCCCTGTTTGACAGACTTTGCCCTACCCTAGAACGTGAGGGGCCTTCTAAACAAAGACTCAGCTTTGTGCATTAAAAGCAGGGAGGGACTGTCTAGACCAAAAAACCTCTTTAATTCTACGTTCACCAATGCCGTTCCGTCCTGAAAAGCAGACTCCTGCAGAAATATCATTGCTAGCTGTAGATTCATCTGTCTGCCCAGTGCTGATGGCTTCAGTCCATCTGGGAATTCAGTCAGGCTTGGAGTTACACACCTGACATGCTGCAAGAATGGACACAAACCAACATTCCCTCTGAGATGATTTTTTTTTCCACTGTTAATGTCCAAAATTGCTGCAAGGCCAATAAATCAATGCTTTTTCGGACGAAAGGGCGAGAAGAAATTGATGGAGGACATTTGTAGGACAGGCTCAAATAAAGTACTGCCCAAACATCCAAACATGCTCTCCCCTCAAGGACAGAAAAATAATGTTCCATGATTTTCTCTGTGAACAATTGTGGCCTTAGGGCGGGAAGTTTACACGGACATTTGTTCAGTGTGTTTGTGTAAAGCGGCCCACATGAGAGCTATTTTAACAGTTTCATGACATGGTTGTAAAATTGCAAACTGACCAAAAGAACAGGGACAACAACACATTCCCACATGATTGTGAGGAGACAGGAACACAAAAATTAGTTACATCATCTGCGCTAAGAGGAGAGCTGAGATTTATGAGCACCCTTTCGCAAAACACACTAAGAACATCGGGGAAAGAAAAACACAAGTGATTGATAACATTTTGAGGAAGGTCAATAATAAAAATAATAAGAGAGCGCTGCACAAATATTCAAGGAAAATTTGTTCCAAGAACATTTGTTGGTTTATCATTTCCCAGTATTCTTGTTCAATTATTTTACTTTGCCTTCCAGCTGAACAACTTCACATCGGCTGCTTTATTGCATATGTTTCTGAGTTGCCTTCACTGCCTGAATATATATTATATTGTGACACAAGTACAAACCAAATGTCAACCAAAAACCTGATATAACAGTTCTTAGAACGGATGACTAATGTGTCATCACCACTCTTGACATGATGTCCGTGGGTTTTTGTGGATCGAAAGAATCACCACCTTGATAATGATCCACCCCATAACATCCTCACCTCAGCTCCTTCGCTTTGTCAAAATAACTCCTGGCTCAATGTCTCCATTGTCCAATACATTAGAGAGTAGTATGCTGGGCTCAGTGAGACCCTAAGGAACATTCCTGGTGTAATTTAATCTCAGTTTTACCTCAGCAAGTGCAAGCTATAGAGAGGTAAGTGTGGGGAATAAAGGATCTTATATCCAGCTGTTTGCTCGCTCTGTTTGTTGAAAGTCAACTAGAAAAAAATGTGAATGTAAAACGAGCTGATTTCACTCGAAAGCTTCTACTGAAGTAATTCAGTGTACATTGTACATGAAAGCTAATTAAAAGACAATTTAATTCTTAGCAATGCTTTCTATTTCATAGTTATGTGTAAGTCTTTGCTTCTAAGTTGTGGGTTACATTCTGCAGGTATTTACAGGATCTCAGTATTATGTAGTCTGTGTGCTTCTGTTTGTGTTTATGTATGTATGCATACATCTTTGTTGATGTGCAATCAATAATTCACTGCGGTGAGACCACCTTCCTCATCTATAATGTAAATATGATAGAGAAAACATTTACAGTCTTACTTCTGAAAGGACTTTTGTAGATTATGTAAGAACAAAAAAATGAACCTTACTGTAAGTTATATTCTGTAGATGGACTGTTCATTTATAGCAATTAACTCTGTTTTATAAATTCTTCATTTTATTACACTACATAACATATTTATTTTGAAGCTGTAAAACAGAGGTAGTCTGTTTTAAAACACTACTCTTAATCTTCATGACTAGGCAAGGCTTAGGTATCAACATGACTTGGAGACAATGAGTTTGCAAAGTCACCTTATTTCCCTCTAAGCTTAATTTACTCATGTTGGCCACGAGGCATAGCTACATTATTGAATAACACAGATTTTCTCTTTACATTGTCAGTGGGTGCAATATTTTGGGCAGCAAGTGAACATTTTGTCCTGGAGGTTGATTTGTTGGAAGCAGGAAGAAGTGGCAAAGGTTAGGATGTGAGCGCCTTTGACGAGGTCCAAATTGGGATAGTTAGAGGACTGAATCAGAGCACCTCCAAAACTGTAGCTCTGATGGGGTGTTCCTGCTCTGCAGTGGTTAGTAGTACCTACTGAAACTGGTCCAGGGAAAGAAAATCAGTGAACCAGTGACATGGCCATGGGCGACAGAGGCTCATTGATGTGCGTGGGGAGCCAAAACTGGCCTGATCCAGCAGAAGAGCTACTGGAGCTCAAACTGTTCAAAAAAAAGTTGATGCTGTCTCTGACAGAAAAGAGTCAGAACACCTGGAGCACTGCAGTTTGTTGAACATGAGGCTGGATGACTGCTGACCAGTCAGCGTGCCCATGCTGACTGCCAAACTTGAATACAATGAGCACAGGAGCATCGGAGCTGGTCCACAGAGCAATGGAAGAAGGTAGCCTGGAGGAACATGACTGTGTTGACTTAGTCTTCAGATTCTCCAGATCTAAATCCAATCATGCATTTTGCAGGATGTGTTGGACAACCAAGTCTGACCCATGAAGGCTCCACTTTCCAACTTGATGCTACCGTTTTGGTGCCCGATACCATAGTACACCCTCTGAGGTGTGGTGCAGTCTACTAACAGATCAGGGATGTTTTGGTCCTGACCTGAAGAGAGGGGGTCTTATTCATTATGGGCAGGTGGTCATTTTATGGCTAATCAGTGAAGATATTGGAAGTATTGGTTCCAGTATGGCTGTGCTATCTCACATCAGTGCTCCTATTAACAACATAAAACAGCCTTTTCAAAGCTGATAGCACCAAGTTAATAAAATAACCAGAGCTGTTGCCTCTCTGTCAGAAAATCCCATGTCTGTAAAAGACCCAATCTCAAATCGTAAGAAGCTGATTAAGAAATTCAGTTTTCAGGGTCATTAAACAGTCTATCAATTCGACTGGATTTTTGCCTTGGATTTCAGTTTCTTCCTTTAACCAGCAGTGGAGCTTTTAGGATGCATCCCCCAGTATTCTGTAACTCATTTACATCTCTATCCCAAGCTTTTCTGCTGTGCCAGCAACTTGTGTCCCAGCTAATACAGCTCCGAGAGAGGCACTTCCGATCAGCAATCTGTAGGATTTGCAAATTATGAGAAGTTGAGAAGTGCACAGCAGACAGGAGGGCAAAGACTGTAATAGCAAATGGAGGATGAAATCCCCCTCATGGACTAAACAGTATGGACTTAACATAATATGGTCATGTAGACATGTGCACAGTGGAGCTATCTGCTGGGATAAGCACTGACATTACAATGAGCAATATCTGTATCCTCTCAATGACCCTGACCTCTGATGTTTATTGTAAAGCCTTTGTTTGCTCAGGACAGAGATAATAAAATCAGCCATCTCTTATTTGTCCCCTTGGTCAAAGATATGAGGACACTGACCGTGAAGCGGTTGATTACACTTTACACCCACAAAGCTTTGTTGAACTCTATGATTTCCAAAGTAAAAAATGGAAGACAAGAGGCAACACAGTAATCCTCTGAGTTATTATGAAAATATATTCAGGCCATATCGCTTATCATGAGCCACTCGGAAAAAATGTCAACGCTGCATCTCTTGACACCCACAAAGAACAATGTTTACAAAATCCTTTGATTTATCCCCGCAATTCAGTATGTGAGCCTTCACTCTGCCAAATGGCAAAGTATTCTCTCACTCTCGCAGCTAATCCTCTTCCTTCGCCCCCTTCCTCTAATTGTCACCTCACATCAGAGAAGAAAGCTGCAATTATTACACTTCAGTAACTGTTGAGACAACATCACAACAGTGGAGCTTTGGACACCGCTGAGCTGATGGTTTGGCAAGACGGTGTGAGGAGCAGAGCTCTTAAACTGGAGGATCTCACAGCTCCTGAGCTGCTAAATGATAGCTTTAGATCACTGCATGAGAGTAATGGAGGGCACAGACATTTTCATACAAATGTGCCCAGAGAGGGGTAAACCCGCAGAGCTGTTCCACTTGTTGGTTCCTAAAGAAACCTGAAATACCTCAATCACTGCTAAGCGTCCCTGCGGGGGCAAAAACGGTTTGTCATACATTTACCCAGATTTAGGTCGTACTCACTTGTAAAGTAGAGTGAATTTTAAGCAGTTTGTTGTTAGAAAAGACACTTATCTTGGTACAGGTTTTCAGCTGTAGAACTACAATAAAATCCAGTGGTTTTCTTGCCTGAAGATACAACACCTAACATCGTTTATGTAAAAATAATTTCAAATTTTATTCCTTTAAGATATGTTTTGGGGCATTTCTGCCTTTATTGGATTGGAGAGCTGGAGAGAGACATTAAAAGTGGGGAGAAGAGAGTGGAGACATGCAGCAAATGGTACAGGCTGGGATTCGAACCTGTGACTGTGACGAGGACTGTAGCCTCTTTAAATGGGGCACACGCTTAGACCGCCAGGCCAACGGCACCCAGAAACCTGCTAAATTGAAGTTATCCGCTCCTAGCAACTCTCACCACTCACGCTCCATTTTCCTCTGATAACATTTCCCCTCAGTTTGTGCAAAGACCCATTAAAAAAAATATGGATAACAACAATTCCCAGAAGTGAAGCCAAAACTTTTAGAGCTCCCTCTAGTGACCGGCTGCATTATGGATCTAAAAGCCAAGCTCCCCCATTATGACAGATGGGACATGGGTCAGGTTAGAAAATGTAACTGCACGTCAAATAGATTTTTCTCAGACATGGTTTCTGTCTTAACTGTTAGTTCTTATCATGTAGGTTCATATGCAAGTGGAATATTTCAGAAGATTAGTTTTCATAATTTTTTTATGTTAAAAAGAAGGGATGTGGCATCGTGATTAAGAGCCTCTGTTTCCAAATGCAAGCCCCTGCAGCTTGTTTTTGTAGGATTAGCAAAATAGAAATATTACAAACACTAACACAATCTTCATTGAACTTTCCACAACTGTGAGTGTCCGCTTCAGATCAACACAATAAATGTGTGATGAGCAGAAGGGGTGTGATATCAATCCTGCAGCTCCACCAGCCAGATTGCATCGCATTGCCTCATTCTCCACATCAAACCACATCACATAGAAATGTTGCCCACAAGGCCACCTGCCTTAAAGCACGGGGCTCAGGTATCAAGGTCAAAGGTATAGAAGTTGAAGAGATGAACAGACTAAACACAACCTTGACATTTCAGAGACTTTTTCAGAGCAGCCCTTATTTTGAACATTTCATTCTTTCTCTGTACTTCTCTTTTTCATGTATACAGAGCGTACAGTATGATATCTGTAATGCCACTCATGGCTTTACCGTCATATTGTTAGACTAACCTCAGGAGTCTGCTCCCTTCAATGTCAATTGACGTTTTGTGTCAACAGGTTTTGACAGAACTGCAGGGTCACCTTTACTATTCATTGAAGCGGCAGCACTTGCTTTATTAAAAGAGTTCTAGCGTGTGTACGGCAACCCTGAATCCTTCAGTTTGAATAATGATTAAAAATTCTGTACACTAAGGCACCAATGTCTCTGAATGCATGTTCCATTTGCAGCAATGGTTTCCATGGATACTAGTGTTCTTGGAGACATTAGCACACGCACATACCCACATAACCAAGGCTTTGCTTAATATTTCTAATTCAAGTGAGGGTGCCATGCATTTGTAGGATTGAATGTTACACTTTAATTCACTGTAGAAATTAAACTTACATCATTTAAAGCTTTAGCTTTGTTTTATGACAAGGATTTTATTCTTATATTCAATTTTTTTTTGTCAAGCACAGTGATGAGAGTATTAAATTAAATGTCTAATTTTTGGTAAATTACCATAAATCAACCTGCTATTCCTAAAGACTTAGAGTCTGGAACAAAGGAGTCATAAACCATTGTCATTAACTTTATTACTGCTGCTCTGCTGTGACGTCTGTGATGTGCAAGTGTCTCATGAACACTGTTCAATAGTGCTTAAAGAAATGCATTTTTTAATCCATGCATTAAAATAAATTCTCATCAACAGTCCATCATGAAGTAATTACATTTTTTCGTTAAAAACAATTAGCGTTTTTCTTCTTCATTTACATTTTTGCATACAGCTAAAAAGTATTCAGGCGGATTCAATCACTTGGCTCAGTGTAACAAAAGGGTGTATGTGTGTGCGTTGCCACATGATCAGCCCACGCAAGTATCCCAGCCAAGTAATAACCCGCAGCCATCATCCTTGCATTTATATATTGAAGAGTAAAGAAGAGAGATGGCCTTTGAACAAAGAATACTGCTCTTGTTGAATCCTTCAGATATCACAAGATGCTTGCTTAAACCTTTGCCTTTCAGCTTTCAGTGAGTTCTGCATTGGATTTTGCTTCCAGAATCCATGATAGCCAAATCATTTTGCAGCAAACCTCTCAAGAACTGCAACCTGCAGACTTCAATGGAGATGTATCCATATTGTTACCTTAATCCAAAAGATACTGTGGACAAAGATTAATCGATTGATTATATCATGAAAGAACACGTGCAAAGAAACGTGAACAAAAGAAAAAACAGCAACTGAAAATAATGATCTATTTCAGACTGTGAAGTACAAGAAGTCTTGCATGAGCACGAGGAGAATAATGACATGCATTAAGACACTTAAAGTCCCTTTTTGAATCACGTACATGGAACTGTTCTTTTACAATACCAATGTAATTTTATTCTTTTATATCCTCTTAATGTTATCTTTCCATTATCCATACGCCGGCATTCCACATTACATCTTAAAGCATACAGAAGCAGCACAGCACACACAGACATAATTTGCAATGCACCGAGTCATCAAGAAGTAAAAGTACAAGAAATGTTTATTAATTGGGACAGAAACCAAATGCTGCACGCAGGCAGGGTAAGAATCACAGGGCGATAATTTTCTACATTATCACTCCAGTGCCACTTGCTCTGTATTCATTAGTTTGATATAATACACACACATGCACACTGAGCAGCACACTCAGCAGCTGTGTACATGATCTTACCATAGATGTACGTTTCAAAGAAACTAAATCAAAGGCTTGTTAAACTGCATCACATATGGAAATGGTCTATTAATGCTTCCTTTGGGAACAAAGGTGTCTTTGAATGTACAAAATCAAAGACAAGACAGAATCTCCATGGCAGCCATGTTTGAGACTCGTGGCAGATACTCTGAAGACAGCAAAAACTGTTGACACAAATGTTAATCTACCTAGTCTTTGAAGAAAACTGCAAAATCCAACCACAATCATGCTTTGAATTACTCAGGGTTTGATCAAATAGAGGTTAAATTACCCATCTGTGTCAAATCCATAGAATAAGTAGTAAGTTCTCCCTCATGCAAAAATCATACTCGCAGCAGAGGGTCTCTTGTAGTGAACAGTTAAGAGAACATGATGAGAAATAAATAATTCAAAGAGATCCAACTGTACATGGACGTGTATAATGTCTCTACTGTCTAATCCAGTGATTCTCAAATGGGGGGGACGCGTATCCCTAGGGGTATGTGGGAGTACTGCAAGGGGGACATGACAAAAAGTTCCATCACAACAAATAAAAAAAAACTGGATTAAAAACAACTTTTAATTTGTATTTTAATGCAACATCAAATATGGCTCTAACTATTTATAAATTGAGCATACTCATTCATTCATAAAATATATTATTTGCAAAACCACTTGGACCAGACGGGCTCCCCTCCCCAGGGTAGGGTTGGTCAACATAACCAAGGGAAGACATAAGTAGAGGTAAAGAAATGCACTAAAAAAGGAAATGTGTTTTAACTCTTGTAACTGTGATACATCTTGAAGCTTCTTGTTTGACAGAAATAAACTGGTGTGCTCCTTGGGCCATCAAAGGTTCTAGCTGCCTCACTCTTTAACTATTTCTGAAAAATATTGCACTGAAAAAGCATAGAATGTGTGTCATCTTTCATTTCAATGTTATTATGACACTGCAAAACCACATGCATGCATTCATTCATGTTACTTTATTCACATTACCATTTCCTGATTTTTTTTTCTTGGCCATACAAGGGGGTACTTGGCTGAAATTGTTTTTGAAAGGGGGTACACAAGCCCAAAAAGTTTGAGAACCCCTGGTCTAATGTACATACCTTACTTCCATTTAAGCTCATCAAACATTGATTTCAGTTTTGACTACTATTTGTCATGAGTTTGAATGTGATTGGTTAATTCTAAACACAACCACATCCCCAGTTATAAGGGAGTGTGTACACTTATGCAACCACATTATTTTAGTTATTTATTTTTTATTCTTCCCTCTAAAAGATTAGATTTTTTTTAATTGAATTGTGCACGTTATAGGTCACATTAAAGGTGGAAAAAGTTCTGACATGGTTTATCTTTGTCTCATTTTTTTACATCACTAAACCTGGCATTTTAACAGGGGTGTGTTGACTTCTGCTATCCACTGTATCTGCAGGATGTGTTGGACAACCAGGCTATAAGGATATAACTGAAAACAAACTGTAGAGCAAAACACTCCCTTTTAAAGAAGTGTACATATATTAGGTGATGTTTGCTGAATATTTGTCATAAATACAGCTAAAGTTGGACAAAAAAATCCCTTTAAGTCAGCTACTCTTTCATTGAGGCTGAACTTTCCATTCAGCAGAGATGACTCTTTTGTTAAAGGCTGATCAGGGGATGCCCTGGGGCACCTGTTACCGCCAATCACAGTGATGTTACAGACTCCTGAATGCACCCTGAGGACACTTTTACTCCATTGCAGCAAAGTGAGAATATCAACGAGTCAGCATAAAGACAGACGTCCGGCGGGTTACTGTTTAAGGATTTAAAATGCAGCAGGGAAAAATTGTCTGAATACATTTCGTGTTTTTGCAATTTGTGTGGCATGTGCACAAAAGCTGAAATTACAACGCTGTGATGTCAGAGGATGAAACACTGCCAAACCGAGCTTTTTACCGCAGGCTCTACTAAAACCCTGCAGGTCTGGGAAGTCTGGGCTATCTGCAGTGGTACAGTATTGATTCAGTAATCCAAAGCCATCTCCCAAGTGCTTCTGATTTATCTGTCACATTTCATCATGACTCCTTTGCTCTGAAGCTCTTTCTCTTTAATACAATACTACAGAGAGCATCTCACCATCTGATGTGTTTTCTGTATTGGCTGAATGAATCGGGCTCCCTGCAGTAGATTTTCACTAATCTGCCTGGGTGTGATTTGCTCATTTTACCGTGTTTAGAGGTCTCACGCATGCTGCCATCGCAACTGCAGGGAGATTGTGTGTAAATTAACAATTAAGGATGCTTTGCAGAAATGAATTGTTGCTAGATGAAAAAGCCACTTAGCACACTTACGTTTTTCACAGTATAGATTGGCAGAAACAGTGCTTTGTTTGTATTTGGAGTTTGCTGCTGACTTGACGCCAGGGAAACAGAGAGACAGCCTGCCAGTCCCTCCATTACCTCATCCTGGTAAAAACCTGTCTTGGACAAAGAAAAGCATTTGCTTCTAAACCAAATGCATGCTTTGGAGAGAGCCCCATCTTTGTGACAGAGGGTGATGGTGCTCATGGGAAATGCAGTCTGCATCCAGGAAAGACATCACTGATTTAGTATAAATGGGGCAACATAATCATCACAACATGAAAGCTCCTCCCAGGTCCTTAAAGAGAGAAAAACAAATACTCTGAAAACAGAAGTGACAGGTTGTGTCCTCTCTCCTTCCCCTAGCCTTTCAGCCTTTGCACAGCTGAACCATGCAGTTTCCTTTGGGGAAAACCTAACTGAAACTATATTTTTTAACAAAACTAGCACCATGACTCTCTTTATTGCAGCATTAGTCTGCCCTATCCAGCATTTCCCTCCTGATTGATATACTCAACCAACTATCGGATGGATTGCAGTGGAGTTCTATAGACATTCACGGTCCCCAGAGGATGAAGCCGAACGATGTGAACTACTTTGATTGACTTGATATCTGCAACAACTCTCACACTCTTCCTTAGCTTGCTAACACACCGTAGTAACACATGTCCCTTTCACACATGCACTGTACTCCTGAACATGTCCAGACATTACCCACAGGGGCTGCACATAAGAACACAAATGTCAGAATCAATTGAACCAGACATCAAATGGACTCTACCCTGTAAGCCCCTTAGCACAGGCCGTGTAATGTTTTAGCGTGGTGATGTGTGAAGGAAACAGGTAATTGTCCTGAGCTTTCACGTCAGGCAAATGCTTGTGGTTGTAGTGACAATGACTTTGCACTTTGGGTGTAGCTCCTTGGTCACATTTTCTGCTTGCCTGCATATTGTTTTTCAGTCAGTCACTGATATTGCAGTGCATCCATTCATCTTCTTTTGTTATATTTACTTAGTGAGTCCTTCTGCTTGGAGTGTTTCCAGTATTTAAAATTGTGTCTGACATGAATAGTCCCCCCTCGGTGTGCACAGTGTTTGAAATTGCAACTTCAGACATCATCCAGAGGCCTGTATTACAAAGCACGGTTTCCTCTTACCAAGTAACCTCTGGGGTTAACTCTGGGTTTCCAGTTCTACAAAGGTGGTTCACTTCTCACAGAGTAGGTCAGAGTCAGGGTAATAGATCAAACTCTGGAAAACACTGCCCACTAACCAATCAATTTGCTTGATCGTGGGCTGATGGAGAGAGAGGGGAGGAGGGAGAGAGACTGGCAGGATACTTTGTCTCTCCTGTATGATTTTACATATGAAAGAGTTAATGAAAGATATTAATTGTCCTTTCACAATATCATCCTTCAACAGAGACTACAATGGGCTAACAAATTGTACGTCTAAAACTGCCGTAGTGCTACACAGAACAAGCATATATCAGAGAAACAAATCAGTTTTAGGGAGTCGATACAGTCAGATCTGCTGTGCGGTAATGATGGAAAGCGGCATTATAAGCCTTCATTTGCACACACTTGATGATTTTTCTTTTTCTGCAGGTTCTTCCATCATTTTGAGAATGCGGCAGGGTTGATTTTAGTATGAAATATGTTTTTAATTTCACAGTTTTTCTGAGTTTGTAAAGTAACAGATTTACTGACGGTAGACTTGCTCATGTTTGCAAAAGGTTATATTTTGCTAACTCCATCTTGTTCAGGCGAATGCGCTCACAGTAAAGCCTGATTTATACTTCTTTGTTGAATCAATTGCGTAGCCTACGCTGGAGGTCCACGTAGCTCCCATACCTACACAGAGGCCTAGGCGCGTAGCTGATGTGTACCTCCTACAAAATGTAACCACCCGTAGAATCAACGCGGACCGCAAGCCCTGTGATTGGTCCGCTCAGCGGCATTGTAATTCCCACATTCATAGCACTTCCCCGCTCATCTGCTGTGTATTTCATCTCCTCCTCTCTATTCTTCCCTGTAATCATGTCTGTATGATAAACAGCAACATGTATCAGCTGTAGATTAACAAACCTCACTCTGAATCGCTGTGGAAAAGTAAACAGAGATCGTAGCGGGGCCGGAAGCAGGCGACCGGCTATCAGAGAGACCACACTGCCCTCAAGCGTTTAGGCAGAGAATTGCTGCGCGCCACGGACACATCGATGCACAAGTATGTGGGGCTCATGTCCGTGTCATCCCCTGCTGCGTAGGGGCGATGCAGAAGTATAAATCAGCCTTCACTCTGGATTCATTTATAATGTTGGTAACCACCCTGATTGTTTATTGTGATCTCCTTTGTTAGGCTGTGGTAGTTCTGGGGAGGGGCCAACAGGGGCCAGTGCCCCTGTAAAACTGAACCTGGACCCCCCTGTGCCCCCCATCCACACCAAACAAATATTATACAATAAAAGTAAAGTCAGTATGCTCATCACCTGCCCTCAGAACTAGATCATTGACAATCCGCATTGAAGTCCTGCAGCTTTAAATAGACAGCCATTATCAGTACTGCGCACTACACTCATGTTGAGTGTAGACAGCCAAACAGCTGCTGTCAGTCTGCATTTTAGTATAAATGTCCTATTGTATAGTATATAGGACGCACTGATGTTTTGCCGGTTTTGTTCTCAGACGGTCCTCGCCCTTCTCAGTCTCTTGTGTCCGGGTTGAATGTGTACCTCTGACAACACCCTTGGCCCCAGCCTGGCCCACCTAGTAAAATTGGTCTAGAACCGCCACTGTTGTTAGAGTTAGTAACACTTGATATCCAAAAGATATGGGAAATGTTGAAGTGTAGACCTCAGGTCTGGTTCTCCAGATGTTGTCTTCAGTTCATGTTTAGGGTTGTAACAAACATCAGCATGTAACAAAGTCAGTGTGAGCAACCTGCACAGAGTCTAAGCATAGCTTTACTGAGCTACCTACCAATGCCCATGAATATGAACTTACCCTGTCTTGCCTTTACATCAGCATATCTTATCCAAAGGTATAGTTACTTGGAAAAAAATAAAGCTCCCAGAACTGAATCTTGAAATGCTGATATATGTCATGGTATTATAAGTCTCTGACAATGATCTCCACAGATAAGGCAGTGTGCATTTATAGCAACATCAATGCCAGTGGATACAAGCTGTCTTGTAAAAAGACAATATACAGGCAGGTAGAAAATCACATTTGTTTCTCCAAACCAATTTCAGGAATAACCGTCCTCACTTTTATTTACAAGTGATCGATCGCTAGCTGTGTGTTCAGGCATTGTTAACCCATCTGCAGAGGTTGTTATAGTGCGATCTCAGCCGTGTTTAGAAATGTGACCAGAGTCAGCCCATCAAGCTGCAGGCCAGGGGAGGAATCGTGATAAACGTCCATCTCTTCATGCCATAGCAATATCTAGTTGTGGTGCAGAACTCTGCCACAGAACCAGACAGCCTCAGTGACAGATGAGGGTAAGATGTGCAGCAGTGTTGGCAGGCTAACTATGCTCTGAATGTGACATCAGGGTTGTGTGCTGGTTGCCAGTGGTGTAAAGGACAGTTTGAAAGCTGATATAAACAGGCAGACCGAAACACACACAGTATCCAGATACTCTAATCAAATCTGATTTCAACTGGGCCATGAATGTGGTATGAATTTGATTTGTAAATTAAGTTTGCATGTGCCCAGACATTTTGAAAGAGTCTGATTTGTATGTGGATATGCCAAATATCAATGTTTCCAGAGACTCAGGCACTTGTTTTCATACTCAGGAAATCAAAATGTGGCCCCAATTTCTCTGACAGCTGCAGCGATGAAACACCTGCAGTCCAAAAGCCATCGTCCAATCCCCAACCTTCCTATTTTTTATATCTGTGTGTGCTATTTGGTGTCATGAAGTGAAGGGCAGGGCAAAACAAATGGAAATGCACAAATGTAGTCGCGTTAGAATCTAACTTTTATGATTCAAGTGTTTTACCAGTCATTAAAATAACACTGTCTGCAGTATTTCTGCAGTTATGTAGGTCATCACAGCGTTTTACAACTGATTATTTGACTTGCTATCAGTTTCATCATTTTTATGGTTACTAGTGGTGATGGACTATCAAAGGAGTCCAGAGTAATTTCTGTCTGTGCTGTGAGGGACACAGAGCCGTGGACAGACTGACAAACTGGCACGGCCTTGCAGAGTTCTAATTTCTGAATCTCTCTTTATGTTACATAACACTTCTCCTCAGTCAGGGAGGCTGAACAACCACAACGCTCCATGGAAACATACAGGCAGCACAAGCAAATGTCAACTGTCTTAGTTAGTGAAGGCCATTACAGAAATCTCCCATCATGCATCTGCAAAGCATTAGTGCTGCCATTTGAAGGACCTTTCATTAAAAACTGTGAATTTACAATTCTTAATTGTATACCACAAGTAAAGAAGCAACCAGGGTCTAAACATCTCTGCCCCGAATGTCAACAGAGTCTGTTTTACCTGTGATTTTGGAGAGCAGTGGAGGCATTTGTTACCCTATTATGTAGTACCAAAAAG
This sequence comes from Notolabrus celidotus, assembly GCF_009762535.1. Lineage (NCBI taxonomy): Eukaryota > Metazoa > Chordata > Actinopteri > Labriformes > Labridae > Notolabrus > Notolabrus celidotus. The sequence goes on from NC_048275.1 coordinate 8,308,651, forward strand.
AAGAGCATAACAACCTCTGATGATGGAAGAATGAAGCCAACTCAGAGGTGCAAAAAAAACTGCAGTTCCTCAAGTGTCCACTAGAAGCTGGCTCCAAAAGCCAAGGAAACCTCATGAGAACTCATTTTACACTGACTGTTCTTACAGCAGAGTTAAACATGTTTACAGCCATGTACAGAAAGTAGATTTTGCTCTTGGTACCTCATTTCATAGCTCTGAAAATTTGTACAGTGGGTGAATTTTTCATCACTTAAAGGTGCTGTGAAGAACTTTTGTTTTGTATCGATTCTGGCGCCCTCTTGTGGACAAAGTGATACCTCTTATCTCTTGTCCTATACATGCAAAAGTAGTGTTTTCAACAAAAGCCTCATCCTGTTGTGTTCAACAGTCAGCTTTATCAAGCAATGTGATTATTTTCCATGAAAACAGTCAAATAAAGGCTGTTTCTGAAGCAAGATGTCCATCATCTGGTCTGACACCTACCCCCCCCCCCCAGGACAGTTTCAGGCATTAAAAATTACACCAGAGAAGGTGCCAGTGTTGCTGCTGATAGACTTGTTTGCTATTGAAGGTTATAAAGAGGCATCAGTATCATTTTCAGTCTGTTTCTCAGACAGTTCCAAACTCCTCACAGGGCCTTTAAATATTCTGATAAATCAAGGCTATAATTTATGCATATTTACATGGCTGATTTTACCTACAGGTGGGCGTGTTGTAGTTGTTTGCAAGGTGCTGAGGGAACAGCTTCAATAATTTAAACTATAGATATACACAGCAACAACATGGCTGCCAGCAGTAGTGAGGAGTTCGTTCAGTTCAGTTCAGTTCTTGTGGTATCAGACCTTGAACAAACTAAAGTCAGCCAAAATGTTTTTCGAAGGCTGTTGCAGCTAAAGGCAGCAGCACAACCAATTTATTTATCTTAAACAGAGGCATCCAGCAGAGTTAGAGAAATGTGTCTCACTATGCAATACACAAGGCCTCTACAGACCACAAACACTCACTAAAAAGCAGCCAACATTAGTGGAATCATTTGCCTATTGCTTTGTGCATAACAAGAAAGGGACACGCACTGACGCACTATCACTAAAGATGTGGTAACCAGTGGAGAAGCCCTGGGTTTATCCTTGTGCTTGAGACTTTTAACTTCAGCTATGTGCTACCAAGCCACAAGTATACTGAAGTTACCCAGCCTCATCTGTACGACTGGACACGTGCAACGATTGCTAGAGAACTGGAGGGGAAGTCATTTTATTCCACTTCAACACACATTTTGGTCGAGTGGAACCGTGAAGCCCTCCATGAGTTTGACAGTGTATTTTTATAAACCATGATTGGACTCTGCAAAGTGTCTCCAAAAAGCTTACTTTCTTGATGACTACAAAGGTGAGCTAATTGCCCAGGGGCTCAAAACTAGCTTTGAGTCATTTCTTTGTCAATTTAGATTTTCTCTTTTTTAAGGAAAAAAACATTTGATTCAAACTGTTTAATTGAGTTTGGTGTGTAAGAATTTGAGATTTCAATTCAAGGTGATATCACCCAGCACTAGGTAATGCCTCAAAACTACAATGCAATAGTTTAGAAGAAGATCATGGTTCAGGTTCCTGTGGGTTTTTTTAATCAAACAAATGCACCATGTGTCATCTCCATATGGACTTATGCACTCTCCATATTATGTCACTAGACTTTAACACCACATTGAAATAATAATCTGTGAACAGCATTGACATATCATCAAATAACGGTTTCTTCAGTGTCACATTCTAACAAGTGGGACTTCTGAACATGCTGCTGTTGCATGCTGTTCCTGATATACAAGTTCACCCAAAGACACTACATGGTTTTTTTTTTAGATACCACTTTATGCAATCTTATAGGGGGAGATTTAGGAATCTAGATTTGTGTAAGATAAGATATTGTGTGATTTAAACACGTCTGTGTTTTCATTTCTCTGTGGACAAATTTGCAGCATTTAAACACATTATGTCATCTTTCTAAGATACTTATATCCCTGCTTCATATACATCATGCACAGTGCACCCATTATGGTTAATATACATTATACACAGTCCACTTATTCAAGTTAATTTACTATTACATGCATAGTGCACCCACCCATCTTTAGACAAGACATGTTATTGCAGTAACAGCGTCACTGTGAGATGAGCTTGTTCTTATTCGCCTGTAGTACGTTATGTAATTCTTGTTTTGTTGTTTTGACTCTGCCATCTTAATATCTTACACAGAGCAGGGTAAGTTTAAATCCTCATTACTTCTGTTGTAGCCTCCTCTCTCTTCACTTCTGAGAGAGGCATTAGGGTTTCAAATGAGCGAAAAAAGGGGAAACCCTGCCATCGGTGCCAATGGTAATCATTTGGAAAGAATTGAAAAGAGGGGACCCAATTGAAAAAGTAAGGAGATCATTCTGGATTTTCCTGATCCTTACAAATCGCTCTGGATGTCCCCATTTCCAGGAATTGGAGAACATTTTAAGTCCCAAATTAGACAATCTTGGATTAAAGGAAAAATATGTAAATTATTGAGAAGGGTCCACCTTATGCTCTAAGCCTTGACCGGACACTCTATAGCAGAATTAGTGCTTTAAATAGCAGCTGACAGCACTTAGCGTTTGTTATTAACCTTTAAAACCTGCCAAGCTGCTGGGTATCAGTTCTGCATTCACATACAAAGAAAAATTAAGTCTTGATTTTTCTAAATTTGGCAACTCTGTGGGGAACTTGTAGACTGCATGGTATTGTTATGCCTCACTGATTATGTAAGTGTGTTTGCTGCCCTAGATCATGGTCTAACATGGAAGTTTAAAGGCGGCATCCATTACAGCTACATGAGGACACTTGGCATCCTCCCCAGAGGAGCTGCCAGTGAGAGCAGTTTCTGAAGCCCCTCGAGAGAAAAAATTGGATTTTGCCTCCACTTTACCACATAGGCAGTGTCTTTGAGTGACAGACTCATTTGCCAGGTTTTGTGGGTGGATGTTTATGCAAATGCCTCTCCTCTGTGGGCTGAAATAGCCATCCAGTGACAGGCCAAAACTAACTGGGTTGAAATGCAGGAACATACAAGCGAGAGGCTGAAAGCGGTGCATAATTTACATTAACATCTCTGGCACCCGGCAATAAGGGCCTGATAAAAATTTACCACGTTAAGCCGACCCACATGAAAGTTTTTTTTAGCCTTTTCTTTTTTTTTTAAATAAGACAAGAAAGGTAGCAGACATCTGACAGTGTTTATCCTCGGCTTCAAAGAGTCACCCTCACTTCAGAACTGTAGAGCAAAGCTGTTACAGACTCATGTGACTGTTGTTCGTGTTTTCTTAGAGGGATGAATAGAGGTTGTTGAGGCCCACTCTGAGGTGTGTTGCGCTCTAAATGAATTTGTCATATGAAAATCCCGATTGCAGTTGTCCAATTTTGTTTTCACAATGAGCTGAATTGCTCCTCTCTGCTGTGAGGCGAAGATACCGAACCTTTCACACACAGTGCTAGTTGGGTATAATGGAAACAAGTTCATGATGTTTCCTCTTTTCTACTGAATGTGACTGCAGGAAAATGTTCTCTTTTCATGGCAGGAAATCAGAGACGATGGGTAGTCTTGAATTATGCATTGCATGGTGATGAAAAAAGTCTAATTTGTATAATAAGAAGATGGGGCCGTCTTTTTCATCTTCAGACACTCATTACCTGTTGTGTTTGCATTCATATAGAAACCTTTTTGAAGTCAAAGAGAACAGGAGCACAACGGTGACTATCCCTTTGATTTGTAAGGTTCACTTATCTTTAACTCATAAATTGCAAAATAGAGGTCGGTCCTGTGATGTCTAAGCAAGACATGCAATTACAAATGGAAATGTTTCATGATAGATACGTGCTGCTGTTGTGTTAATAAAACACAAAAGAAGCAAACTGTATAGAGCCTTTTATAATAAACACCTTCAGCTGTGCACAATAGCAGAAGTGATGCAACTGCATGATGAGATGTAAAACAAGTTATTTGCAATAGAAAGACAAAAAAGTCTTTAACATGAGTGTTTGGATGCAAAACAGTCTTTGCTCAGACGTTATGACACAAATCAAAACTGTGTCATAACTGTTTCCTGGAGCACAGAAAGACCACTTGTTATGTGCAAATAATACATTAAATGATTACTTATTAGTGCTGCACAAGTAACCTCATTAGAATCACACTCCTGATGTGGGAATGTGCAATTATATAACTGCACAAAAGGCTGCGACTTGCAATTAATAAGTGCCTGTTTCTGGTTGTTTTGAGTCTGTTTGGTTACACTAATCAGCTGCTCTGATGGTGTGTGTAGTAGTGTACTGTACGCACAGCATGTCTGTATGATGACATGACATGACCAGAACACAGAATGACCAACATGGGTGCCAATAAGCAGGACCATATTGAGGGGGCCGAAGCTAAGTAGTGGCGAAAAAAAAACCTGACGTCATCTGTATGGGAATATTTTGGATTTGGGAACAGGAAAAAGTGCTGTGCAAAACTTGAAAAGCTAAAGTTTGTAAATCTTGTACAAACATTACTTATTTGCATCAGCACCTGAGAAGTGTCACTGCCTTTGCACTTCAGAATAATGTATTTTTTTAAGTTTACAGACTAACACTGTCCTCTGGTTGCACTTTGCAGAAATGACTTTTTATTTATTCATTTATTTATTTATTTTTGAAGTTAAATTTTTTTGCCTTTATTTTATAGGACAGCTGAAGAGACAGGAAATGTGGGGAGTAGAGAGCGGGGGAAGACATGCAGGAAATGGTCGACTGGCCGGGAATTGAACCGGCGACCCCTGCAATGAGGACTGTACCCTCTGTATGTGGGGCACCTAGACCGCTAGGCCACCAGTGCCCTGAAATGCCTGTATTTTTAACACTACTGGACAAACTTTTTTTTTACAGAAATGCCACTTCTTCAATTTCTAGTCTTTATTAATTGTCATGGGGGAAACAGTTTTACAAGCTTTTTGTATTTTCAAAATTTGAATTTAATGCACTTAATATTTGTATGTTTCAAACTGAGAAATAGATTTTTCAAAACCATCAGTAATCCCTGCATGTTCCTTTATAACCAAGCAGGTAGACTTAATATACCGTTCACTTTATTGGGAATGACAATTTTGTCCACTACAACCACAATTGCACAATTTCTCCAAGTCCTGCAGCACTAGTTATTATGCAAATGATTACAAGCCCTAAAGTTTGTTCAATAAGATCCTAACAGGTAAAAGAACCCTGCTTCCACTCACCTTTGTACGTGTTTCATTTTTAAATTAACATCTTCAGTGATTCGATCCTGCCCAAGTCACAACCTTTTACACCTTTTTTATTTAATAGGCAAAGCTCAAAGAGCTAAATAAGAGTCTGTGGCATTTCAAGAAGAATTTATGAGTAGTTGCGGGAGCTGCTGCTGCTGCTTGGATATACAGGCACACAAATCCACCACCTTTTCCTGTTCATAATAGCAAAGACGCATACAGGTGGGACACACGCTAATAAATCAGACATGCATGTTTCAGCGTTGTTTATGCATAATTCGTTTCTGGTGAAGACATCTAGAGCTCCAGAGGTGTGGCTGCCTCACATCACTGACTTAGAACTGGAGACTACATTTACGTAACCCATTACTCTGATTGCAGTTCTCCACTGTAATATGACATTATTATAGGCAGCAACTGTTACTCAAACATTTTACTGCGATTGTATTTATTGTTAGCAGTAAAGTATAAAGATGGACTTGTCACCTCACCTCCATGACACAGCAAAAGTGACGGAGAAGTGCCCTGCACAGCTGATTATCTGAGTTAAGAAATGGGGTTTTGAGCATTCCTTTGCAATTTATAGTCACTTTATCTGATATGTACACGGCAAAACTCAAATCTAAGCTAAAAGTGTCTCATTAAACTTAATTTAGGCAGCATTCACCTGACAGTCCAGATAAATGTCTTATTGCAAGACATTGCAAGCCAAAAATGAGAGCTGAATTGCTTGTAATGACTAAAACAAAATACCAATGGGGTAAGAAAAAATAACTTTAGTTTATTGAAATAAATATGATGTCTTAATTCCAGAAACCTAACACATAACTCAAGAAATGTAACTTTTTCCCCCCAACCCTTTGGCAGATTTCTTTTTTACTCATTACAGGCAATTCAGGTTTTACTCTCTGGTTTGTAACGTCTTGAAATAAAATGTTCATGTGGACTTGTCAGGTGAATGTGACTTAAATTAAGTCTGATACATTTTTTTTTCTTACTAGCCATATCACAAGACTACTTTCTTAGTTTTGAGGTTAAGCTGTGTGAATATCTGTTAAAATAATTATCAGTAGTAATATATGTAATAATCTTTATTTGAAGCACTAGCATTTTTTGCATGACACTTAATACAGAAATTCAGTTTAGAGAGCAATACTGTACTTTTCACTCCACTGCAGTAATTAGATAATAAATAACTAAATACTTACTGTTGTTATTGTTGCTCTTTGTTTGTTTAGAAGCTCTTCAAACATAGAATTAACTAACAGGGACGATGTCTCTTATTACTCAAAATTAGCTCCAGTAAAGCCAGATACAATACTGCATAATCCTGAATTTAAGTCATATAAGATATATGTATAACTGTTTAGTGTTTTTTGGGGCTCCCTGAAGAAAACATTTGAACAGTGCTCTTGCATGAAGACTTCTTAAGTGTTCAGCAATGTGTAGTTTGTATGCAGATGTGCAGCTCTTTCTAGTACTCTCAGATTTCACCAGCCAACAGCTACTCCTACAGCACATTGGCTCAGCTTACAGTAGCACTGATAGTCGAGACCCACTGCCCACAACCAATTTGCAGACTTACTTTAACCCCCTCCGCTCTTTTCAATCAAACCAGCCCTCTATAAGGTTTAACTTAATAGTATATAACAGTTTTCTTTATATGCATTGTTATGACCTAATGAGGGAGAAAAGCTGTTAAGAAGGGACACTGCTAGCCTGGTCCACCTCGCATGCTTTGACCAGCGAAACTGCTGCTCACTCCTTCCCCATTTAGCCAAAACTGTACCACAATAAAGGACCTCGCTGTGCATTTGATCGTGGAATATTGGTCACACAGGGGATTAGGACACAGCTCACTTTTCAGACGACTCAAAGGTGTTGAAAGTGTGTCTTATACACTGAATTTCACAGTAAGTGTTATTTATACATTAATGATTCATTATGGTGAATTTATAATACAGGTGTAGTTTATTTGTAACAGGGGCATTTTTTTGAAACTATGACTTTTCGATACTCTAATAAGAATGTTTAGCTTGTAATACATTTGTAATTATTTTATTTTCAGATCCAGATGACTCAGTCATTTTTCTTTAGATGTAGTTTCAGCTACATAACCCATTGTATAACTTAATTGCAGTTCTAGCTATAAATGCATTCATGCAGTCACTCTTTTGATGTGATTCTGACTGTAAATACTGGGGGAGAAGTTTGAAACCCATAAATCATATCCTCCACTTTTTAAATTGTATTTCAGTTTTTTTTCTTTCTTTCTTTCAGGCTTTCTGCATTTGATCGTGTCCCGTCTGCAGTTCAGCTGTGACAACACACGGCTTTAATTTACTCTGAGGCAGTTTGCAGTACACAGTCTGGGTGTAGTGGAGAGTTATCACTCTGACTTCCAATTGTCATGCTGCTGAAACAGAGCCTCAGGACTCAGATCCCAAATCTCTGTCAGATGAAGCACAGTCTCCACAGCTGATCTGCACCAAGCCCACTGCTAGCTTATCACTGTGAGCTGAGAGGCTAGTCCTATAGAGTGAAGGGTAATGTCTTTAGTTAGAGGTAATGAAAATATTCAAAAGTCAGGATTAGCAGAAATGAACAAATTCTAAAATTGGGATTCTGAAATCAGGCAGAATACCAGTTTTCAGATTTGTTTTCAATTTTATTAATTAAAACAAGAGTGAAAAAAATATGTTTTTGTTCTGAAATCTTTGTTTTTCATCCTCAGTTTTGCCCTAATCCTCTGTATCCCTTTACGTAAAATAAGGTGTGCATCATGTTGTTGACATTTCGCAGACACCACAATAGAATTTTTTCCATGCATGTTGAGGAAAATTTGCAGTGGTCTCTTTATTTGTATGTTCTTAAACCTAAATCACTAAATAACTAAGAGTAGACTAAAGAACTAGACGCTGTCTTTAGCTGTTTGCTAGCATGCCAAATCAATTATTGAATTCACAAATCTGAAATGAGATACCAATCTGATCCTGTAAACCTGAGTGATGCATGTTCAGTCTCCCTATAGATGTTATGTAAGCTGCTATTTAAAGCTCCATATGGATAGTTTAGCTTTTGATTGACAGCTGTCTGACAACATCCACAAACAGCCTTAGAGCTGTCATTAAACGTGACATTACATTTAATGACGCCTGGTGATAGAAATAAGCAAAGCTTAATGAACTTTGGCAGAGTGAATTGTTCATGCTGGACCCCAGCTCACTTTGAATGAATCTAATTGGGAACATAGGTTTACAGGCCCTCAAATAAAGCAATTATCAGAAAGTGCTTTTTGGTGTTTCACAAAACACTACAAGCACAAGTTCTATCTTTTTAATCCATTAACTAGCCGTGCAACATTAAAACCATACCATGCCTCATGTGGTGGACTCCATACTTTATGGTATCATAAATTTGTAATGGCTGAAAAACTGAGACTTTTGTGGTTCCAAAGAGCCCATTTGCATCCATGTGTGACAGAAGCAGAACTTTAAACATGGCAACAGTTTTTGTGGTTTCATATCACTCTGTAAAATGACTCAGGAGTCACCTCAGAGCCTCATGAATTTTTATACCCCGAAACAGCAACCAGGGCCGTTTGAAGAAGACACAGTTTATATTCTGTATGTATATTTTTGAGGCTCACACAGAAAAGAACTGCTCAGTCACTCACCCACAGACTCCATTATCTCTCCCTAAGAATTACAGTCCCTCCAAAAAGTCATTTTTGGTTAAAGGTTTGACCTCATTTGAGCTGTTTTCTGTACGTTTCTCAAAAGCGTTCAGTCTGCCTCAGACTCTGCAGCATCCTCTTTTTTTTTGACAAAGCAAAATTGGACAGAGACAGAGAAGATGGCTGTCACTTTCACACTGATGCGTGGTCCTGCAGTCTATCACACTGTCTGTGCAGCCTCTAGAGGTTAAATACAGAAGAATAAACAGAGAAGACACCAGGGAGAAAATATTGCATCTAAAAAGATCCAGGAGCCAAGGAAGAGAGGGATATCCAGCACAGGATTTAAGAGGGATAAGGACAGCGGGATATTCAGGATATTTACTATAGCTGAAGACAAATAATGCATGTCCAAGATAAAACAAACAGATTCTGTGCTGTTGAGCTTAGCTCCCTCCTTCACTGAATTGGAACTAAAATGGCCTCCAAGTGTACTGAACAATGGGGGTGAGCATAATGCAGTGTGACTACTGAGTGACTTGACTGAGATCCAAAGTGAATAAAAGGCCTCACTATGTGAGGCGGCGAGGCTGTGCTGCTGCAGTGCTCAGGACTTTGGCGGGTGACGGTGCATTAGAACGCTTCACACACATTTCATTTGCCAATAAAATCCTATTGCCATTTTCCACATGGCACACGGCCTGTGTCGTCAGAAGCTGTAATGATAAAATGAGCATCTGCAACTGCACAAATAAGCATCTGCAAGGAGTCTTAAAGTGGATATCACCTTCATATTAGAAGCAAAGAGATGTGAGGTTTATTTTCCTCTTAGTCATTTCAGCGCTCATTGAATTAAAGAACTCCTGTTGGAAAAACCGAAGCTATAAAATCCAAATAAACGATTGATTTATTTTATACATGCAGCACTGCATACACTGTCTCTCCAGAGGAAATCACAGGATCAGGACTCAAATGTGTGATGTCATTTCTAGCCTACTTCTTGTACTAACAATGAATTTAGAGGCCCACTCTGTGGACTCATCAAATATTTAATGGAATATTTTACATCAATATGAGCTTCAGCTCTGTGTATCGTTATCTGCTTTAAAACAAATGAATAAACCCTTATCTCCAGAAAACATCTGACTGTCACTGCCACGTTTGTCATCTTTTTTTTTCCACTTTTACCTACAAGTCAGCGACAACAGGAAATAGCAGGCGTGGGCAGAGAGGAGCGCGGTTATATGAGCTGAGATATCTGGCGGAATCAAAATAAGGTCTGAATGAGCCATTTCACATTTTCATTTTAAAAGTATCTCCTTGTGAAATTGTCTTTTATCTGACAATATTTCAGAAAGTAGAAAAGGCAGTTGCTGCAATTCTTTGAACCAGATACTTATAGAGCGGTGACATGCATGTTTCTGTTCGAGGCTTCATTATCAGGGGGAACCTTGGAGGACTTGCAACAAAGCTGTCAGACAATAAGACTCCTTGACCCTGATCCTTGAAAACTGGCAACAAAACGGGACAAAAAGCGACACACTTTTCCTAAGCCAAGGGCGGTCCAGTCGACTAAGCCACAGTACAAGACAATGCCTCATGTTGTCGCTTATTTCCTGGAGCCGGATGCAATTTGCAGATGATTTGAACGCTACATTGTGAATTTGAGGATTAAAGCTTGTATTCTTGTAAACACTGATATTGCACAGGATCTGGGTGAGAATATGCTCTAAAATGTCTGCTTGTAGTTCTTATCTGGCACCTGTACGCCTCCTTATGCAGGTTGTTTTAAAATAACTGCACCAGGAAGAGGGGAATTTGTGACCGCGTATCAGATCTGTGAAACATTCTCTACCCAGCATTTGCCTATTTTTAATTTGTCTTCCCTGAAATTCTGATTCACACAACCGAATCCGAACACTCATTGGATTGAAAGCCTGAAAACAGCCAGGACACGTCATCCAAGAGCAGACAGTCACTCATTCACCTATGGGCAGCTCAGAGTCATCAGCCTACTTGACTTGCATGTGTGGGATGTGGGAGGAAGCCCACACGAACGCAGAGCACAAAGAGGAAAGAAGAAACGATAGGGAATTAAATCTGTCTTGCTGTGAACGCCACTGCGCCGCTGTGCAGCCTCTTTTTACAACTTTTATTCATGAAATGGGAGAATATGTGATAAAAATAAAACTGCATAAATGACTCATCCGAGTAGTACATCTGTTTGGGATTTTATTGTGTCACCATGGGTTTCCAAATGGCACCAAATGAAGGAATGAGGTCTGTCCTTTGTCTGCATAATCACCTTAAATAGTTAAGAGCTTTAACCTTTAAAATGTTTGTCAGTCTCTGCATGTGTGAAAGGCTGGTGGGGCATTTCAGTGGCAGGGCTGGAGTACACAACCTCGAGCTTCTGCAGGTCTTTGATGTGCTCTGACGCCATCCTCTACCAGGAACTGAGAAGATCAAAGACAGGCGATTTTATCAAATGGAGCCCTTGTCGACTGTTTGTAATGCTTTATTCTTCATCAGGAACACCCACTCTGTCACCGCTATGCCACAGGAGACACAGTGCTCTTTTAAACCCAGTGGTGATCTCCCCCCGTTATCCAGATGAAAACGGATTTATTCAAACCTCCCATCAACTCGTCCTATAAATAGAAGCTTGTGGAAAATCTTCTGAGAGGGAAAAAAAATAGGCTTTGCTCTTAAGCTGTTATTAACATGCTGATAGAAAAATGTCAAATGTTATTTGGAAGGAGGGAGTTTTTTGTGAAAATAAGCACCATGCTTCCCAGTGCTATTTGCGATTCGAACAGCAGATCCATTAATTGATGGGATTATCGGACACATAAAAAAAGACAGCTGAGTCATCCTCTCTGCTGTTACTGCACATGCTACTTGACCGCATGGCGAGTTGTAATGGTAATTTGCATCAGTGACTGTATGCATTATTGCTTAAGGGCTCTACTGAAAGGGTAGGTGAACGATACTCCAAATGAGTTTATCATCCAACTTGATGGAGGCCAACCACTCAATAAATCATGTGGAAATTTAGAGCAAGAGTGACTCTGACAAAAGCACTAAAAATACTGAAGGCCTTGTGGCAGCTAGCTAGGATATTTCTGGATGAAATTTATGACAAAATCTGCCTTAAGAAAAAGCGATGTAGCAAACAACTGAGCCACAACAATCAATGCTCACCTGTTCTTCTTGATTAGAAATCTGCCACTCGTTCTCCAGGGTTCTACTATAACAAATGCTATTTTGGTAAGTACCACAGGGGAGAACGCTACACAACTACCTGCTATTTCCCCCCCTCCAAACAAAAAAACAATCTAAAGGTTGACTCATTATTTTCAGTTCAGCGTGCCGTGATGAATGCCCCTCCTTTGTGTCTCGTGGTAAACGCACCTCACCTCAGAAGTATACTGGGAAAATGCCTCTGGGGTTTATTCTCTGCTATCTGTTAAAATGCAAGCGGCTATGTGTCAGGCATGCAGGGCTCCCTTTGTGATTCGAAGTGTGCAAACTACAAAAAACTACCCCTGCTACCGTGTGGCACTAATGAACAGAATCATTACGGCCTTATCATAACCGTTTACCACTACATGCTCACTCAAGTGTCTGCAAGTGTGTGTGTGTGCATGTATAGGTGTGATGTATAAGCACGTATACACACATGTGGATTACAAGTGCAAACAGGTCTGCAGATTACACCATTTCCTTCTGTAAGAACTTTATGTGACCAATTGCTCAATTCCAACAAAACACGTTGCATTGCTCTATGGCAACACGGGACAAGTAGCCCATCTATGTAAAAGGACAATCTTTAAAAGTAGTCTTTTATTAATAAGGTTGAATTATTGGGTTTAATGTTAGTTGCATTGCATGAGCAATGTGATCCAATCAGACGCTGCTGCATCCACGATCCTATTCGTCCCACATGACAGAGATGCCATTAAAAGCCAAAGGAGTGTGCACATTGGCCACTGTTGTTGTTGTTTTTTTGTAGGATGACATAAATGTATATATAACACATAAAAATAATCTTTGGATTTGCAGCCATTTTAACTCTGTGCTGATGTGTAGAAAAACAGCCATTTTAAATTCACAGCAGTGATAGTGCATTTTGAATTCAGTCCAACCAAATAAAAGACCCCGTATTTTATGTGGATTCGGTTTGTGCTGCTGTGGTCTTTACTACACCCAACTCCTCTGGCAGCTTTGTTCTTGACTCATTTCTGAGCCATCTGCAGTCTATAGATCTATGTGTGCTCTTTGTTTCATGGGCCATCACACTTCAAACATGCAATAAGGGCAGAGAAGGGAGTGATTGACGTGCACATTTAACTGACATGATTACTTTCTTATCTATGCATACAGTAGTCCATTAATTCTACATCTATGTCAGCAAAAGAAGAGGAAGATGACAGGATACTCACCTTCTTTAGGAGGTCGTTTCACTTCTGCACTCAGATTGCAGACCTGCCCAGCTTGTAGTTGGGGCGACAAGCATCCCTCTGTTTGTGGATTCAAAGGTAAAACCACGTTGTTGAGCATGAGCATGCTCTCTGATTCTCCATCGCCTAAATGCTGAGGACATGTGCATTTTGAGTACACGATCCCACACGTCTCCACCGTCCCTTTCTCTAGTTTCAGGCAGTTTTCCAGCCACGTACAAAGCACTTGACACCCAAACTGGCTGGGGCTCGCCTTATTCAGCACCAAAAACTCCACAATGGATTTCTCCTCCTCATCCAGCTTCTGCGGCGTCAATCCGTTGTAGTCATATGGGAAAACTCTCCGAAGTTGAACAAAATTCTTGTCATACAGCAAAAATACATAAATATTCTTTGTATCGCACAGGTACACTATAGACTCGTTGACTTTCAGCAACTCGTTGATCTTTTCGTGTGAGTAATGATCAAACTGATAAGCAAGCAAAGAATATTCAGAGCAGCTCAAGTCTCGCTTGTATAGCTTCAGGTAGATGCTGTATTTGGTTGGGTCTGGGTTCTCCAGCGTCCATGTACAGTTTGTATAGTTCTTAGGAAACATTTCAGTCACCGAATATGATCCATAAATGACCCCCTTGACCAGAGTGGAACACCAATAATCTTGGGCACCAGTTAATCCAAACATAACCAGAAGATAGGTGGAAAATATATAAATCAACAGGTTTCGAACAGCCTTCATCCTATGTCATTTGGCCTGCAGGGAGAGATGGAGAGAGTCACACCAAGGGTTTTTAAATCATTGGGCACATGAGACATGATGGATCTGTATCGAGTGTGATTGATGTGCTTCACACATTTCTTATCACGCTGACCATGAAAATGGAAAAAAAAAAGACACATTAACCTCAGCAACATGTCTTTTACATCCCCAAGCTGCCTCCTTTATGACTTTACTTTGTGCAAACATTGCCACCTTGTGGTTGCTTCAGACAGTATTTATTTATTTATTTATTTTGGGGGGGAGGTGGGTGCAATAATGTGAGTCACTTAGACATTTATAATTGGGTCGTATTTAGTATGGCACGATCCCCTGAGATATATTCACATAAAGCTGTTTTTTAAAAGATGTGTCATTAGAGAGATAAACTGTGAGGTGTCAAAGTCAGTGCGGTGCTCACGATCTGTGGCACGCAACTGCTCATTTTTACGCAGTTACCAGGATCTCTCTCTCTTTTTTTTTTTTTTTTTTTTTTTTTTTTGGGTCCAAATCAAGCTGTTTTCTTCGTGATTTAGTCTGTTTCTCCCTCACACGACAGTTAGATAACACGAGGGAGACGAATCCACAGACTGAAAAATGTCTCTGCGTCCTGTCTGCATGGTCATGGCTTGTCTTCTTCCTGCGCGCTCGGTCCACTACGACCTGCATGTCTCCGAAAATTCAGAGCTTGACATATTTGACAATGCAATTTGATAAAGAGCCAGTGTGTGCTTCAGTGTGCGCATGTAGTGTGTTTGTGTATGTGTGTGTTTCAACTGGCATGCTTGCGTGCGCGCGCCTTAGTGTGTTTGTGTGCGAGATGGAGAGAGAGAGAGAGAGTGAAAAAGGAGAGAGAGAAAGAGAGAGAATGCAATGCGATGTCCTGATTGCTTTAATCCTACAGGCAATGCAGCTGTGAGCAGTGTCACACAGCAGCGCGTGCGTGCGTGCGTGTGTGTGTGTGTGTGCGTGCGTGTCCCAAACTGTGTGTGTATGTGCACGTGTGTAGGCGTTGAAGTAGGCTATAGATACCAGAGTCTGGAGAACAGATTATTTAGCACTTATGTCTCTAACTTCTTCTTCCCCCCCTTTTTGGAATGTGAAAAGCTGCCCGTCACAGCACATTAGGATAATAAATGTGTTACATAAAGATTTGTGGAAGCAGTGTTGAGTGAGATCAGCTTTTTAGTCGTGATAAATCCATACGATTCCACATCCCTTCCCCTTTGCAAGATTCACGGCCAAGGGCTGCACGGAAAAGGGGAAATCAGTATTCTGGAGACGAGAAAACGCTCGTCAAGAGACGCTGATTTTATTGCTGGGGCTTCTAAGAGCAATTTCGTCTCGAGAGGACATCTGAATATAGAGACACGGGCTCCATCTCATGCAGTGTCAGTTCGACGCTCGGCGCTTTAAAGTGATTTTTTTGCCTCTGAAGAGAGAGAGATCAGCTCTTTAAAATCATCTGTTAAGCACCCTGCACTAATACGAGGGGATGAAAGCTCCAAAGCCATCATGTTGAATAGACAGGACACATATTTAACAGGGGGAGGCTAAACTTTCACTGACGGATGACATATGAAAAAGAGCTTTTCAGGTGTAGCTTCATGCAATCAGAATAATAATGATGATGATAATAATAATACAAATAATAATAATCTTACCTTACACTGCGGAAGCTATGGCTATTTTCCCAACATACTTGACCACATCCTTTATAAATAAATTCTGCAGCCCTCCAGTGAATCAATACTCCCCATTCCCGACGATACAAGTCCGGCGCAACAAGATGCTTCAATGGATGAAAATAAAATGCGTTACACTCCGGTCTGCCCGCTCATATCCCCCCGTCTTCTTCTTCTTCTTCTGGGTTTTTCCCATCAAAACGGAGCGCAACAACACACGCCAGCCACCGAGAAAGAGGGGAGAGAGAAAGAGAGAGAGAGAGTGAGAAGGAAGGAAGGGGGAGAAAGACCAGAGAGAGACACCCAGACCAGAGAGAGGAAGAAATTCTTGGAGTGATGAAAAGAAGAGAGCAATTCTTACAGTATTACCATAAATTCATTCCTTCACGTTTCTATTTCTATTCCCACTGTTATGTTTTTTTTTCTCCTCCTCTCCTCTCCTGCAAGTCGCACAAAAAACCCCCCCTTTTGGAAAAATGGGGGAGGATTAAAAAAAAAAGAGAGATCCGTAGTGTGTGGATGTGAGATGTTGGGGGCTAGTGAGTTACAACAGAGAGAGAAATAGACGCGCTTTGCTCGCTGCTTGCAGAGCTCCAGGAGCAGGCTGCAATATCACGTCACACACTCTAAGATAAAGCACGTACGTACGCTTCTTACTGCCGCTGCGTCTGGCACCACCAATACTTTCTCCCCTGCCCTCCTCCTTCCTCCTTTTTTTTTGCCTTTATCCTCATGTATGCCTCCCCTTAATTCGAGTCAAAAGGGTTTCCCCCCCTGAACTGGACCCTCTCAGTTGCGCTCAGACAACGCTGCTGCAGCTTACTCCATCACAGGAATATACTTCATGGACTTTTATTTTGTAAATTTTTTTGTCTTAGAGGAGAATAATGATCATAAAAACAATCCACGCGCTCTAACAGTGGGACCTGAAAGCTCGCTGGTGTGTTCTCTAATTTTCCCCTCCTCTCCTGATGGGTGACAGCCGCTCTTGTTTTGACTCCTTGCACTGGTTGGTGGTGAATTTTCGCGCTGCACGTCCTCCTGCTCGCCTCCTTCACGCTGCAGGAAGAACTCGAGCTTATGGGGGCAGCTTGTGATCTCTTTGGAAAAGTTGTAGACATGCACCTTACAGGTGCAGCACAAACCTGCTTTGTTTCCCCCCTTTATCTTCTTCACAGGCATGTTTGTTCTAAGGGGCATACATGTGTGTGTAGACTACAGTATATTCAAGGTAAGGATAAAATGTACGCATGTGCCACTTGAGGAATAAAAGCACTTCTTAGACCACATCAGTGATAACGATTTTTTTTCCTCCACTTGAATGCGTTGCCCTGACGTTCAGAAAGGCATTCATTTCAGAATCAGCTGTCAATTAAATCCACTTTAACCTGCAGCCTACAGCAGTTGGTCGCTGACAATGCTGCATCAATGGCTTTGCAAAAGCCTTCATTGCCTATTGGCTGAAGAATGGAGCCCTGATGGACATGGGGAGGTAGCACAGTCCTCTGAATCGTCTGCTGATCACATTGCCTGCCTATTGAAGATGGGGATCTTTTCTTTAGCAGAGGCAAATAAAGCAGCACATTCCTAATTATGGACCTTGTGCACTAAAAATGGGAAATTAATATGCATGACCATCACACATTTTGGAGCTCACTTCATTTGCATATCCAGAATAATTTGCATATTCAAAAAGGGAGACACTAGATTGGGCCATGCAGATAGAAGCAATTGTTCCTGCAGTATAATTTTACCATGTTTTTCTCCCCTCTCTTTCCTCCTCTGTTTTTGGAGGGTTGGGTCAGCCGCTCTAATCATTTTGCTGTGCACAGTTAACTCTCATTAGCCTGGCCGTCTCATTCAGGCCTCGACTGAATGCGTTCCATGTGAGCAGATGCTGCATGAAGAGCCTATTTGTTTATTTATTTCCAGGAAGTTTCAGCATGAAGTGTTGGTAAGAATGCTCCAGAGCTGCACACAGAGACTATCAGCCTCAGCAAGCAGGGAGAGAATCTGAAAGAACATGTTTATAACCCCGGCATCCTGTACCAAGCAGCGTTTACAACATTGTTAATCTGCTGCCAAACTTATAAAAGAGATTGGAGTCATTCGGCGCAGTTGGTCGGCGTGGCCTGCGACTGCTTTAGCTTTCTAATTCCAGTCTTCCCCAGGCATTGAGTGGAACAACAGGGGTGACCTCGAGCCAGCACACTTTCCACTCCATAATGAAGACTTGGGCGTTTAGGGAGCTTTTGAATCAGTAAGCTAAGAGGAGGAAGAAATTCATGCAAAGCCTTATTGGACAAAGAAGCTACAATAAGCATCTCTCCACTGACTCATGGGGAGGCCTATTGCCAGGCTTCAGGACGGCTGCCATAACACATTCCCAAACTGCACCCTGCATGTTTGGTTATTTTGCAGCCTGGAGACATGATATAATTCTCGAGAAAATGTGGTCTCATGTTGTTAAATCATATCAGAAATAATAACAGGACAAGGAAATCAAATCTAGAACGATATAATGTGCATTGTGTTTGTAATAACAATTACAGTATCATGTGTTCTATAAAATGTAATTTCCCTGCAATGGTCTGGAGGCTTATGATGAATAAAAACTATAAATGGCATCATGTGGTCTGTGGTGATTTTGAATTATTTTCATTTCCCTCATCTTCTGGTCACAGGGATGATAAATTGCTTTATAAAAATACTGAAATGCTGAACAGGAAGTATACATTTCCAAACAGAGATGCTCTATTCTCCATACAGAACATTTTGAAAACCTTGTCTTGCATTTTCTGAAACATCTTTATTTTGCACCCAGCAGAACACACACCGCAGAACAATTTATCCCCTGCTAGAATCTCTAAAACATTTGTGATATATCTTGTCTAATAGCGACCGCAGAATCTGTCATATTATTCTGTCAACTGGAGAATCTGTTTGAGCACATGGATTCTGAATTATTCATGACCTCGCATAAAGAATAGGCCTATTATCACCTGCTCCTGTTGGTGTGACTGAACCTGTATGTGTATGTGTGTCTGCAGAATAGTACATCTCTTTGATATAATGGCTGCTTTACAGCAATCATATCCATTACAAAATCTCACGGGATAAACATCAGTCTATTGATCATGTGATAAACATCAGTCTATTGATGTAAACCAGCCATTATGAATCATTATGACTGCCCTAGGATTATATGAACTATCACTCCTGCAGAAAAATTATGGGTTTTTCTTTTGTACTCACCAGTGCACACAGGCGTGCAGGACTCTCTCCCATACACAAACACACACTCCCATCGAGGCACATGGGTGGAAATCTCCAGGCACTAGTGAAATGTATTCAGACTTTCAGCCCAACTCACTCACCACCAGGTAGTCCATATGTTACATTTGTCTGAGCACAGTGATAATGGGCTTGTCCCTGTTGGAATCTCAGCAGGATGACTTATTGGAAAAATCCCAAATGAGCAAGTCTGAAACAAGTTTTTCTTGAACTGCTGATTTATTTTGTGCATCCTCCTGCGCTGCTGCAGAATAACTTGTTACTCTAGTTGTCATAGCATATGATATATATTTCTTTAATGGTCAGATGTGGGAGCAATCTCTTGTCTCTTTACAACTGCACTGCTGCTTTTCTCCAGCACATTGCCATGCTGAAGTGATACATCTGCCTTTCCCTGCTGCAATGTCATATGAGTATATTTTGTGCACTACAAGCAGTCACCCCTCTGTTTTTTTGGCATGATTGCAGCAAGGCTGTGAGGATATCAACTCAAATGGAAAGTCTGTCAGTCAGTCCACAGTTCTCATTGACTATTGGATGGATCGCAATGAAAGGTTTTGAATACATTCATTGTCTCACGAGGATTCATTCCACTGACTTTGGAGATCCCTTGACTCTTTCTTTAGCATCTACACCCGGTTGTTTTTGTTTGGAGAATATTTTGACAACTTTATGATGGATTGGTGTTAAAATTGAAACTGATACCAATGGTCTTTAGGGAACAAATTCAAAATACTTAAAGCTCAGGTTGGATATTTTCAGAAACTAGGCCCCTAAAAACCTGCCAGAATAATGCATTTAAATAATAATGCACTGACTCCCAAATGCAGCCAACCAAAAATCACATTTCGATATTACAGGAAAATTAGGTTAGCCGCTAATATGCCCAGGAGCAAAACAACGGCAAACTCTCAATTTAACTTTGAGCCAATGCAATCAATCCTCATCCCTGAAATACTCACCGATATTGACCTGTGTTTTATTCAGTTGTATTTGTAATTAATATTGTGAGCCTCTCCTTTTTTTTTTTACTCTTTTGGACTCAGTATTTTAAAGGCAGTGGTTGCTATGCCTGGAGTAGCACTGTTGTTTGCAGGATTTCATGCCACTGAGTCAGGCTTTAATATATTAAACCTGCAGGGACATAGGCATTTGTTAGAACACAGCCAACAGGAACATCCTCTCTCGGTGGTTTGTCACAGTGCCCAATCATAGAGAAGGACAAAATGAGTCAAACTGTAAAGTGCGTCCAAATGAGGAAAAACAACTCTACAGTATTCTCAACCAAAGCCTGTCACGATAACAAAACGCCTGAAACCAGAGAAAACACATGATTTCCCCACGTCAAAGAAATATTTGAGTGCCCTATGGCTACCAGAGAGGCAAGAGTGTACTAACAAACTCAATACTGTTCAAATGTCTCAGTTTTCTTTCTTGTACCATGTTTTCATGGAGAATTAATCCTGTTGATTGGCCAGAAGGGAAACACTGTGATATGTACAACTATGTGTCCTTCATCATCATCAAGTGATATCATCCTTCAGGCTCGAAAAAAAATCAAGAGCAGGCTTTGTGTTGCTGAGTGCAACCTCGACATCTAATGTGGCAAAATTAGTCAGGATGTCATACTTTTCACATTCTTCTGCCTGAAGCTTCAGAACTTATTGACCCGTGTGTCTATGCCTGTTTTCTTAAAGGTACAGGTTTCTTTTTATGAAAGAAAAATTAACCCAAAGCACAGTTTTTTGTGATATGATAATTAGCTATAGAGACCAAAACCATGTTTTGAACCAGGCAGTAATCGTGTGTATTTCAGCGTTTTAAGCATAGACTGTATAAAATATGGATGTAGTATCTGTGACATCACCCATCTGTTTCTGAAGCGCTGTTTTGAGGCCGATCGTCGGCGGTAGCCATATTGCTGCTGTGGAGCCAGTGTGACGTAAAGAGGCGGAGTTTGAGCCTCCTAGCCAACAGCTACTGTGTTCCTGTAGTCAGCTGTGCCTCTCATTGGAAGATTTGTAATCTAATTATCTTCAAAATTGCCACGATAGAAAAAACTTCACCCCACTACAGTGTGTGCCGATTAGTGATGTGTCGGTCTCGAACGATCCGCATCTAAGAGCCGGCTCTTTGAAGTGAACGACGGGAGCCGTCTACTGACTGGGAGCCGGCTCCTGACTGGGAGCCTTTTTTTTCTCCTCTTTTTCTGTTAAAGCTTCACGTGATTGGTCAAGACATATGGTGGCGTCTTGACCAATCACATGTCTACATTGAGCAGAACGGGGATGGAAGGGGTTACAGACACACACAGCACAGTGAGCAGCAACAGGAGGGATACGAGTCGGGAGAACGTGCGCGACAGACAGAGAACGTACTGGAAAGGTGAGAAAACGAGTGACTGCAGGAAACACAGTAAACTGTGGACACATTAAAACGGCAGAGATTCTTAAAAGGCAGAGTGTAGACTGTGCAAGGTGATAGTGTCTTCAATCAGGGTCCACAAAAAACCTACAAAGACACATTAGAACTGTCTGTGAAGGATCTCAGTCATCCAGGTCATAGACATTAGAACTGTTTATCCATCAGTGCAATAAGTGAAGAATAAAGACAGTGAAAGGAACCTGCTGTTAATGAAGGTGTTTAAAAGTTTATAAATAATATACATGCAATTAGAGATTGGACCTTTTAGTTAAATTGTGATGGGTCTTGTTTTTGTACTTTATAATACATTTTTGTAGCACTCTGCTCTGTGTTGAGTATATAAATAAAGCCTCATGAATAATACACATTTGATATAATTTATGTTTTTTACATTAGTTACTCGTTTTACATATAATTTTACATAAATTTTGGGTCATACATTAATTCAAACAAGAAAAAATCTGAGGAGACACTTGGGAGCCGAAAGAGCCGGTTCTTTGTAGTGAGCCGATCCAAAAGAACCGGCTCTCTAAAAAGAGCCGGAATTCCCATCACTAGTGCCGATTGAGTAATGAGCTATCCAGACTACTCTCATGTTCTGTACCAGGCTGTAAACATGTTTATTTCTGCTGTAAAGATCGTCTTTTTCCCCATTCATGTCTATTTGACTTCTGGTACTTCAGGATCTGGCCTCAAGTGGATTCTCGATGAACTGCAGGTTTTAGCACTTCTGCATTGGACTCATATTTTTAGATGTTTGGTTTTAATTCAAGCTCTGATTAGATTCCTTCTTTTTTTTTAAACAGCCTCAAGTGGACACTCGAAGAACTGCAGGCTTTTTCTACATTTTGGCTTCATTTTTGAAAACCACAGGGTGCTGCATTTGTTGGCACAAAGATGTGTCTAGACAGAATTGCTATCGAATAATGAATCCTTTGATCCCCTGAGTCCTCCTCTAGCGCCACCAAGAGGTTCACGTTCAGGACTTTTGGGGAAATATCCCCAAGCAATTGAAACCTCTCACAGCAGCTGCCGTGGCTGACTTTTAGTCGTGTTAAATGTCTCTTGTGAACCTTGTAAAAGTTCTCTTTGTGCTGCATGATTCATGAAAAAACAATGGTCTCACAGGAAGAACTCCCAGATCTCGTACTATTTAGAGCTACATGATTAAATAAGGAAGCAGAAACCTACCTTGGGACACGACTGGAAGAGCATAATCACTTTCACACACGTGGCAATGCTAAAGAAAGTCATGGAAATGTCTTCACATACTAGACTGTGTTTTAGGTAATCATCATGAACAATCCCTGTTTGACTCATTTAACACACACACACTGTTTGCAGTATGGATCTATGCTTACAGTAATGTTCTTCATGTGTCCTCCTTTCTCTTGGACGTCACAATCGGTGTATACAGACTTGTGTCTTGTGGTTCGATGCAATCATTACACTAATGATGTACCACTCTATTAACAAATTAAAGTGTGGGCACTTTCCTTGCATCCCTTCAAGGGCTGTTTTCCCATTTTTCTTCATATTTAATTAAAAACTGTTGCAGAAATTGCAGAGTGCCGTGGTCTAGATTAGGTTAAGTGCTGAGGGCAGTTCTTGCACTTCTTCTTGTATGGCAATCATAAACACTTCAAGTGAGTGCAAAGGGAAATGTACGTTAGGCGTATGAGATAATCAATGTCTGTCAAAAAGATGCATAGTTCAGGCTCCTCTAAGATATATTGCACATGCAATCAATGTATCAAAATGACTTCCCATGTGTGGAGTATGAGCCTTTTGACTCCTGAGCTCACATGAATCTTGCTAGTCAATACCAACATTATTAACCACATTTACTCATACTAGCAACCCCATTTGAACTGAAATATTTAGAAGAGATTTGGTTCACTCAAGAACAAAGCTGAGGAAAGACAGTGCCTTTATTCTTTTGCTTTTTCCTTGCAAACAACAGAAGTGTAAATAACTACACATATTTGCATTTATTGCCCTATTGAGTGAGAAATTCTCTCGGGGAGCCCCTGGGGAAAACAAAATGCTGCATAAAGAGTTCTTTATTATCTGAAATTCATCACTAGGAGATGGTCTTTAAAACATGCACGACTTGGGATCTTATTCGCTTGTCATTTATCAATAAATCAAGGTTAAAGAGATTCACTTTTATCAAAATTTTAATGTGAATGAAACATTTAACAGCCCTAAAACATTAAAGTTTAAGTATAGTTCATTATTTTATAAGTGGAAACGTATTTCAAATGTTTTCACAGACTGTTCTACCTTTTCTGCTGACTTAAACGTTACTTTGAATTTAAGCCTGGTGCAACCTTGCGTGATTAATGAGGTGAAATGTATGGTGCAGCGACATTCTGATCTCTGATACGGTCACCTCTGCTCATATATATATCAGGTCAAGGTCTGTCTTATATGGGGCTGAATGTTACTGCGCTTTCAATGCAGTGTCTTGGCAGGAATCAAGGAAACCTCAAAGTTGGTCAGAAGTGAAACAACTCTTTAAAGGGGTGAGATAATGTCACCTTTTAACAGCAGTGACGGTGCTGCTTTTATCACTTGCTGCTGTTTTTTGTCAGCCAGAAGAGCTAAAAGCACTGACAAACCTTGAACTTGACTAAAATGTTGAGTGTGACACCGATAACGCAGATGAATCTATTTAGGAGATGAAAATCAGAGTGATAGATGTAGTGCACGGGGTAAAATAAACACACAGCACTTATCTTTTTAAAGCTTTATTAGAGGGTGACTGGTCCACTTGCATGGCAGGGTTTTTAGGACTGCATCCAACTGTGTGTTGTTGACCGCCACAAACACTGCGCTTTTTGATTACAGGCTTTGAGTCCTGATGATGAGGCTTAGACAGTGTGGATGCTGCCTTTAATTAATCATTTCAAATAGCTTTAAGTACACAGTTGAGCAGGCAGTCACCCACACACAGCACAGTGGTCAGTATTTGACTCAGCGGGGATGCTGGGTGCACTATCACCGATGTTGTTTCGCTCCAGCGGTGTGACTGCAAGAATCAGGATGTTGAGATGGAAATAATCAGAAATCCTGCTTCTTCAAAAAATAAATACACCCCAGCCAGCAGCACACAAATATGAAAACGAGGTTTACAGGTGCAAACCAAGACGTTCACTGACATGCTACACTGCCACCTTGAAAATTGCAATTTTGCAGGTTTTATATGAAGGCAGGGCTGGAGGGAAATTGATAGACTCAGGCGTCTGTAATAGTGTCATTGGCTGTAATTTTTATGTGCACACACCGGCACAGTTGAGTAATGGGATTTGGGTCATTTTGATCATATTTTTGGCATTTATTGATCAAAAGAATATACAGCATAATGTGGGTAATTATGCATCAAGTAGAAAAGCTTTTCCCAGTTTAGTACTTTTAAAGAGGAATAAATTGTATCATCAGGGATGCTGTCACAAAAAAGGCAATCAAACGTCAGGAGAATTGTAAGATCATGATGACAAGTGTGTTTTCTTTTATACTTTCCCTCCAAGGTGTTTTTGATGTTAAATATACCAGTCTGCTGTCTTCTTGAAGAAATTTGCCTGTCAGGCTTCTCCTTTTAGAGTTTGGATGCTGCTGAGATCCACCAAACCGAACCAAAGCTCTCAGCCACGCGGTTTCTTGTTTACCATATGGCTCGGCATAAATATTAATACATTCACTTTCATTTTTAATACAAGTGTAAAAAAAAAAAAAAACTGTGCATAAATCGGACGAGTCTTAAGAAGAGGAATATATGGGTGGAATTCAAATGCAAGAAACCTGTTAGTGAGCTTTGCAAATGCAGGCTGTGCAGCCTTACTGGGACAAGATACTACCAAGCTTCAATAGGCACCATTTCTTTAAAAGACATTTCTCATTCAGGAAAAAAAATATGTAGTGTCTGTCATGCATGTGTGACCTAAACTCTGCCAGTCTGGCGCATAGAGCTCTGCTTTACATTCCACTCACACTCCTATTTGCCTTTTCCATGCCTGGGTTTAGAGCTGAATTTTTAAACTAGGTATTTTTTCCCCAGCATTGTTCCTTTTTTTGTCAGAGACAATGCTGCACTGCATGAATCCTCAGGGCCTTTATCCGTTTCCTTTGAATGTGGTTCCAACCACCAGGTCTTAGACTCCCACAAACCCCCCCTCCCCCCCTCCTCCTCTCTGGCTGTGTAAATATTCCATGAGCCACTGCCCCCACACTGTGGATTGACAAGCATTACTGACTTTAAAACTTCATCTTTATCAGCCGTTTGGATGCAGGCGTAAACCTTTATGTTTACAAACTGCAATCTTCTTTTGAAAGAACACTCTGCAGGCTGTATTATGGTTGTCACAATATATGTGTCATTATCATGTGCAGTATTTCTTCAAAATATCAGGAGCCACATGCAATATTACTGACACTTCACACCATGTGCACTGCTACTATCATATGTGCTTATTTATCAGTATCAGTATGTGTATTTACATTTAATATTATATGCATTCTCAAATTACTTACCTGCCATATTTACCTGGACAAATTAACACAAATCAGGACCTACTCACTGGAGCTTCACCTCGTTGTTTTTCTGTTGCTATTCTATTTTAGGCACTGATTCTTTGCATCTAACCCCCATTACTCCCTATATACAGGTTCTATATTAAATATGTATAATAGATACTCTGGGGGTCTGGATTTTCAGCTAGGGAAGTGTTCTGGTTTCTGTTTGTACGATTGTAGCCCGAGCAGGAAAAACAGTCCATGTGGAGAGCAAAAGCAGGTGGAAAGCATACAACCTCAATAACATCCCAGCTCCCTCCGGTGATAATCTGATGATGATTTATTTATCTGTATATACACATATTTTCATGAAAGTGCAGGTAACAAAACAATCCAGAGCAAAGACTGAAACTTCAGCAACAAATCTGCGCAGTGCTGTGTTACAAAAGCCAATCAGTTTTTAGATTTCCTGTCTACCTTCAATGCATCAGGAATGACAGATTCAACCAGGAAGTCTTGGGTGGAAGCTGTTTAACACTTATCTCTGGCTCCACTGGAATAACTGAGAAGTTATTATCTGCTCTCAGAGGAATATCTCACATATCACTGTCAGACAATGAGTCCAAGACTGAACTCTTGTGAATGTTATATTTCACATTCTTTTTTTATATTCTACATATACTGTATATATGATTCCAGTTTTGAGTTCCTCATATTTGGTACAGTTATTCTAGAGCAATGGGGACAGGGCGTGAAATGAACACCCGCCAAGCGCCAATGGCGGGTAAAACATTTGAGGAGGAGAGCGTTTTGAGGAAGATGTGGCGACACATGTCACTATATGATGTTTCAAAGAAAACTGGAAAATTGACCTCTGTCCTGGCTGACTTATGACCCAACAAACCACACCATGAGCTGCAGCCTTTGCCGAAGCCTTTTTCCTTTCTTAAGTTGGATTTTCATAATAAAAACGTATGGTAATTATTTTAAATCAAATAAGGCAGGATTTTTTTTTTTGGCCAGTCAATTTTTGGAGGTCACTAGCCAATGGCAGTTGAGTTAAAAAAGTAAGAATTTCCTCCTGGATCAATAAAGTTCTATCTTTTCTCATCTTTGCAGTCAGGGAGAATTTAAATCCATCTTTGTTATAAGTGTTACAACTTTTCTAAGACATCAGAATAGGATTATTATAATTTCTCAAGTCTTTTTTAATTTTTGCAAAACAGGGCACACATTTGGATGACTGATATCCTATCAGTGTGATTCATTTAGCAGTAAAAAGCTGAGAAATCCTGCTGACAAAGGCCTGTGGAAATAGCCCCCCCCCAGCAGCCAGGATAGAGAGCTGTGTCCTTGTTAATCAAGGAGATCATAGGTCACCTTGGCAATTATCAATTCTGAATACACACAATAACAAACTATCTCTCCGACAAATCACCTGCCACATTTTCATTTGCCTGTCTATAATTTATTTTACCCGGCAATGAGGAACTGAGGGGGCGGGATGAAAGGAAAAAAAATGGCAA
Source organism: Notolabrus celidotus (assembly GCF_009762535.1). NCBI lineage: Eukaryota > Metazoa > Chordata > Actinopteri > Labriformes > Labridae > Notolabrus > Notolabrus celidotus. The sequence goes on from NC_048275.1 coordinate 8,336,278, forward strand.
TCTTGAAGTTGCCTGGAAAAAGAGCTGCTTAGTCATTAATAAGAGAGATGAATATGAGTTAACCCCATGATTCTGTCATTGTGCTCCATTGTCTTCTAAAAGCGCTAGTCTGACTAATCAATCATGAGCTACTAATCAGTCTCTGTCAGCTACACTTTTAACCCGGCTGATATCTGCTCCGCTGCTGTAAAATGATTACCGGTATCTTCAAATCCCATGCGTTTTGCTGCCTGATCAGAACGGGGAGTAGTTGGATTTATTAATGATCTTACTGTGTTTGCAGAATCCTTTCATCACATCCATCTTTTCACTGATGTTGCCGTATGTAGAGTCAGGTTCTGGTGAGTGTTACAACTCTAACATGAATGCAAGCTCTGACTGCCTTGTGAGACGAGCTTTACAGTAATCCTGACATTCCTTTATACTGCACCGAAGGCGCTGCAGAATGTCACGTGACTCTTATTTTGTCTCCCCATGGACTATACATCCTGTACAGTCCATATTTTCTTTGTACTTTCCCATGTGAAGCGTTCTCCTTTGTATAAAACGACTCTCATACGCTATTTGCTCTATCTCATGTCGCTTTTGTAGCTCCGTGGACAACTCTGAGATACAGCTAATTAAAATTTCTGTGATAAAATAATTAGCCTCCCTGGCAGACAATGGAGAATGGAATTCTTTCGTAATCACTCAAATGAACTGATAAGAAACTTTTCAGGCATCTTACAATTTGCTGTCGACAGGACAACCACAACCCGGGTAATGATTTCCACTTGCAGTCACATTTCTGTTAAAAAGGAAAAAGATCAGCACAAGGTTATTTACCTGAAAGATTATACACATATAAGTGGTTAGATATGCATCAGTAAATGAAATATAGAGTGAGATTGGTGTTTTATAAATGCAGGTTCAAGTTTCAAAGGAGTTCACAAATATAAGAGTTGCAGAGTTTGTCTTTCAACTGAGGAAAATATTGAAAATGAAAGGCCCAGTGAGGAGTTTTTCACAGATTTTGAAGTAGCGTCACTTATTCGGATGCCTCTTTATGACCTACATAGTAAAATCAGATTATCAGCAACAAGACTGGTTATTTCTTTATACTGAATTTCAGTGCCTGCGTTCAGGTCAGATTTCCCACGAAAGAATCTGAGTCGATACTCGGCACTCACCCAGAAGTGTCTGTGTTTAGAACTCCCCTGGTTAAGTTGCTGTGAGATGAAAGTTTGCTAGCAGGAGGATTTAAATCTTAAAATAAATGGTCTTTTTTTGAAGGCAAGGCAAGGCAAGGCAAGGCAAGGCAAGGCAAGGCAAGGCAAGGCAAGGCAAGGCAAGGCAAGGCAAGGCAAGGCAAGGCAAGGCAAGGCAAGGCAAGGCAAGGCAAGGCAAGGCAAGGCAAGGCAAGGCAAGGCAGCTTTATTTGTATAGCGCATTTCATACACGAGGGCAACTCAATGTGCTTTACATTAAAACATTAAAATCATTGGAGACATTCAGACAGGCATAAAAGAACATAATTAAAATGACAAATATAATAAAACAGAAAAGAAAAGGAAAATTAGAAATATATTAAAAATTACATTAAAATTTTAATTTAAAGTGAGTTAAAATAAGCTAAGTTAGGAAGGCAGTGGCAAACAAAGAAAGTCTTAATCTTTGATTAAAAAGAGGTGAGAGTTGGAGCGGTCCTGCAGCTTTCAGGGAGTGTGTTGCAGATATGTGGAGCATAATGACTAAACGCTGCTTCACCATGTTTCGTTCTGACTCTAGGGACTGAAAGCAGACCAGTACCTGATGACCTCAGAGGTCGAGGTGGTTCATAAAGTAGCAGCAGATCAGCAATGTATTTTGGGCCTAAACCATTCAGTGCTTTATAAACCATCAGCAGGATTTTAAAGTCTATTCTCTGACAGACAGGAAGCCAATGTAGAGATCTAAGAACTGGAGTGATGTGGTCTACTTTTTTGGTCCTTGTTAGGACTCGAGCAGCAGCATTCTGTATGAGCTGCAGCCTTCTACTGGACTTTTTAGGGAGTCCTGTAAAGACACTGTTACAGTAGCCTAGTCTTGAACATGATGTTTGTACTCATTGGTGATTCTGAAGCAGGAACAGGTTTGGCTGATTAGTGTACATGTTTGGGGTAATAGAAACAGTTAGCTTTCACCTGAAAGTTAAAAGACAAAGCCTCCAAGATGATAGCTGACTGATGTGTTACAATAAATATTATTGAAATTGGTCATGATACTGTTGAGGTACACAAACTTTAAAAAATCTAGACCTTTACTCTGTGAGCATATAGGGCTAGCTTTGACACAGTGGGAAAACAACTGGTTGTGGTACACTGTAAAAATGAAAACTTAAAAATGAATTTTTGGTTAAGTAAAAAAAAAAATTTTCCATTTTGTTGCAAACTACATTAAAGTAGTTATCTCAACTACCTGTATTCAGTTTGTTGTGTAAAGTTGTTCTCATTTCATAAGTTAGGTTGGCAAAACTTGAAAGTTATGTGTTTGAGGCTAGACTAAATTATTTGAGTCTGCTTCAGGCAAAGAACGGGGTCTCCAACTCAAATCTACAGGGGTCTTCCACACTTTCAATTCCCCACTTGTGGCGCCATCTCTCCTGTCCTGTGTGGATTTTATCGCCCTAAAGGTGAGTATTTTGTTTGAGTATTGTATTGAAACTCTAGCTTTACAGTTGGTCAATTGATGGTGAGTTGATTACCGGTTAATGTAACTTTAATTTGTTTAGTTAGTTTAATAAGGCATGGTTATTACCAATAGTTAGCCGCCTTGAACATTAGCTGGCTACCTGGGAAGTGGGAAAACGGTGCAGTAACAAAGGTACATTTTCTGAACAAAAAATAATAAGCTGGCACAACTTTCACTTCTTAGTATGTAGAACTCAAAACTTAAAGTTACACTACATATGCATGATAAGTTATCTCAACAAAAACTACTCAGTTTGCTCAAATGTAAGATTTCTAGTTAGCCTCAAAACTCAAAAATCTAGTGCAGACAGTTACCTTGAAATTTTGAGTTTTCACAGCTTTTGTATTTTAACAGTGTAGTTAATCAGATATTCATTAACCCATAAACCTCCAGACTGAAAAAGTTAAATGATGCTGGTACCCCTGGTACTACTGAAGATTATATTCTTGGAGTTCAAACAGCTTCTGATTTAGTGACACATTACATTGTTTTTCATCCTCCTAATTCTCTAAATGTTGACTATGACTGCTGTACCACATGTAAACCTGTCATGCCTAGTTATTGTTGCTAAAATATGATTGTTCATGGGATGGGTTTGTTAAAGATTAGTTTGATTGGATGTTGATTGAAAGAAGCAATTAAAAAAGACAACTGTTTCTGTTGTCCAATTTAAGGTTACAACATGGATTTAAATGTGTTATTTTCTCTTTTTCTCCACGTCTCTTTGACACATATCTAATTTTCCAGAATTGATTGAAAGAAATCCATTGTCTGAACTCTATTTGGTCAGTATTGGCTGCTTACTGCACATACCAAGTGTATCCAATCATTAAATTGAGTGGTTATCTGTCTGCTGTCACTGCAGGTTTGGGAACAACTGCATGTCTGCAGCAGTTTGCATTCCCTGAGCCAACTAGGTGAAGACTACAGACTTTGAATACTTAATAAAATCATAGAAAAGGTACCAAGTAGAGATCATAACTCCTTGTATTGAACTATTTAAGTACCTTTGGATGTGTTATGAAATATGCATCCAGTATGGTTTTACTGTGAAAAATAAGGACACCTCAATCAATACTGAGTGCTCCACTTACATGTTGATTGGAGGCATATCCTCTGATTTATTAATATGTGTTAAATATATGTTTTTCTCGCTCTTGTTTTCACTGTGACCTTGGGTATATGGTTGGTGATTTTAATTCAACAGTGGCTCTGCTGTATAATAAAGATTAATGCTCACAGATTATGCTCTTTCCATGGTGAGTGCCACACATTAGAGATTACTGAAATGCAGGCGAACCAAGCGGAGGAAATAATTGATCTGATGCTTTTATGTTAAGAAGTAGGAAAGCATTAAATAATGCAATGTACAAGATAAAGGGAATGAGCAGATTGGAGATGAAATGTTGTCCTCCATTACACTGAATGTGATAACAATTGAAGTGTGCACAGTTGGAATTAGTAACCAATTCACTGCTTTACTGTTTCACTTGGGGCTAATGTGGCCTATCTGGAATCATACAGAAAGAGATTTTTTTTGCAAATGCATCAAACAATATATGTCCTTACACTTGGTTAGAAGCCAAAGAAAAGAAAAAAATCTGTGGAAATGGAAATATTAAGCGATATTGAGTGGCAGATTATAGATTGAAATGCTCCCTTACTCGCCCCTTCTTTCAGTGAAGCTATGGTTGCCTTTAAGGACAAGAAGCTCCTGTGATCATAGACTGTGTAAAACATAGATGCAGTGTCAGTGTTGTCACCCATTTGTGTCTGAAGTGGAGTTTTGAAGCCTGCAGTCCACTTGTTAGAAAAGCTGACTCAACCAAACTTGTGGTGGGCCTTTAACCTCCTTGCTGCAGTGTGCCACCTGTCAGTCAAGTCAGCCATGCCCCTAGTTATGCAACACTTATAACTTTAATCCTAAATTCACCCCCTTGTGTGCGGAAAGAGAAAATTGCTTTTTGGACAAACATTGTTTTATGAACCAGATTGTGAAAATGTTTCTCTTTGCTGTTAAGATAGGCTTCTTTGAATGGGGGTGAATGGAGGTTCTAGGGCCTTTGCAGCCAGCCTCAAGAACTGTTTTTATCGCTTCAGCAATGGCTTCAATTCTCAAGACCAGAGGTTGCTGCTAGTTTCATCCACGGGTCTGTGGCGATTTACACTGTACAAAATAATGCTCTGCTGGCCTTTGTGGTGAGGTTGCCTGCTGGCATCAGTCTGTTTTGGCTGCACCTCTATCCTTTATTTTGTTGGTGGTAGCTCAAACTCAAAGTTCTTCAGTAATATTTTATGTAAGTATTACAATTAACTTGTCAATTGAGTCTTTTGGGAGTTCTTGTAAAGTGACATGAGAGTTAGCAGTTTGTGTTGAATTTGACGCTTTGCATTGACTTTATAGCTTTGGAAAACGGGGTGAGCTAACCCAGCATTGCTTGAGTATACTAACTGCATACTATGATGCAGTTAGCATATTAAGCATACTAAAACTCACCGTTCAGAAAAAATATTAAAATCGATCATAGATGTCTGAGCTTCTACTTAGTATTCTGATACTCAGTTAAGGATTGAACTGAGATTATTAATGCATTGGCCATTGCTGTGCCAGGCAGATGTCAATCAAAATGGGATCTGGCACTCCATCAAAATGAGTCGGTGTTTTGATCAGTATTTCTAACAGTTGTGAAGGTTTTAGTTGAGGTTCTCTCATTGAGACTCAACTTTGATATCTTATCAATCTCTTCCACTTAGATATGAACGAACCTTGCAGTTTATAATACAGATTGCATATTCCTTTGTTTTTGCTCAGGTAAAAACAACTACCCCAAATTGTTTATGGTCATTTCTTACTCTGTCAACTGTTTAATAATGGTCACCCTACACTGCATTGCACAATTAGTGCTCTGGAGTCAACCTTGTCCATGGAGCAATTGCCTGGATCAACCTGTCCACTGTAATGAGGCTGGCTGAAAACTGCCTGCACCACTGGTTTCCAGCCGCTCAGCTGTCCCTTGTGATATCCATCTCATGAGTCTGGTCTGGCCTGTCAATCTGGGCTGGAGGGAGACACTGCCTCCGCTGATCACATCTGCCCAGAGAGTTGCTTTCACCAGCATGAATGGTCATGGTAAACTGTGCCTCTGTCATCGCAACCAGACAGTCCATTTAAATTCTACCTCACAGCCTCAATGAGAATTCCCTGCAGCAGTGTTTTGGTTCTGTTGCAGCTTTTTGAATGTGCACATACTGCATCTAAGTGGGTGGTTGAGTTTTGACAGATTTACTGCTTGGAATATAATTAGATTCAGCATGTATTAAAATGGCTTTTTTAAATGTGAACTGTAACAATAGAACTCTTGCTATTCCATTTTTACAAGCCTATGGCTGTTTGTATTACAGTTTGAGCTCTACCTTAGTTTGTTTAACCAGTTATGATAATATTCAGCATGCTTCATTTATATTCCATCATTGAGTAGGACCTGTCAGTCTGTCCATCCCAGGAGAAGAGTAACAGAAAGACAGCCGAGCTGCTGGATGCCAAAAAGAGAAAAGCAAAAGTAATTTCCATTAAAGTAAATATCCACGTAAAGTATACTTTAAATCACCTTTTTACACTTGCACAATGAAATCTAAGCTCCAGTCAAGAACCATCCTTCTTCTTTATCTGATAAAAGCAGCCAATACTTCAATTTGTCATCAAAGCCAAACTGTCCATGTATGCCCCATTAACACTGAGTAAGAGTCCGTATCCATGGTGACGTTCAGGGGAGAGGGGGAGATATTCCCCAGTTGAGCATTGCTATGAAATTAAGCTCATTAAAGTGAAGGGGCTTCTGGAAATATTCCCATGAGTCCACAAAGTCACCTCCGGGTTGATGGAGTAGCTCATGTCTCTTCATGAAATCATTGATTAGTGGGTTAGGTTTGACCTTTTGAAAACAATGACACTCGTGCTCATAAGTATGCACCCAAAGCTTTGCACAAGATGTTAAGAAAAACAAAGGCAGATTATGACTTAATGATCATCTGTCAGCCATTATCCCTTGATCAAATCAACATATTCCCAGTAAATGAAGCAAATGGAGATAGGAAGTGTGATTTTAAGTTTAACATACACGTGACTGACCAGTGCTCAGCGCAGCATACACTTAAAAAGTGAATCTTGTGTACAGCAATGGGCATATAAACCTGTATGTATTAGCAAACAGGAAACTTGCAGGGATACAATGAACAAAGGAGTGTCAAAAACTGCAGTTCCCCAAATGGCCACTTGAGGCTGACACCAAAAGTGAGTCAATCCTCATTAGGTCCAATATTTGATAGCAAAAATTACGTTAGAATAACAAACATTGACATCTTGGTCTCAGAAATGGTTATGGTCTTTGTAGCTCATCTCTCTTGTTATGACATCAGTTTAATTTTTATGTGACCTATCTGTTTTAATTAAAGACGGGCTTAAAGTTATGCGCAACAGGAGGTGTGGTTGCTTTGACTGACTTAAGGCTGATGTATACTTCTGCATCAGACCCTACGCAGCATGGGACATGAGCACTACATACTTCTGCGTCGATTAGTGGTCGCTCTGATAGTCCAGTCGCCTGTTTCCGGGCCCGCTACGATCTCTGTTTACTTTCCCAGATCGATTCAGAGCGTGTTATGTTAATTTAGAGCTGATACATGTTGCTGTTTATCATACAGCAATGATTACATAGAGAATAGAGAGGAGGAGGAGACGAAATACACGGCCGATGAGCGGGAATCCCAGAAGTGCTGAAAATGCGTGAAATACAATACTACCCAGCCAACCAATAACGTGGCTTGCGGTCTGCGTCGATTCAATGTGTAGTTGTATTTAGAAGGAGGTGACCGTCAAGTACATGTGTAGGCCTCTGTGTAGGTACGGGAGCTATGCAGACCTCCAGAGGAGGCTACGCCGTCGATTCGATGCAGAAGTAGAAATCCGACTTTAGACTGATTGTTGGTGGTCCAATACTAGTCAGGATGAGTCTTTATTTTCAAATATTCGAATAAACTTTGATTTCTTAAAAATCAAATTCATTCATCGTTCATGTGACTGGTATCTCATCTTAAAAATATATAATTTTACCATTCTCTTTATCAGCTGTAACGCAGTAAAGCCCCCTTACAGTCGCTGTATCCCACCTGAAAGCTGTTTTCTAACCACCAGTTGTTAACAAAAGAAGAAGACAACATTCATGCCAGGTGCTGGGTAAACAAGTGTGTTTTTGTGAGATTTAAAACAGGAGAAAGCTGCAGAGATGTCTTCAGTCATCAAAGAGTGCTGGGATGAACTAAAAAAACAAAAAACAAACTTGATTACAAAATTCCAGGTAAGACTACTTTAACATGAGTCTGCAACTACTATGCCCAGAGAGCAAGGCATCCAAGAGGAGTGAGGGGGGAGACTAATTGTTGTAGGGCTACTAGCTGTCTTGTTTATATCACTGGCTCAATAGGTCACTGACCATGACTGCATATTGATATGGACACCATGCCTCCAAGCTCCTCTCAATGTGAGATGTGAAGCCAAAATATTGCATGGTTTGGCGCATATACTGTATATATATTGCTTGTGGAGCCAAGGCATGCGCAAAAGAGATCTGGCTAGTGCTGTCAGATATCACACCCCTTCCACTAACTAAACTTGCATTTAACTTACCAATTAAACAAGAGATCCATCAGGCAGGTAAAGTCCACAGAATAGATTCTTCTGTTGTTTGAAGTAGACACTCATGGTTAGTGTGCATTACTTCGTCTCGCCGTTCCTCTATTCTGCTTATTTGGTAAAGAATGCTGCAGGAGCCCACATTTGTCAACAGGGCTGTCAACCAATCATCTTTTTTTGTATCAAAGAGGTAATTAAAACGAAACTCCTTCAAAGATGTGATCACTAGGACATAAATCAACATGAAACAATTACTGCTCTGAAAGAAAGCAGGTTTGAGAAAAGGTTATGATGCGTATTCTGATTTTATAATTTAATTTATACATTTCTTTTTTATATTAAAGTTATATTTTTGGCCTTTTTGCCTTTATTTGATAGGACAGCTGAAGAGAGACAGGAAATGTGGGGAGTAGAGAGTAGGGGAAGACATGCAGGAAATGGTCAACTGGCCGGGAATCAAACCAGCAACCCCTGCGTCGAGGACAGTAGCCTCTGTATGTGGGCCGCTTAGACCGCTAGGCCACCAGCGCCCCATAAATGTCTTTTTTGAAGTGTTGTGTAAAAATTCTGTCCCGTTGTGCAAATTTGTTGTCCTATAGACAGTCTCTTTGCTTCTTATTTCTGTGTGTGATGTATTAAGATGCTCAAACTAGCAGGTATGGGCCTCTGCTCTCACCATACCTGGCTTGTTAGCTGTGTCATATATTGATTTATTAGTCAGCCCATGCATGCAAGTCAAACATGTGGTTTGCTATCACCACAATAAAGATTGTTGGTTGCAGTGATGAGGAAGAATGTTCTCCCATCAAAGACACGTGTGAGCTGCAGCATGTTTGGTTGGTTCAACAAGCTCTCTTTGCTCTTTAAGTCCAATGAATAAATCTCTGGGGTCAGCTACCACCACACACAGAAACTCTGAGACATAAACCGGTTAACAAGGTTAGCTAAGGGGTAAGTTACAGGCACAGACTGTATAATTTAGGTTACATTTGCCAACCCTTCACTTAACCAAATATGGTCACGTCTAGTGCCAGAGAATCAACATGGTGTCGGCCAAGGCTTCAAAAGGCAGTGGACAAACCAGCAGTGATATCACGGTGGTTGCATCGTTATTTATTTAGTTTCAGTGTCACCCCAGTCAACAGCGCCCAGCTAACATTCTCTACTGAGCTGATGAGGCCTGAAAAAACAATCAGTGTACCTCCCTGTGCGGAGTGGAAGCCACCTGTGGTATCCTACAGATGCACATTCGAGGGGAGCCCCCCCACCCCATCCCCCAGTGAGTTGTTGGGTATATTAATGGGGTAATCTCTGGTGTACATCTCTGAGGGAGCTAGTGAGGAACACCACTAAGAAGCCCTCTTCCTCTCTCCTGGGGCCCGTGCAGGTGTGCTAATATGATATCGGAGCTGTCTGAGGCACTTATACTGTAGAGCGATGACTAGTGAGATGAATTAGAGCCGTCCCCCTCCCTTCTTTCTTTAATGACAAGCTCTCCTCTCCATTCCTCAGCTCTCCAATCATGCAGACAACTCGCCGCGGCTTTACTCCAGCCAGGTCCCCAGCATGAGGATGACCCATCAGTCTGCCGTGTGTAACGTGAGCCAATCTGCTGGGATGATAAATGATAACCAGGAGCCCGATGCTGCTGGCCCTGTCAGAGGAGATTTGGGATGATGGGGTTGCCACACTGAAGCGTGGTGTGGGCTCACAGCAGGTACAGAGCAGAGGATCCGATGCCACCAATTAATGTTTGTCTTAGTTCACCCCTGGATAACCAGAGCACGCGATACACCATGCTGGCAGAGCGCTGCCTTGGCAAACAACAGCAGAGCAAGCGTTAGATCCACCTGGGAGCGAGAAGAGTCCTGTGTTAGGAATACGAAATAACCAATTGCAACAATTAGTCAGATGTACCTTTGAGAATCATCACCTCTGGGGAAAAAAAAACCTTTGAAATGAAAACTAGAGAAATACAGAATCATTATCTCTCCTCTTCTATTTGCATTGGTTTTATTTAGAGGATTGGATATCCTTGTGATGAATAAGAGATGACTCTTCAAACGAGTCGAACATTAATCAAGATGAGACAAGTTCCCATAAAATATAAAACTAACAAAAGCACCCCAATAGGAGGGTTAATTGGGGCATAATGGTGTCCTTAAATCTCACCCAAAAGCTGTATTTTCATGCATCTTTTATATCAGGCTGTTAAAGCATTCCTCCTGCCCTCTGCATGCCTGCATCACTACAGCAGGTCTGTGTAAATAGCTGCCATCTGGAAATCACTTTAACAGCAGAGGGTGCCAAAGCTTTTCAGTTTTCAATTTTCCTCGGCACACTGAATCTCCCTGCTTTTAAACCTCCCTATTTAGGCACAAGATTATGTTTCTATTTCACAATTATAGGGAATACAATTTGCTTAATTTGATGGGGAGGACTTAATGTAAAGTTAAAAACCTATCAGAGCTGCCTTAACACGTTATTGTCAAATGAAGCGTTCACACAACATTACATAATCTCTGTGAGCTGCTCCCTATCAGCATATCCCACTACTTTCACTCCCAGGTGCTTTTAAGAGCTGATTTACCACTTCTCTGAATACTTTATGAGTTTTTTTTGGTTCTTCTGGAGCTGAGGTGTCCAGTCAGGATGAATTGGAAACATTACACAGATAATTGGGTTTATATCACAGCCTATCTCATATCTTTTCTTTTGTTCATTCCTTAATTCCTTTGCTATTTGAACTAATTTAAAGCTTTTCTTTGACAGAGAGTAGACCTGAGTTACACATACAGAGACACCATTAATTCAGCCATTGTCACATAGCATGCATTTACAATTATATCTCCAGAGGAAGCAACAGTAACTGCACTATCACACTTGTGTCCAGTACTGCTAATATTACAGCTATCCAGTTAAACAAACTTTTCTTCTTCAAATTGAGCCATCACAGAAATACTCTCCTTTATGACACTGCAGTGAAGTGTGCTGAGTTACTACTGTACATGGTACCTGTTCTGACCCTGGAGTGGATCTCTCTCACCATCTGTTATGAGAGGGATAGACACAGAGAGCAGGAGGATTTGAGGGAATATTAAATACGTTCTGAGTGAGTGAAAATAAAGGTTTTTTGAGTTGTTGTCAAAGATGGAGCAGGGTCACGATGTTTTTTTTACCTCTTTTAACATGAAAATTACACATTCCTTATTGTTGCTCTGAGGTTACCACAGTGCCACAGTGTCATGGCATCTGTGCACATTTTGTTTGTTTTCCCACTGCTGCAGCTCAGGTGACTTACATTACCCCCCGATGGTGCATCCTATCATTTGGAGCCCCCCTGTGCACTGAGCTGACTGTAAGTTAATTCTGTCGGTTGCAATAAGCACCTTTCTGACATTTAAACCACAGGGACCCCCCGATATGTTGGCAGCCAGAATGGAGTGCATGCACCATGACAGCACAGAGGCAGATATATAGCAGCGTAATCTAAAGATTGTCTCGGAAAGCTTTAGTTTCAAGTGCCAAATGAACTTGCGAAGCAGAAGGCTGGCCTGTGCGGCGAGTGACAGATGTCTGATATGTTTGGCATGGATTAGCTAAAAGCTTATTTCTGTACCTTCTCTGTCACTGGAGCTCAGATTCCTCAGACAATTCATCAGTTTTCAAATTGTGGTGCAGGCTGTGAAGCAGCCAGGCACCAGAAATGGAGGTTGTCCAAGTTGTGCATGTAGCCTTGAAAAGAAGTCAGCTGATTAGATTTCAAGGTCAGACTGTGGAAATACAAATAATAGCAAAAGTGAGTGAGATTTCCTGAGCATAGTCTGTTTTCATAACAGTTGACAGTGTAAAACCACTTGTCAACATACAGCCATGATTTCTTTTCACTTCTTTGTTTGTCACTAATATTGACAATTATACCAGATCATCCATTTTCACACAAATGGCCATGTGCAGGAGCAGAACGCCATAAATGTCAGCATTTTACCAATTTATTTCCTCGCAGCAAAGTCAAAAGTGGACTGATAAATCCCTTTCCACTAATGCAGAGTAAAAAGCTCCATCCACCTCACATAATGTTCCATCCAGCATCGCCCACAGTGATGGCCAGTCAAATTGGATTAAGCTGAGGTGGCTTGGGGCTTCTCTGCAGCTGCTGCTGTTTGATATGGGGTTTAGGTGTGCTGCAAGTGTTAACTTGGCCAGACTTAAAAGACTCACACAGACACATTAATATTTTATATGGAACTCTGGACTGTGATGCCAATGAGTCATTGGCCTTACAAAAAAGGGAACATTAGTATATGTTAGATTATTGAGGCCTACTGCATCCGTCTTTTAGCTCAAGACTGAGATGAATTGAATATTAGTTTGTCTTTCATTTTTGCAGGTTTTAATGCTAAAATAAGCTTCTGAGACAAAAATAAACCAGAGAGAGAACAGCATCTTAACAGGAAATAAAGGATTCAATGCAAATATAAGTTGTTTAATGAGGATCTGAACTTGAACAATAAAGTAAGAGTTAAAAAAGAAAGAATTCAACCAATGACTAAAGCTGTAGTGTGATAGAGGCATGCGTTACACTGAGCCTGGATTCCAACAGAAGGCAGCTAGCCATGTGGCCACAACCATGCCCAAAACTTGATGCAATTGCCAAAGTGCCTAAAGGTACAATACTACAAGTATCCACTGGAAGCTTGCCTATGGACTGCCCTAATATAGAACATGTTCTCACTACAAATGAAAAGCTATGGTGACAGAGCTGCTGTGCCTTGAAGGAGCTGCTCTCTGGGAGCACCTGGAGGTCCAATGTCGCCTTACCCAAGAACAGCTCCACATGTGAACAAGAAGAACCACCAAGTCCATAGCCACAACTAACTTTGACACCAAAGACTGCTGTCGTGTACGTTCTTTTACACAACAACATTCAACCTTTATCAGTTTTAACCTTGACTACTAACTATCCCAAGTCCTGAACAAGTGATTGCAGGTGAACAGATTTGATCAGACTTATACCTTCAGCCTGGCAGATGAAAAAAAGTTCATGTTCTGCTCATGATGGTCTTGTTTGGAAAGCAATGACAACTTAATCAGTTATTCAACAATAATTTGGGAATCAGGACTTTCATGGTTGCTGGTTGGTATATATTGCCTAAAATTCTACCAACAATTGTGCTCATAAAAACCGTCCCGCTCATCTAGTCATCTCTCAATTAATGTTAAAGCATTGGTGGATGCCATTCATGCAACCGATCCCGTGCTTGAGCAGCTAGAAGAGATGACAAACTGTAATTCATGCATTTCTACCAAGCAGTTACCGATGGTTTAGGACAAATAAAGCCAAGGCAGAAATCCAAAGAAGCTGTAGTTCCTTTAGTGTCCACTTGAGGCTGGCTCCAAAAGCCAAAGAAGCCCCTTTAGGTTCAACATTAAAATGCAAATTTGTTTTAAAAATGATCAGTCTGATTCAAGGAACTGTTTTGGGTATGTTCGTAATTTATTTCACATTTCACAAGGGAATTAAGATTTTTTTTTATAAGGGCTGAGTTGAGGAACAGGTGGGGGTGTTGAAGCTGTTCACCCAGATGCTAAAAGCCCACCTCAGCTACTTTTTTGCCTTTTCCTAGGTTGATTAAAAGTTAGGTTGAGTCACCTTTTCCAATATTGCGCCAACCATGGAGGGCCTCAAAACATTGCTCCAGAAACCATTGGCTAACATCATAGAGACTACATCTGTGTGTTGTACAGTCTATAATTTCTACATATAGATAGTTTGGGATTCATCACAGATTAAGTAATAACCAAGCCCAGGCCTTAATAGAATATTCTATCATGCAAAATATAAAAAAACTATGAATATTCTTAACATGTTTTGCTGAAATGTCTGTTTTAATGAAACCTCTGCACTGACCAGACATTCAAGCTAATTCACTGGCTAATAAGAGTTCTTTTAACAATGTACGAATCTCAGAATCAGAATCAGAATCAGCTTATTTGCCAGGTATGCTTGAACACACAAGGAATTTGACTTTGGTAAGCTGTGCTCTCTTTGTACAAGGCATAAGACTAAGACCTACAAATAAAAATTAAATAGAAATAATAACAATAACATCAGCTGTAAATACAAAAGAACAACAAATAGGCATGACTAATATGTGCAGGCTAAAATAATATGATAAAGTGCAGTTGTGAGTAGCAGAGGTAGTTTTTACATTAACAAATAGTACTTAAAGGTGACATATCACGCTTTTTTCATCAATATATATTGGTCTAAGAGGTCCCCAAAACATGTCTTTAAAGTTTATGCTCAAAAAAACACTTTGAAATCAGATTTTGGTCTGCCTGAAAAACCCTCTTCTTCAGTCCTCCTCAGAACACTCTGTTTTCTCTCTGACCACGCCCCCTCAGGAAGTGGATGTGCCTCGGCTGACCAGCACGTTGATCTAATGTTTACATGTTGGCTGAATATACACGGCTGCTCAGAGATCACGTTACTTCAACCCTCTGAATCTGATCCAGAATCTGATCCTGACGGAGAGGCGCCTGTAGCAGGACCTTTCTGAAGGATTGGTCACAGATTTAGTGTTTCTTGTTGTTTTATTTATCAGTATGTCGACGTGTGTCTTGGTACACAGCTACGAACATGTAGCTATGTGGCTATGCTAACTAGCGCTAGCACTTATCCATGATAAATAAAAATCATCCACTAGATCTTCAAATCTGCAGACGTGGGGAGTAAAACCGACCTCTGCCAGAAAGGCAGCAGGACCTTTTCTGAAGGATTGGTCATAGATTTAGTGTTTCTTGTTGTTTTATTTGTCAGTATGTCGACGTGTGTCTTGGTACACAGCTACAGCTACGACATGTAGCTATGTAGCTATGCTAACTAGCGCTAGCACTTATCCATGATAAATAAAAATCATCCACTAGATCTTCAAATCTGCAGACGTGGGGAGTAAAACTGACCTTATTAAGACAGCCTACAACTAGCATGCCTCCCTCCTAAGCTCCTTGTTAGCACACATTTGTGCAGTAATGAAAAACAGAGGGGGGATTCAGTATTATTTTATACAGTCTATGGGCTGAACAAGCTCCGAGCTCTGACTCCGTGACAGACCGGATATTGTTGTTACGTAACAAAAACACTGAAGTCTGAAACGGCTGGTTTCAGCACACATTTACAGAAAGGTGGAGAAATCAAAACAGGGGCAAAATGGATTTTTTTCATTCTCGGGGGTTTGTAGACATGCCAGGGAAACATATTTCAGGTAGAGAACCATTAAAAAGTCGATTTTGCATGATATGTCACCTTTAAATAATACAAAAAACAGAAATATGGAATTCTGCTTGGAGAATTGTTGCATTGTATATTTACATGAATCTGCTTTGTTCTCTTTCTGTTTCTTTCATTAGAATGTCATCCATTTCTGAGAATATAAAGGTTATGAATCATTAAACCCATATCTTATTTATGTGGTTTCTTTTTTTTTGAACATATTCTATTTCTGTTTGAATGACATTATCTACCTAATGGATTAGAAGTTAATACATAAAACATACTTATGTTCAGAGCTAGTCACAGAAAGTGCATTAAAAACATGTTTCACTCATTCCCCATAATGAATTTAAAACTCCTTTATTTTTTAACATTTAAAAATTTTAAAAAATCGAAAAAAAACGTTTAATTTAAAGGAAAATCTCATATAATGCATTTATTGTTGGCTGGAGGAGTTTTATAGCACAGGGGTTTCCAAAGTGTGGGTCGGGACCCCCTGGGGGGTTGCAAGACACAAATGGGGGATCATGAGATGTCTTCCAGAATATTTAGTTTTTTCAAGTTATCTAAAATTAGTCAATTTTACCCATTATAATACAATATATCAACAAAAATAGTAGCTAAACTTGAAATAAAACCTTGAAAATAGAAAATGGAATGAGTTTTCTGTCTGTCTTTTTGCCAAATGACTCCTAAGTTTAGGGTTTGTGAACAGTGAATTATCAAAAGCATCAGTTTCAGTAGGTTAATTAATAAAAAACACAGACACATGCTACTGTAGGTAGGCTAATTTTCTCCAGACCAGCTAAATGAAGCCACATTAAATCACTTTGAGGGACAGTGGGGGTCGCAAGTCTTTGGCATCTATATTTCTATATTTTGAAGGTCGTGGGCTGAAAAGTTTGGGAGCCCCTGTTATAGCAGACACTTCTGAGGACGGTCCTCTTCTCATACTTCCTGAAGTCTCCTCTCTCTGATATTGGAAGCTCTAGTCATGTATTTCTGTTGTTTGAAACCTTGTTACTTGCCTTTTCAAACTCTCATGTAGAACATTTGTTGGAGTATAGCTTTGATAGATGTATTTTTCAGGAGAATCACTGTACAACTTTTTTGACTGTCCTCAACACGCTCAGAAGGTATTAGAAGGAAAACTTCTGAGTTTCAGCTTTGATACTGCTATAGGTGTATTCTAACACTCGCAGTATTGTACTTTTCCTTCTGACATGATGTCTGTATTTATGAGGATCACTATAATCAGGAATCAAGATTATGGTATCTTTGGATATTGTCGGTATGGATGTATTCATCGTCTTATATACAAATTACCTGGTTTGAGCACAAATGAGAAGATTAACAATGACACATATATCTAGAGGAGCAGTTTGTAAGATGACAGAAGTAATCAATTATGCTTTTGACGTCTTTTCTTTGGAGTGTTCCTTTATAAGTGGCAGAAGCTCCTCTTGCCACATAAACTTCCCTTTAAAGGCTCGTTAGCTTGGAAAGATGTCAAAAGGATTATGTAATCTTCTCCTGTGTCTCAGAAGCCACCTTCAGGTTTCTGAAATCAAATCGTAATGAAGTTCTGCGGCTAATCAATGGTAAGACTTCTGCTCTGACAGAAGACAAGAGAGGGAAGGCAAAAGAATATGAGGAAGAAAGAAATGAGGGTTGACATTGCCATGGAAACGGCAGCATCTTGTGCATTCAAAGAGGGAGCTACAGTAGAGAGAAAGAGGACATCTGACCTCAGAGATTTTATAATATCATGATAGAGTCCTGACCCAACTACGTTTGAAATGAGAGCAGTACTCTATGAAAAAAGTGAACACATTTATGAAGCTGTTTTTTAGGAAGTTCTTTGTTTTGGGTGAGACCGCCAGAATGCATACTTCAATGTCATTCTTTACTTAACAAGTTATGTAATATTCACTGGCATAGAGAAAAGTCTACCTCAGTTCACTTATCTTATACCATACTTGAATTTGTATTGAGTGATATAAAAGTGAAGTAAAGGCAACGTCTGGATCTGCATTCTTTCGGATTGCCAGCAGGGTGCAAGCCTGCTGGTTAGGGTGAGCAGTGCCAAAAAGCCAAATTTAGGACAAAGAATATGTTTGTTTGGGTTAATTTGGAAAGTGTTTTCTCGATGCTGAGAGATAGTTTATATATCAATATAATGACTATATTAAAGCTAGGGTTGGTAGTCTCGGTAAACCAGCATGAATTTGAATGTAGCTTTTCCTCATGACTCCGTCTAACCCTCTCCTCCCTCGGAGCTCCTCCAAAACGACGCCCCCCCCCCCCCCCCCCCCCCCCCCGCTCACATGCACGAGCGCCGCTGATTCTCGACCATAGGATCGTGACTGATTCAAAACCGGTCCTCACCAAAACATTATCATAGTGAAAGTTAAAAACACAAACAAACATGGCTGCTGTTAGTACTCACAACTATCATGCTAGCATTATCCAGTTGTACTGGTGACACGATATCAGGAGAAAAGTTATAACATATATATAATACTGTAACAGCTCTACTGTTTGTTAAACGTGTTCAGTGTAGATGTTGGTGAAAGCTTTTTAGACTCTGATCCGGACTACAGTCCTGAGCAAAGCACCTCATCAGGTCAGAGGGGACAGGCCCGAAGACGACGAGAGGGGCAGTAAATAGAGTCAGGGGAAGTAGAGGCAGGAGACGGGGACTCGGAGGAGTGCACGCCGGGGAAATGTACGCGCAGGAGGAGGGCAGAACGGCTGGACGGGATTTGATTGGTTTAAAATTTGGGGAGCCAAAAAACGGTGATTGGTTGGTGTTTTCCCAGGTTTACTCTGGCTGTAGATAGCAGGTTTTTTTCACTCTTTTTTAGGAACACATTATGTATTGATTGCCATCAGGACATAAAGATCATTTTAACAAGTATGACAAAAAGTGTATCTAAATCTGATTACCAACCCCAGCTTTAACATACAAACCAACATTTCTATTAAAAACCATGAGCTTGGGGCTGCGTTAGCCAAGTGGTGTAAGTGTGCCCGCCATATACAGAAGCTAAAGTCCTTGTTGCATCGGTCGCAGGTCTGACGCCCAGCCTTACCAATTTGCTGCATGTCTTCCCCCACTTTCTACCCCCAACATTTCCTGTCTCTCTTGCTGTCCTATGAACTCAAGGCAAAAATGCCCAAAAATATTACAAAAGGAAAAAAAAAAGATCTTGTAAATACCAACAACAAAACTTAACCACAGGCTGATTTGGTCGTACACACTTTACAAGTTGCGTGTTGGACTATATTTTTGCATCAAAAGGACTTATAAGAATCTTAATATATTTTGTTTGAAAGCATTTTTTAAACTTCTTGACAAAACAAAAGCAGTTATCAAAGGAAGCTGACTTTTCACACTTCTTATGGGATAAGCAGATGCAAACACCTCTGTAACTCTGTCCATTGATTCTGTATGTCCATGTCGTATCTTGACCGCCAGTGATGTGTAGATGCAGAAGGAATCTTTGTGACACTGGCTTGCTTGCATAGTAATACGTTTATTACAAGAAAACAATACCAGTATCGAACAAGCACCCGAAGTGCTGTTGACCAAAACCTTTTATAGGTCTTTGAGCCAGTGACATAGCCTACTAGCAAGCCCAAACTTATCTTAACCTCTAGTTATTTATTATACTCTCTTTGGCTCTGCTGGCCTAAGGGTTACAAAACTTGTCCATGCAAGTCACTAAACAGAAAGGGGGTCTCAATCTAATTTCCTTGAGAGTCTGGGACAGCATAGGTTTCTCCTTGACTTGTTTTACGTCAGTTACTTATTTCCTATCAGATACTTCATCCACATGACATTTTTTCTTTCTTTCTTTTTTGCAATCTCTGAGTCTAGAAAAATGACTGGAGCTAATTTGCTACCACAATCTGCTAACCTGTGTGACTGCTGCACTGTGGAGTAAATATTCATCTCTAGTCCTCTTCGGTTACACTTCTCCTTATGAGCCTGGCATTTCTTATGAGTCTCACATGTATTGTGTCACTTTAAGTCATATCATCCTCCATGCACCCTTTAAAAAATAACTTTAAGAGCTTTAAAAAATATTGCAAAAAACTTTCAGAGAATCGTCGCCCACCGGCTTCACCCAAGAGTGAATAATTTTCCGCTCTTTGCTGCAGCTGCATCTCCTCGTCTTTGTCAAAGATTCAGTAATATTCCGTGATATAAAGTGATTCCTGGTAGCTTGTGTCTTTGTATTGTGTCAGTGGGTTGTAATGTAGGTCACATGGATGTTGACATGTCAACCATCCTTTGACCCTATATGTGTGCTGACTGACATCTTGCATATACAATGGTGATAGCCTTCTCTTGCTTTCTACACAGGCACTGGATAAGGTTTTAGGAAATTGGCAGTCCTACATTTTGGAGAATGAAACACTAGAAACAAGATGGCGACTGCCAAAATGACAAATTTGAGACTTTAGAAGGGAGGTAAAACAAAGTGGGTGACATCTGGGCTGCAGTCTTTGAGAAATACAGTCTACCATAATAAAACACTTTAGTATCCAGAAGACAAGCTCTCCTTTCTGCTTTCACACCCAGCACATCACGAAGCCCTGAGCACTGCAAGCTTGTTAACAGATATCAACAGAATTTCTTTGTGAGATATTAAACCTAATAATCTACAAAGAGTTGTTCAATAAGCAAAGTCTGCTGTGGGCAATTTAATGCAGAGAAAGCGTGTGATGTTGTATCAAACACTTTGTTATTTCATGCTCCTGCTTTAAACAGAAGTTGCAGATTCCCCTCAGGCATTCGTGCATGAAACTTCAGTGGAGACTATGAGCATCAAAGTAAATCCCTGTATGTCACTGATAAGGCCTTACAGTGATATGGATCAGAAGGGCATTAGAGACTAGTGGATCAATAACTGCAGATGTTCTTCCTGCACAAAACCACCAATCTTTAAGATGGGGGCTTACTATGGCACCATTGACAAATTAGGTCTGCTGGGCTTAATGACCAAAAGATAAAGGGATAAGATTTAACCACAGTTTTAATCTAGACCAAGAACACTTCACATTTACTGTCATATTCTCAAACATAAGTAATAACCAACATTTAAAAACGCTCATATTTCAATATTTCCAGCATGGCTCGAGCTCAGAAAGTCTTCCCTGACTGAAATCATCAGTGTTGGATTCTCACAGCTCTGATGGCTTCCTTCCACAGCAGCAATTTAACAGAAGTCAAACAGATTGAAATCGATGAAAGGCTGAGCAGATATAATAACTTCTCCACTGGCAGTGCATGGTGGACCAAAATGCAATTATCATGACTGACAAAATCTCACCCAAAGATGGCATATGAATAATAATAACAGAATACATATAGCAAACAAACAACAATCCGTGGGGTTTTAAACCAGTGAACATATCTGGTATTACAGTGAGTCTTTTTGCATTTAAATGGTATAACATTAGAAAGTGGGAGGCACATTTAAACCCAAAAAGAGTTCATTAAAGAAACAATCAAATATGAGATCGACAGCAAATCTGTTAACTGGTTTGTTTACATAACAAACACTCACATTTCTAAGTGGATGTCTCTGTTTGAATGAAATACTGAAACAACAAAAGTCAGTACATAAAAAATGGAGATTAGTGCTGTAAGTTTAAGGGGAATAGACCTCAACCTACTCATGCAGTTTTGCAGTTTCACAGTAGATTCGAACATTTGCAGTTTCATATCTGTGATTTGCTTTCATTAAAGACTAAAACCTGCTGCAGCCTAAACATGAAGAATACCTGAACTCTGCTTCTAGCATTTTATACATTTCTTAATAACATCATGGCTGTTGTGTTCTTATGTGTTCCCTAATGTCTGGTTTTAATTGGTCCATTGGTGCTTGAGCTGGGCTGTGAGCAACGTTTAATTATCCAGAGAGACAGTGGGGATCACCAGTCTCTGGCACCGGGTCATTGGCTGAGAAGTTTGGGAAGCTCTGCTCCAAATTCACTGTATGAACTTGGACTGACTGTGTGGGGCCTTTTGGATGTGAAGAAAACACATTTTATTTATTAACATTAGATTCTGACTGAACTTATCGGCCTTTCTGCAGATTTAGACTATCAATAAAGTTACAACGTTGTACATCTTATGTAAATGCATACTACACCTCTTGTAACGTGAAATTGCACTTATTAGTTCTTATAATCTCAAAAGTACCTGCAACAAGTTCACTATCACTCTGAATTTGAACCAAACATCTTTAACCCTGTGTTTGAGTCCCTTCAGCACTTCAGACTAGCGTTAGCTCTCAGCTAGCTAATAGTAACGTAGTCAAAAGTCCAAGTGACTTTAGCATCTATCTAACTTTTCTGGGTGCATCCTCCTTGATTTTGACCCCATATTCGCCCCGATTGGTTCTTTTACATGTGGCACATGTTGCACTGCACTTGCTTGAATTTGTTGTCAAATCTTCGAAAGCTAAACTCATGATTCATAGCTTCTCTGTACGCATCCAGGTAGTAACTATTGCTTCATTAGATCAGATGTAAACATGCATGCAAGTGAGCACACAAACTGAAACTGAATCAATTATTAGCATGCTACCAAAAAACCTGAACAAACCAATTGAACAGTCTCTAACAATAAATAAGTCTGAGTCCTCCTCTCCATCCTCCTAGTCTGAATGCTGTCAATAGTGAGTTCTCAGTCCAAGTTTGAATCTTCAGTGCATGAGTCCTGAAAATTAGGAGTCCTGGACTGAAGTACCCAAACATTTAGCCAAGCAGTCTTGTTTTGAAGCGACCACTGCTGTTAAATGGTTGAAGAGACTTGTTATTTCAAACTCATGATTTCAGCGTCACAGAAATCATATATTTTAGAGCAGGAAAAGTCAACCAGGACTCAACAACATGAGATGAGTTAATGTTACATGTAAGTTTTAACTTAGGGCGGCTTAGCTGTGACTCAGTGGGTAGAGTCAGTCGTCTATCAATCGGAAGGTTTGTGGTTCAATCCCAGCTCCGGCAGTCACATGCTGAAGTGTCCTTGAGCAAGACACTGAACCCCAGATTGCTCCTGCTGCTGTTCAGCGGTGTGTGAATGTCTACAAATGTGTATGAATGAGAGCTTTCAGTCGCTCTGCTCCCCAACTCTGGAACTCACTCCCACCAGACATCAGAAACATTGACTCACTACCCCTCTTCAAATCTAGACTCAAAACCCATCTGTTCCAAGCTGCATTCTCCTTATAATTTCACTGCTTCATTTTAACTTGGTGTTAGTTTTTCTTGTTGTTTTTATCTACTTTATTATGTTCTTTTATTTATTGTGTTTTAATCCCTCTTTAAAGTGACCTTGAGTGTTGAAAAAGGCGCTTTAAAATGTATTATTATTATTATTATTAGCTAATACTGATAGCCCCTCACTATAGCAGCCTCTACCATCAGTGAGTGAATGGGTATGAATGGGTGAATGTGACAAGTAGTGTGTAAAAGCACTTTGAGTAGTCAGACAGACAAGAAAAGCGCTATATAAGTACAAGTCCATTTACTATTTACCATTTAACTTTATTATAGTAAGGGATATTTATGTGAAATGACAAATACAAAGAATAATGTGTCAGTCGGAGGTTTACTCGACAGTTAGTTAACATTTTAGCTGAAACATTTCCTGAATGGTAAAAGTAAAAGCTTCCAAACTGTGATCACAAGCTGGTTTTCAGTAACTCATGCATGCAGTAACAAAAGAGGTTATGCAGGCTTCTCAGCAGGCCACATCTTTTGTTCTCACTGGCTCATTCAAGATAAATCAATAGAACATTTAAAAAAAATAGTCTCCAATATGTGTCACTCATGCTGTGGGCTGCAACAAAGATAGCCTTTCTAGTTATAGATGTAAAGTTTTTTCATGTTTTTTTTTTTTACTCAGTGAGAAAACGACTTTGAATAAAGGTGACCTAACAGCAGCTGGTTTCATACGGGGAGATAAACCCTCAAACTTTGGGATTTTTATGAATGTGAAGACTAAGTGAAATGTCAGTCTGTGCTTGACTGTAGCCCTATCTGAAATAACATCTCAGTGGAGTTCATGATATGAATAATTCAGGTTCTAATAAAATAAAAAAGCATCACATCAGCCTGTTTATATGAAATTTTTCACCTTTGATTAAGAAGTCTGGTGAAATGTTGTGTGATTAGGTTCAATACTGTGGTTAATTATTCCGAAACAGTTCAAGGTTCATGTTTTGATAGCAAATGATTTCAAACAATTCATTAACCACAAGCCTCAAACTGAAACTGTTAGCTTCTAACACCTAATTCTCGTTTTACATTGGAAAACATAGTGAGCAGCATTAAAAGTCTTTGACTGGAGCTTCACTGCAAAAACTCAAAAGTGAAATTGTCTCATTTTTAGTCAAAATGTCTTATCCCACTTGATTTAAGATGAATTTACTTAACAAGTAACATTTGAGCAAGATAGAGGGAGTTGTTTTAAGATAATGCGTCTTAAATGTCCTGTTAAGTCAAACAATCTTGGGATGATCTTGTTTGAGTTGTAATTTAAAAGAAACAAGGTTTATTTTACATTTCAGACATTTTTCAAGCTGAGATCTTATTTGTAGAAGACGGATCATCTTGATGCTGAAGACAAACCCTTTACTTGATTTAAGTAAATGCATTTTATTGGAGAATCTATCAGAAAGCAGCTCCATTGATGAAAGAAAGAAAGAAAAGTTGTTGTTTTTAATGGTGGGTTGCAGTTTTCAGGCACTGTTTCTTCTAAATCAGATCAAAATATACATCCTCAAACTACATGCACACAATGAAACACCTACTTTAGAGCCTAGCTGGCCTATCCTAAAAAACAACATGACTGAATATTAGTATATCCAGCTCACTATGAGAAGACATTATATCTCAAAATGCTCAAATTACACTTTGTCATCTTATTTCAAGTACAAGATGGTCTTAAACCTAGAGAAGTGCCGCTATAATACAATTCAAATTAAGGTGAATATATCTCAAATGAAGATGTTGACATGACATTTATTAGTGCAAAAATCTTTTTTTGAGTGAAAAAATACTAATTGTTAGCATTCCTGGCTTATTCTGAGACATTATGCTTTAAAATATTGCTGAAAATAAGTTTTCCCTGCTAATTTTAAGATCACAGTTTTTTAAATATTACGTCTTATTTTAAAAAATCTTATCAAGCAAATTTTCACTTATTCTATTGGCAGATTATTTTTTTGCTTATTTCAGGGTAAAATTACCTTGAAGTTTTTTTTTCTTGTTTTTGGAGGGGCATTTTTTCCAGTGTACGCACTCAGGCAGAAGCAGCTAAATGCAGGCGGATGGAGAAAAAAAACGCTCCCTCGAAAAATAGAGATAAACCATTAATGACAGCTTCATAGTGATGTTTACTCTGTGAAAACTGTTGCTATATTTATTGTAAAGAGATACTACAATATACATATAAACACATGAAGTCAAAGGAGTGTTTTTCAGTGGGGGATAATGTAAAGTGAGTGGGTTGTCCTGACAGATAATAACAGGCTGTACAGGACCCCAACACGTTCACCTGAACACTTCCACTGTTGGTGAAGTGAAACAAGATGAACATGTCTGCAGGAATCAGTCCCTGGTTGAGTTTCCTGTGGAGCTGTCAGAGTCTGTGACATTTTCTTATCAGTTCATCACACCCTCTGCTCTGTTTAAGTGTTTAGTGTTTTCTGTAGATTTGTCGGTCATGGCCTTTTGTTTTAGTGTCTCCTTCCTTTTCTCTGCTATTTTTGCCTCTTGTCGTTTAGTGTAAACAAATCAGTTTCAAATGAACTGGTTAACTTTCTGCACACTGATGTGTTTAAAGTTATTCTGCAAGAGTTTGTTATTAGAGCTGTATCCATAGCACTGGCCTGTGCATCATAGTTATACAGTCTGTTATAGAAGAATGGCAGACAGGTATAATGAAAAGTTAATCTGTAATGACCAATCAGAATCAAGTTTCCACAAAACTCTGTAATAAGCAGCAATAACCTCTACCTTAAATATAAATCTCACTCTCCAGGATATTCCATTAGGCACAAATGAGCTTAAACTCAGTTATTGCTCACAACACGTAATGCCAATGAATGAAAAATGATTAATGTGAATTCACCATAAAATCAAAATGAACACGGGTGCAGGTTTTGTGATCAAGCAGGGGCTCCACTTGCACACAAACATGCTGCACTGGTATCTTCTAACATATCGTCTACCTACTCTAAATGCAGCAGACAGTATCAGAGTACATTTACTTCAGTACTGTACTCAAGTAAATATTTGAGTATCTGTACTATACTTGAGTATTATTTTTGGGGGAAACGTATTCCTTTTACTCCACTACATCCTGAAGACAATTATTGTACTTTTTACTCCGCTACATTTCTATCAGTGCTCTAGTTACTCACTACTTTTGCTTTGTAGTCAGCTCATGAATTTCCTTCTCTTTTCTGAAATCTGATCCCTAAGACAGTAAAATGTGTTTGTGTAGTTCGGTTTGTCTCAGTGGTTTAGTCGTACCAGTATATCGTGCGTCTCCACATTTGAACGTGAAGCAAACACAGAGCAAATTTCACTCAGATCAGGCAGTACATTTAGAGGTCTTAATGATGGCTATAATTCTCCACCTGAGCACCCATGGCCATATCTTCAGCCTGTTAGAGGTTTTTGAAATGAACAATGATACGTATCATTTGAAATATTCACCTTGTTTCTGCCCAAATATACAAATATTCACAGTCCAACCTGAGAGCGTGTTGAGCTACTTAACATTTGTTTCATTCCAGGTGAACATTTGAAAACTAAGTTGCCTGTGCTTGGAGTAACTTAGTTGCTGTTTTTATTCCATGGTATATTTTTTTAGAGATTTCAAGTAATGGTTTCTGAATAAACATAATTTAACAGAATGTACTTCTATGTATTGACTGCACTTAAGTATTGTGAAAATAAAATGTTTTGAGATTTTTTAAGAAGTACTTTGAATACTTCAGTATTTTTAAAAGCAAGTACTCCAGTACTTAAACTCAAGTAATATCCGGCAGAGCAACTTTCACTTGCATTGGAGTAATATTTGACCAGGAGGATACATACTTTGACTTAAAGGTGACATATCATGCAAAATGGACTTTTTAATGGTTCTCTACCTGAAATATGTTTCCCTGGCATGTCTACAAAACCCACCTTTCTATAAATGTGTGTGAAACGAGCCGTTTCAGACTTCCGTGTTTTTGTTACGTCACAACAATATCCGGTCTGTCACAGAGTCAGAGCTCGGAGCTTGTTCAGCCCATAGACTGTATAAAATAATACTGAATCTCCTCCTCCGTTTTTCATTACCTGCACAAATGTGTGGTAACAAGGAGCTTAGGAGGGAGGCATGCTAGTTGCAGGCTGTCTTAATAAACACAAAGGTCGGTTTTACTCCCGACATCTGCAGATTTGAAGATCTAGTGGATGATTTTTATTTATCATGGATAAGTGCTAGCGCTAGTTAGCATAGCTACATAGCTACATGTCGTAGCTGTGTAGCAAGACACACGTCGACATACTGACAAATAAAACAACAAGAAACACAGAATCTGTGACCAATCCTTCAGAAAAGGTCCGGCTGCCTTTCTGGCAGAGGTCGGTTTTACTCCCCACGTCTGCAGATTTGAAGATCTAGTGGATGATTTTTATTTGTCATGGATAAGTGCTAGCGCTAATTAGCATAGCCACATAGCTACATGTTCATAGCTGTAGCTGTAGCTGTGTACCAAGACACACGTCGACATACTGACAAATAAAACAACAAGAAACACTAAATCTGTGACCAATCCTTCAGAAAGGTCCTGCTGCCTCTCTGGTAGAGGTCGGTTTTACTCCCCATGCCTGCAGATTTGAAGATCTAGTGGATGATTTTTATTTATCATGGTTAAGTGCTAGCGCTAGTTAGCATAGCCACATAGCTACATGTTCGTAGCTGTGTACCAAGACACACGTCGACATACTGACAAATAAAACAACAAGAAACACTAAATCTGTGACCAATCCTTCAGAAAGGTCCTGCTACAGGCGCCTCTCCGTCAGGATCAGATTCTGGATCAGATTCAGAGGGTTGAAGTAACGTGATCTCTGAGCAGCCGTGTATATTCAGCCAACATGTAAACATTAGATCAACGTGCTGGACAGCCAAGGCACATCCACTTCCTGAGGGGGCGTGGTCAGAGAGAAAACAGAGTGTTCTGAGGAGGACTGAAGAAGAGGGCTTTTCAGGCATGCCAAAATCTGATTTCAAAGTGTTTTTTTGAGCATAAACTTTAAAGACATGTTTTGGGGACCTCTTAGACCAATATATATTGATGAAAAAAGCGTGATATGTCACCTTTAAGTAATGAAGCTGTGTACTTTGTCCACCACTGTCTTAATGCTACCTAAACACTCTGCTTTTCACATGTTAAATAAGAGATAACGTGCAGTTTGCTGTTGGTTATCCCAAATAGAATCATGACAGGGTCAGACAGGACCCCTGACGTGAACCCGGCTACAAACTAAGTATTGTTCCAGAGAAGTTTTATCTGTTTTAAAAAGGATTTATTCATGCTGTTAAATGAAATAGTCCCATAGTTTCAACGTTCTTTAGTGCTTCCAGAGCAGCAATATTCTTATCAGCTTCCTTACAGGTCTAATTGACATTTTCATTCACTGTAAAGTCCAAACATTATCCTGATTTACTGTTCAAATCCCATTAAACTGAGCATTTTCATTCATGGTAAAATCTCAAAAACATAAGTGTTTTTCTGTTGTCACTGTTAGCAGCAGCGCCTGTATAATGTCCTCTTTGAGATTGTCTTCTAACTCAAATCGTCCTGTAAAATCCAATAACATGTTGTGGTTCATTGATGCTTTGTGTCTGTTTTCTCCACTTTGATTGATGTCTCTTTGACTCAATTTGTACGTACGGGCTCAGGTTGTCCTTAGTGTTGCCTTTGCTATCCAGAATTTATGACCATTGGGGTGATTTGAGAGGAAGCTGAGAAATAATATATAACACCAGACTTGTTTCTCTGTTTTAAATGATAGCTAACCTGAAAAGTAATTGTAATCACAGAGTGGAGTCAATCCCACGACTGACTGGGTGATGTTTCCTCACCTTCAGCTGTAGTTAAATCAGTAAATACCAAAGTTTCCCTTGGTGCATATGTGGAGACAGAAAAGAACGATCTTAGATTGACCAGTTTGCAGATTACAGATCAATTCTGTTCATTTTAAAACAGACAGAATGAGAATAAATAAACATTTCCACCGTTTGAAAAACTCTGAAGCAGTTAACTAAACACTGTTTTAAGATTTTATGGTTTCAGTCAATCCTCAGGAATTACTGATCTTTAAAATCTTAGCACACTGACAGCTCCTGTGAGGAGTTTTAAGCTGGTTATGAAACTTTCTTGTTGACATTTCCCACAAAGCAAAGACTCTTGATTACTCATACATTGTACTTTATAGAAAGCAGCATAAGACTTGTTGTTAAAAAACACTGCTTACACATGTAGAAAATCAGGAATGCTATAAGACATGATTTTTCCACATGGGGGGTCTAACACCTACACAAACTTTCTTTTAAGAGCTTGTGTTATTTCTTCACTCATTATGCCTACCCAGAGGGGAATTTTACTGCTCAAGGCTTTCTCTTCTAAGTCTCCGGAGACAAAATTGAGATTCTCACCTCAGCCTCATTCAAGTTTCAAATTGTTCTCATTCATTTCTCATTAGTTTCTCCCAAAATTCACTAGGAGAAATAGTTGAGACCATGACATGAGTCTTATTTGAGACTTAAATGAGAGATCTAATGGCTAATTTTCTTCTCCTTTTTTAAATGTACTTTTGGCCTTTTTGCCTTTATTTGACAGGACAGCTGAAGAGAGACAGGAAATGTGGGGAGTAGTGAGCGGGGGAAGACATGCAGGAAATGGTCGACCGGCCAGGATTCGAACCGGCGACCCATACAACAAGGACTTTAGCCTCTGTATGTGGGGTGCTTAGACTGCTAGGTCACCAGTACCCAAAAGAATCCACCCCTTTAATCGTTATAATCTGTCTAAATCTGGTCAGCCCTTTTGCGGCCCATATTTTAAATAAATGGTCTGTCATACCTGTTATGAAATCTCTATCTTTTGCAATTTCTCTCAAAGACACTAAATCTTTGTGAAGCTGTTTTGTTCCAAACAGACTTGTAAAGGAATGACCAGACTGTGAAGTCAAAGAAGAGATCATTTCACATCTAAATAGCTGATCTTGCAAGTGGTTCAAATGTTTTAATGAGAATTGTAAGTTTGTGGACAATTACATTGAAATCTTAATTTTGCAGGGCTCTATAAATGTTCATGAAAAGATGAGCTCAGGCTCTTTCTTTGCTCCATCTGAGCTCAACTTGAGACACAAAAACTGAGTCTGACAAAAACAAATGGATGAGGTTAGATTAAGATAATTGAGAGAGCTCCCTGATTTCTCCACCTGAGCTCAAAAGGAGTCACAACACTTGAGAAATACCTGAGAATCATTTCAGATTTTGACCAGATCTCCTTTTGAACTGAAAGGGAGACTAAGCTGAGACCTTTTGTAACTTTTTTTCTGGGGGCAAGAATGAGAAACAGGAGACATAAGCTATAGTCTCATTTTGCTTTCAAACAGATCTCATTGTTGTCTAGGAGACAGAAATGAAACACTTTTGAGATCTCCTCTCTAAATTTATTTTCCTATGGGTAAACTGTGTAAAAGGTTGCTTTGCAGTAGTTTTTTATACATTAATTCAGACCTCTGCCACTTTAATGGTTCTTTAGCATCTGATCTCACCTTATTTATTTATTTAATCTTTTAATTCAACTTTCTATGTAGCAACAAAGTCCTGGAGAAACAAACTTTCATCCCACTGTGCACTTCTATATTGTTTAAATGATAATGAAGAAAAGAAAACTTGACTTGAGAATCCATCTTCAATTTAATATTATGAATGTAGTATTTATTGGTTATAATCTGCAATTTCCTTAACTCAAATGAGTTTTTTAATCTCATCTAATCTATTCTATCTGAGCAGAGTTCAGTTGTATTTGTGTTTGTGGCTGCACTTTTCTTTGCATCCACTCGATAAATTCACCCCAGCTTTGGGCTGGGAACGATGCGGCCTAATGGCAGATCACTGAGCTCTGGGGGGTCAAATGTTTTGCTTAAAGGCACCTGTACAAACACTGTAAATCCCAACCTCTTTTTAATGTTACACTTGGAAGCTATTAAAATGTGCACAGAGGTGGTTTTGAAAGGCAAAGCCCACTAACTTAGCCATCTGGCACGAACAACAGCAAAGGAAACTGTGACCCATATGAAAGATTTTGCGAGAGAAGTGCTGAGTAGCATCTGCTCGCTGTGAAAACGCCTTGGGTCCTTCCCATGACATGACAAATTACACTGGGCAGTTTACATTTAATTATCCACTTCAATGCTCCCACAATGAAGAAGTACAGGCAATAGGGGAAGTCTTTTACATTATCTACCCCTCGTCTTTTTACCATTTTCACATTGATTTAATGCGATTATTCCCATTCTGTGTCTGCACTGTAACGCTAACATTAACAGATGTGACACATGCTCTCGTAAGTGGAAGTTTTTTATAATACACATGAACTTGTTTGATGGTGATAAATCGTGACTATTGTCTGCTGTGGTTAGCAGTCTACCAGATGGGAGGATACAGTATACTTCCTGGGTGTCACAGCTGGCAGTGTTTGCAGAGAAGAGCAGATTCATTCAGCAGACATTGGCCACCATAACAGGGATCAGAGGGATGACGTTGTTGGGATAAATAAGCCAGCTGTATTGTGTAAAACGTCATTGTGTTTTTTAATACTGTTACTTCATCTTAGAGTCATTAGCTTCCTCAGCAAGTGCTTGTATTAAGTTGTTTCTGCAAGGCCATGTTTAATTCTGTCCCAACTGATGAATCACATTTGCTTTTATAATCAAGATGACCACCATCTTTTTTACGATTAGGGGCCAAAGTGGCATTTCAATTAAGTACAATTAGTCAAGTAAGGCACTTGGATTTTGGTTAATTCCATTTAAAGCTACTGTTACACTTCCAGTTCTTTACATCCATCCATCCATCCATCCATTTTCTTCTGCTTCTCCGGGGTCGGGTCGCGGGGGTAGCAGTCCAAGCAAATTGACCCAGACATCCCTCTCCCCGGCGACACTTTCCAGCTCCTCCTGGGGAATCCCGAGGCGTTCCCAGACCAGGCGGGAGATATAATCCCTCCACCGCGTTCTGGGTCTACCCCGGGGCCTTCTCCCAGTTGGACGTGCCCGGAACACCTCTAAAGGGAGGCGTCCGGGAGGCATCCTTATCAGATGCCCGAACCATCTCAGCTGACTCCTTTCGACGCGGAGGAGCAGCGGCTCTACTCCGAGCTCCCTCCGGATGTCCGAGCTCCTGACCCTATCTCTAAGGCCGAGCCCAGACACCCTTCACAGGAAACTCATTTCAGCCGCTTGTATCCGCGATCTTATCCTTTCGGTTCAGGATCTCAAGGCGCAGCCGGGGGGAGGAGGGTCTCCAGTTCGGGGAGCTTGGAATCTCATCTCTGCTTTTTGCAGACGATGTGGTTCTGTTGGCTTCCTCGAGCGGGGACTTCCAGCGGGCATTGGGGCGGTTTGCAGCTGAGTGCGAAGCGGCCGGGATGAGAGTTAGCACCTCCAAGTCTGAGGCCATGGTTCTCTGCCGGAAAACGGTGGATTGCTATCTCTCGGTGGGGAGTGAGACTTTGCTCCAAGTGGGGGAGTTTAAGTATCTCGGGGTCTTGTTCGCGAGTGGGGGTAAAATGGAGCGTGAGATCCACAGGCGGATTGGTGCGGCGTCAGCAGTGATGCGGACGTTGTATCGGACCATTGTGGTGAAGAGGGAGCTGAGCCGGAAGGTAAAGCTTTCGATTTACCAGTCGGTCTACGTTCCAACCCTCACCTATGGTCATGAGCTGTAGTTCTTTACATGTCTTAGTCAAATATTGCAGACTGCTTTACTTCTATGGCCTGTATCAGGGATTCCCAAACTGGGGGGATCTGGAGATATGAAAGGGAGTGCGTTGTAAGGCCAAATTAAAACATTGCATGCAATCGTACTGCTCTCAAGGCATGGCTCATTTTGAGGACTGCAGGTAAACACAACACTGACGATGACTTGACACCAAATGTCACAACTAGTTAGACAAGCACAAGAAATGATGACAGTAAGTCTTGCCCTCGGTTTGACCTCCACTGCCCACACATTAAAAATGTGTGTGTTGCAGACTCACCTTTAATTGCATCCTTTTTAAGTGTGGCTTCTCCTTTCTTTTAGTCTTCATACATTTTAGGTTGCAATTCCTTATTTTTGCAGTGTTTCATGTAAATTCTAAGTATGTAAGCATTTGATGCCAAAGGACGAGTCTGATAGAGTGTTTTGAGTGACTTTCATTTGTGCTCCTAAATCAGATACAGGTCAGATCTTTGGTGGTGTGACCACAGTCTGAATAGCAGGGTTGTAATGAAAGGGGCGTTGACTTTGTTCATGAGTGACACATGTCACAGCTCTGTGAGTCAGTTATGCCCAATGAAAACACACACTGCTACACTGCTGTGGAGTTAGTCGGTGGAGGGACAGTGGAGTGTTAGATGTAGAAGTACCTTTGGTGACACTTCTGTACAACAAAACTTGAGTGATCATATTGTACCCTTCCTATTTTATAAACTCCTCCTCCTCACCTTCAAATACCTGCATGCCCTCGCCCCCCAATACCTGGCTGACCTCCTCCACCAACACACTCCATCCCGGAACCTACGGTCTTCGGACTTGGGTCTCTTCTCTATCCCCCGGACTAAGCTGTGGACTTTTGGAGACAGAGCCTTCAGTTTGGCAGCCCCCACTCTGTGGAACTCTCTCCCTCCCGACATCCCCAGTGCCCCCAACCCTGGAAAGTTTTAAAAAAGCAGTCAAAATGCACCTTTTCCTCAAGGCCTTTCCCCATTAGCTAGTGTTGTCCCCACCTACCCCCCGACCCCCTACCTGACCCTGTGAAGAGACCTTGGGTTTCTTGAAAGGCACTATATAAATACCAGTTATTATTCTTATTATATTGTTATTATTATTCTTATGATATTATTATTATCATTTTAGAACAATATCAAAAGAAGTGGCCAAACATGGCTACAGAACTTAATGTTTGCAGTGTCAAAGAAAAGTAAAGAGCCAGGTTTAAAGAAGGTAAAGACTTTAACCACCACTTTGTCTTTTGGTGATAAACCCAGCTGTCTGCTGATGTTTTGACTCTCTTTCTCTCCTTCACTTTCATATACTCATAGATTCCCCCGCTTTCTGCTGCACATCATTTTCAACATATAATCATGACCTCACTTCAGTGTCCTCTGTGTTCACTTCTGTACACACTGTGCTGTGTGTGGCGTCTTTGTTGTTCTTTTGAGCATGTGGGCCAGCTCAGGACCGTGACCAGTTCACACCAGAATCTGATACAGACCACATCTAAAAGGATGTGAACAGCCAAACAAATAATCGTATCTGTGCAATAAATCAGAATTGAGCATTGAGGCCTGCAGTGTGGACGTAGCCTTTTGATGTAGGCTGTAACAGAGACTCCTTGGCTTTTGGTGCCAGACCCAAGCAGATACTCAAAGTACTGACCTTTTATTGTTATATTTGCGTCATTTCTCAACACTTTCTCGTTTACCACATGTATTTCACATTTGCCTGTTAAAAATGTGCAGATTCATATCTTAAAAACATGAGATAAGCTAATGCGATGTTAAAAGTGTCATCTTTCAGTGTACAATTTAAAGTTTCAGCCACAAAAACATCATAAAGTATTCATAAATAATAATGCAGAAATATAACATGAAAGGCGTCAGGAGCCAATTACTCCGAGCAAAAGAAGTTCAACAAATTGTTAAGATTAGATCATTGTTATTCTCATTTGAATTTCAAAATTGAGTTTTTCATGCGTTCAGATAAAATGCAAATCAAATCAATTATTTTCCCATTATTGAAGCAAAAATCAGAGTGTAAGAACTTTAGGGTGTTGGAAAACACTGCTGGTGCTCTTCAATAGAACTCAGTGAGCTCAAACTTGATGAATCATTTTATATCAATCAATATTCATGCAGATCAAAACCATTATAAAGTTATTCTTATGAGACAGCTCAGCTATTATTCCCTCATGTCATCACAGATCTGTTACTCATATATCTGTTTGCAGAAATTGATGCCAATAGATGAAAAAAAGAACAACAACATATTTGTCTGTTTCAACACTTTCTGCTACTTTTATGTTTCTTTTCTTTTGGAATCTTCCCACACAGTGTCTGTAAGGGCAGTAACTTCAAAAAGCCTTTCATCAGCATTATCTGTGAAGACTTTTCAGAGCCACCTCTCTTTATTTCAGTGGAAACATGCTTTTTGAAGGTAAATCATGAATCTAGGTCACCATACATCTCATTACTTTTGATACTATAGCTACGATAGGTTGCACAGAAGGATTCAAAGAGCTGCACAATAGCAGGAAGTCAACTGCAATATGTTCCCAAAGACAGAAGGTGAGTCACAGCGGGCGCTTCCACCGTTGCCCAGGATTTAGGTCAGCCAAGTAACTCCAGGCGGCACAGGTCCTTCCCCGAGGTCACAGTGCAGCCTGAATCTGGACAACAGGGACCCTGGGGGCATAATGGGACATTAATTTTTAATGTAAACTAACCCATCTCTGGTTGTGGGCAAAAGGTGATGAGCGGTGTACTTGACACTACCGAAAGTGCAGTTGTGTGAGCGTTGTGGTGGAGCTGGTTGGTTTTTTTTCTATTCCGTGTTTTATAATTCATTCCTAGAGCTGAAGCGGCGGTGAGGAGACAAATACATTTAGCTTTTATCCAATGAAAACTGAAGCTTGTTGAACAGCTCAGAGGCTGCACAGTGTTAAGGTAACACTATTTACTGGGTCCCTGGAGTGAGAGCGGTAAACAGATAATACCTGTTGACGGTGGATAAAAAGAGAAGAGTCAGAATGAGGACAGGACTGGTTTCAGGCTCTGTTTTCAACTGGGAAGAATGGAAAATTGTCTCTTTTATCCATGACTTTTACAATTTGATATTTGTTTAAATAGTATTCTCACACACAGACACAAAAACAGATATTCAGCAGCAAAAGAGCGATTTATGAGATATAAATTTAAGGATAATGTATTACACGTGGCATGATTCAGACTCCAAATCTGCAATAGTACATTCATTTCTGAGCACCAGAGCTGCTACAGAGTCTCTCAAGGTGCATGTCTTCCTGCTGAGGTGATTACAATTTCCAAATGTACCTTCTAAGGGTCTTTTCTTTTGTATGCTGAGTACAATTTGGAATCACATCAAAGATAAGTTGTCAGAAAAGACTTTCACCAGGAGCTGCCTGCTCTTTCGAAGCAGCCAGAAAGCTCCTGGGGGAGACACAGGACGTACCAAGGAATGACTTCTGTTGTCCTGAGTTGTGTTGCACATACAGGCGCATGTTAACACGATTAAGCATTCAGTATTTGTTTAATTTGTTAAGCTGCCATTTGCAGCTCAAACATCTACTAACTTCTTCCATTTCCATATCATTATAATTCCATGCAGTCCTCTTGGTTGTGACCTTACTAGAACTCAGAGCTGTCTGAACCCAGACAACCATGTTCATAAATGTAGGTTACATTAATGACATTTGACCAGTTAAACTGACCCACATAGAAAATACCAATCTATATTAATGTGTTCTACTCCATTGTCCAATATATATTAATGTAGGGTATAAATTTCTTGGTTATTTGGGTAGACATTTCATTGGCATTCTCCTTTGGTTAAATGGAGCTCCTATTAATTATTCATCATCCTTTCAGCAAATGATGCACAACAGAAAATGCTGACTCAATTATTTGTTTTCCTCCTTATCTATTAGAGGCATGATTGTGTTTGAGGGTTAATTACAAATATGCACTTTTTTTCTGTGTGAAGTGCAAACAGCCACCATGCTTGAATTTAGTGTAAATATTACTGCTGTTCAGGGTGTTTCTTTCCCCAACAGGATTCCCTCTTCATCACACTGTGCGTAAGTGATCGGAGGTGCTGCTGCAGCACCCTGCCGCTCATGTTTCTTTAGAGTAAACATGTCAGTGTGCATTAGAGGTATGACTGCTTCTGCATGTCTGCATGATCTGCATGATCAGTGATTCTACCTGCTGCTATCACTCCCTGAACCTGCAGAGCACAAAGAACTGCAGGGGTGTGGGCTTCGTGCTTGTGGCAAAAAAAAAGGGCCATTTTTAAATTCTCTCTCAAAGTGGGACTCATCCAATAAATGTTTTATTATTCATAAGCATAAATTGCTTTAAGTGAGAAGTTTATCTCAGCAAGATTTTGGGAAAAATCTTCCAGAAAACCCCCTGAAAGCATCATTGCCTCATTAGGAGGAGCAAAGATTTCCATTGATCATCTTTTAAAATCTGCTTGTCACAGCTTTTAATCGCTTGCATTTTGTTGCACACAACGAAATATCCACGGCATATAAATACATATAAAACCTACACTCTGGAAGCCTTGTTTGGCATAACTGGGTTTAATCTTAATGTAGTGATTAGATAAGTCAGTTTTGATTACAATCAAGTAGTCACCCAGGACATGAAATCAGCCATGTTAAATTGCTGCGACATAATTTATAACATTTACTTCATTATATACAGCAGAGCTTTATTCCTATACGTCCGCTGGGGTGTATTTATCAACAGCACTAATTGCAATTAAATGACAAAGACACTTGTTATGTTGTGTTTGTGAGGTCCTGTGTGAGATTGTAATGAGGTAATGAGACAATCTGATGAGGAGACAAGGTGTTAAAGCGTCAGAGGATGTATTGAACGTATGCAAAGGTTCTTGCAAATGGTTTTATGAGTTTTTTTTTCGGAAACAGGGCCGTGCTCTCTCTTATTTTACTCCACTTTGTGTTTTAAGTGGCAAAGTTTGTGTGCCCTCATTCTCATAGAAAATGCTTTTATGCTTCATCTGGAAACAAATTTAAACAGAGCATGTATAATATTTGCAGTTCAACAAATCCACTCTCCTGTGGCCCGGTAATAACTTAAAGAAAGTAGGAAGTTATTATTAATACTTTTCACTTACAGGAAGTTTCTGAGAATAATATGATGAAGCAGTACAACTGAATATAGGTTAATTATGTATTTAGAATTCAGTTGTAGGATAAAAACTTCACCCCAGTTTCTTCAGTCCTGAATGGGTGCTGAAGAAGTGTGGCAGGTAGCTTAACCAAAGTCTGTGGGATAAGCAGCGACTGGGAGATGTCTGAGTGGAGGATGTGTGCCGATACCGCCTCGGATTATACCACAAGCTCATTTCCATGCACACTCCAGCAGCAGCAGCAGCAGCAGCACAGTTTGCAAAGCAGGAAACTGAGCCAGACAGAGGGTGCACATTATAGCACGCACTGCATAAATGTCGCATACAAAGATGGAAATCAATCGGGACTCTGGCCAAACCTTTGCACCTGTCTCACTGCAAACACCAGACACGTTTTGAGTCTGCAGAGCTGATCACAGCAAAGTCTCATTTCAGATTGGTTTTGTGCACTTGCAGAGATAGGATCTTCAAAGGAACACAAAAATCAGGATACGGGGGAGATGAAACCCATCAGATTATTTGGGGAAATAGTTTTTCTTTGTGAGTGGAATAACATGCATCACCTGAGATTTACTATCTGTGCTGATGTTGTATGAGTAATTTCGTGCTTTCAACATTTCAACTCTTTAACAAGAGAGATCATGCATGAATTAATGTGCATTTATCAAAGAGCACAATCCATTAAATGGCATAATTTACCAAGGCAATAACAAACTTTGATACCAATTGTATTACTTACATTTTTCACATATGATAACTATCAGCTAAAAGGAACCATTTAAATAATATTTTTCATCTCAACACTGATTATTAAAACCACTTATAGGAACTCTCTTAGACGGCTGGAGACAGAGTCAAGGCTAAAGACATTTTAATTGGTATTTTTCTCAATTTTCATTTAGTAAAACAATTGCTGAATGCAAACAATCACATCAGCGAGAGTAAATGTGAGTCCTGGATTGAGAAATATAGATGAACAAAGATATAAAACAGTGAGGAGAATGTGTTGTGCCAACTTTATGATAACCATATTGTTGTGGTGGTTGCATCTTTACAAAGTGAAGCAGAAAACAATTGAACACAAAACCAATGGAAAGAGAACTCAGCGTGAAAAGCGCATACACCAGAAAACTAGAAAAACATTTATGTGAGTTTTTTTGGGCCGTTTCTCCAAATACAGATGGGCGTCAGTCTGGAGAAAATAAAAGACAGCATTTACAATCCAACGACAGTCGCAGACTGTTTAACATGATGGTTGTGGTCCTGTAATGGCATGGATAGCCATCTCATGAGAGACAATAGGTCCCCAGATTGCAATGCATTTTGAGTAGCTACCAAGGAATTTGAGGCCGTGAGAATATGAGACCAGCTGTACGCTGTGATGCAAACAGTGTTTACTCATTATGCTCCAATGTTGGAGGATACTAACACCTTCCAGCACAGTGCTAAACAAATACAACAACACTAGGATGGAGATAAATACCTATTTACGCCTCAGATATTGTTAAGCATCATTAATCTTTTACGTGAGTGCAGCATGTGAGGCAGATTTATTTTCTCTTTCCCCTGATCCAAAAAGTATTGAACCTTTCAGTCTTGAGGATTTGTCTAAAATCTCTAAACACACAGTTTTTGAAAGTGAACCTGCACTGAAAACAAGGGATTGTGATAATCCTTCAGATACTTGATATTCATATGTTGTTGAGTATTTCCATCGTTTCTCTTTCCTATGATGTTGTCAGCTCTACTATTAGAGAGTTGCTCCATCCTTGTATTTCTCCTTTGTTTTTAACCCTGGGTTTCATTATAACCCTCAAACTCTTAACAATTATCACATTTTTATCTACAGTTGTGCTCATAAGTTTACATACCCTTGCAGAATTTATGGTTTCTTGGGTAGTTTCTGTTTTTCTTTATGATATAAAGAGTAAACATAGTTTGATAAAAATTTTGCTTCACCCAACCACTACCCATGAGTGAAAAAAAAGTTTCTCTCTTATCATTCCTAGTGTCTGAAAAATGGCCAAAAAAATCACAAATTCTGCCAGGGTATGTAAACTTATGAGCACAACTGTATGTACAGCCTCCTATGAGCGATGATTGTTAATGTTTGCTGCTTTTCCTTTAATTTGATTGGTTGGTTCCAAACAATGCCACTCTGATTGCATTATGGAATAAATAATTGCTAATAAGTAAAACACTTAAACGTCAAGGGATCATAATAATAATAATAATAATAATAATAATAATAATAATAATAATAATAATAACTTATAAATCATATTTTATTAAATGGGTTTCAAAAAGTGCTTTAACATACAAGCAAAAATAATATAAGAACAGAGGAACCCAAAAAACAAAAGAATGAAGAGAACAGAGTAACCAAAATGACATAAAAACCCAACACCATATCCAAACCAGAAAATAACTACAACAGCTATAGATGAAGATCCCAACAAATAAAAAACCCACAACAATGAAAATATGACAATG
The DNA here is from genome assembly GCF_009762535.1 of Notolabrus celidotus. NCBI lineage: Eukaryota > Metazoa > Chordata > Actinopteri > Labriformes > Labridae > Notolabrus > Notolabrus celidotus. The sequence continues at coordinate 8,376,706 of NC_048275.1, forward strand.
CTAGGTCCAACATTGTTATTTTAAAAAGTGAGGATATCTTGGAGCATAATTAGGATAGTAAAGAATACGACTGTCTCAATAACCTGCATTGATATTGTAAGTCTGGGATTGTGAGGTAAAAATAACCTAGTTTGACACGTGCTGTTTGCTTCAAGCTAATGCTAGCTTTGGCTAGCTGTCGGTTGCTGGCTAGCTAATGTCCGGTATCATTGATTCCAGTGAAATATTGGATGCATGTTCTTTACCATAAGTTACTCAAGCCAGCGCTGCATTGTTTGTCGCTAACAGCTACCATACAGCCTCATTCCAGTGAAGTTTTTTGGTTTACTATGATGTGGATTGGGCTACACGGTGTTGCAGTGGGTAGGGCTGTTGCCGCTAGAAGGTTACTGGTTCGAATCCCCGGTCAGTCAGGCCTTTCTGTGTGGAGTTTGCATGTTCTCACCGTCCATGCGTGGGTTCTCCCCGGGTATTCCAGCTTCCTCCCACAGTCCAAAAACATGCTCACCAGGTTGTCTGTCTCTCTGTGTTAGCTCTGTGATAAGTTGGCGACCTGTCCAGGGTGTACCCTGCATTCCGCCGAAGCCAGCTGGGATAGGCTCCAGCCCCCCGTGACCCCTGACGGGATAAGCGGTCAAGATAATGGATGATGTGGATTGTTTGGGTTTTATTGTGTTACTTTCTGAATTTTCCATTTTTTACTTGTTTGCACTTGTAAGGATATTAATTCACTTCTTTCCCACTAATAATTGAATCACTCTCCTGTAGTGCAACTATTTGTTGTTGTTTGTCAGGAGAGACTATAGCCTGTGCTTCAAACAATCACAATCCCCTGACTACTCTGCTGAATGGTACAGATCTGTAGTTGAGGTGAATATACAGTGTCAACGTTTTGTTTCTGAGAAGTTTGAAAGGCCCTTTCTCAACTTGTCTTGAGGCATGTTTTGGGCAGCCATCAAATTCATATTTGAACACATCTTCCATTTGTTTTATTATATCTTACCTCTGGAGGAGATGACTTAACATAAAATCTCTCAAAAGGTACAAATAAAAATGTGCAGGAGAGTATGTTTAAACTATCCAATGAGAAAAACTGTTGCCCGAAGCTGGAGGACGCTTGAGCTTTAGAGCTAATAGTACTGGCTCTCTTTCAGTCTTCCCATTATTTCGCACGCAGTGATAATGGCTGCCAACAGGTAAAGAAAATATTGTGGGAAAAAAACAATTCCATCAAAACCTCAGTTCAGCTCAATGAAGCCGAATGATCCCTCTCAAGCTCGGCTGGATAAAGTCAAACGTCTTGGTTGCAGACATCAATCCTGTTTATGGCTGTTAGGCTGGAGGATGTTTTCTCGCTCTGCTGTTCAACACAGCCCCTCACAGCGAATGCTTCCAAAAGGACAGCGCACGAACAGTTATTCTCAAGCTCGGGGCAATACAGCTGTCTGCTGCAGCCATGTGCTCATTTATGATTGATGTACACAATCCATCCAAGTTGATGTTGCTCAGTATATACCTACGTTAAAATTAAGCGTGATGATAAACATATATTTTAGGGGAAAGGAAAACACGAGATGACAAATATTTGAGCTGTGGAGCTGAAAAAAAAACACATGCAGCAAACATTCATATCCTGGGATTAGGGGCTGTTTGGCATCCATCTTTATTTGCGAAATAAAACTAATGCTGTGTTCCTGACATAGATGATGACAATGTCCATTTGCTGCTTGGACAACCAAAGAAAATGATTCATGATCCTGCGGGTAAGCTGTTTTGAAATGGGTCAGCTGAAACGTAGCTGTGTGCCCTGAATTGAACCACTCTCCAGAGGTTGCAGGTGGATTATTCCAGATGTGTCCAGCGCGAGCTCATCTTTGCACAGTGAAAAGGCCAAGGCTCTATCTCACCGGGTAAGCCAAAGCTGCGGGCTCCATCAAACTGAATGAGCTAGCGTTGTATTTCATGATCTGCACTGAGAGAATAAAAAGCCTAAGGTCCTCTTTGTTGGAATCTGCATTAACAAGCTGCGGGAGCGAGGGAGCAGTGTGGGCAGAGAGCTCAGCATGTAGTATAAGGCTTGTGAACGTCTCGTAAGAAGCGTCAGTGCATTGAAATCGGGGATGTGCTTTTTTTGATTGACCAGTAATTTTACATTTTGTAGGTGGGTTTCATGGTTGAGCCCCAGGCTGTGTAAAGTGAAATACAAGCATGCAAGGAATATAGGCTCATGAAAAGTTTTTAACTGACCAAAATAAACCACATTTCATTTGTGTACTGCCAGCACGGCTTGAAATTAACTTCTTGGCTCACTAGGCACTGCTGCAAGAGAAATTTGACTTGAACACAGCTCAGAATTTTTCATATGACAAGCATTTTGACCTTAAACAACTGGACAGCCTCCAAATACAATAAAGTTTTGACAGTTGAGTAAATTACATTCAAACTATCTAATTGTTAGCTTATTCCTAACCTGCAATTAAAACATCAGTATGATTATAAACTCCTAATAAACATCTGTATAATGGGAACATCTGTTTTAAAGCTCCTGTTTGACTACATGTGCTTCCTTCTAAATGTGTACACCTGAGGCTAGAGAGCACTCTGGCACCGAAGTAGACATCTTAAAAATTGATAGTGCTATGAGAATTGTAGTTATTTATTTAGAATATCATTCTGACTGTGTAGTCAAATCATATAAAGGGTGCAGAGGAGTGGTTCAGTGCATACTGCATCAAATCAAGATCAAATCTACATGATACTGAGCTGATCAACCAGAGTTTCTCGCAGCCATCTGTCACTATATGCATGGAAATAAATCTTCCTCAGAGCACACCTCACTGCACTGGATCAATTTTAGTTGCAAAACAAAGCGATGCTATGTCTAACATTCACAAATGCATGTAGTACAATGACAAAGATAATGAAAGCAAAGTTGCAACATGTTTCAAAAGGACCAAGAATGAATGGAGATAGTTTCATTCTTCCTCCTCCTCATCTTCCTCATCAATTCTTCCTGAAGTATCCTTACATCCAAGAGATCCTCTTGTCTGCCCATAAATTGCACCAGTGCTCTCACTTCAATGTTTAAATGAACTCTCCCTTTCTTTTGTAGGAGTCTGATCTCTTGTTGTGATTGTGGTCACACAGAGTTCATCACAGCAGGAAGCCTCAACTGTTGGAAAACATTAATTTCCAAGAACTCTTATCATACTAAACAGTTTCTTATCTGGTGAGGAACGGAGTAGGGTGATCAAACCTTTGCGATCTTCAGATGACCCCAACTTTTATCTAGACAGTGGATCCAACTTGATATCTGGCAGGCAATTACCACTGAACTTAAACTCTGATCTGAGGTTATGAATGAATGTCACGCCCCTGTAGGATGTGGGGGAATAATCACAAGAGTGAAAGGGGGATGTTTCCATATAGAAAAGTGTAGTTGAATGGACAGGGAGGTAGAGAATAGAAAGTGAAAATGCTTTTTCAGTAAGAAGAATTTACACAGAATGAGCCGTAAGCACATCTCACTCTCTCACATTTAAACTAACTGAATCCTTACAAGAATTGAAATTCTTACAATACAATACAATACAATACTTCAACACTTACAAAAAAATACTTTGACATATAGGACACATACTGTACAGATAACTCTGCAGAACACAGAGGGGCTGCTGTGGCTCAGTAGCAAAGCCGGTCGTCTCTCAATAAGAACGTTGGGGGTTTTGGGCAAGACACTAAACACCAAACTGGGGCTTAACAGAATGGGTGAATTTGACATGAATGTCAAAGCACTTTGAGTAGTTAGAAGACTACAGAAAGCACTGTAAAAACTGTATACACTCCCATCTACTATATTGAAATGTATAAATGTGAATTCATCAAGGTTTTGGCTTCTCTCATAGACTGCATAAACCATGGATGTAGTCTCAGTGATATCACCCATTGGTTTCTAAAGCAAAGTGTTGAAGCCTGACGACAGTGGGCGCCATGTTGGAAATGCTGACTCAACCTAACTTTTAGTTGACGTAGCAAGAGGCAGAGTTAAGGCAAGTCTTTAGCCTTCTTGCTAACAGTTAGTTATAAATAATGTCACTTTAAGTGTGTGCAGATACAAAAATTAGCCACATCTTTTTTTTTTTACCAGGCTGTAAACATGTTTATTTTTGCTGAAAAGATGAGCTTTTAAAGGTGACATATCACACTTTTTTTTATCAATATATATTGGTTTAAGAGGTCCCCAAAACATGTCTTCAAAGTTTATTGCTCAAAAAAACACTTTGAAATCAGATTTTGGCATGCCTGAAGAACCCTCTTCTTCAGTCCTCCTCAGAACAGTCTGTTTTCTCTCTGACCACGCCCCCTCAGGAAGTGGATGTGCCCTCGGCTCTCCAGCACGTTGATCTAATGTTTACATGTTGGCTGAATATACACGGCTGCTCACAGACCCGCGTTACTTCAACCCTCTGAATCTGATCCAGAATCTGATCCTGACGGAGAGGCACCTGTAGCAGGACATTTCTGAAGGATTGGTCACAGATTTAGTGTTTCTTGTTGTTTTATTTATCAGTATGTCGACGTGTGTCTTGGTACACAGCTACAGCTACGACATGTAGCTATGTGGCTATGCTAACTAGCACTAGCACATTTCCATGACAAATAAAAATCATCCACTAGATCTTCAAATCTGCAGACGTGGGGAGTAAAACCGACCTTTGTGTTTATTAAGACAGCCTACAACTAGCATGCCTCCCTCCTAAGCTCATTGTTAGCACACATGTGTGCAGGGAATGAAAAATGGAGGAGGGGTTGAGTTGTATTTTATACAGTCTATGGGCTGAACAAGCTCCGAGCTCTGACTTCCTGTTACAGACCGGATATTGTTGTGACGTAACAAAAACAAGGAAGACTGAAACGGCTCGTTTCACACACATTTACAGAAAGGTGGAGAAATCAAAACAGGGGCAGAACGGATTTTTTTCATTCTCGGGGGGTTTGTAGACATGCCAGGGACACATATTTCAGGTAGAGAACCATTAAAAGTCGATTTTGCATGATATGTCACCTTTAAGAATGGGTGTGTATTTGGCTTCTTGGGCATTAGGAGCCATCCTCAAGTGGACACTGGAAGAACTTCAGTTTTTATCTCTTCTTCATTGATTTCATTTCTCAAGACCGTAGGTTGTCCCTTGGCTCGCTTAAAGCTTAATAAATACACTGAAATTCATGGTATATACTAAAGATGACAATGCAAAAAAAATCATGAAATGCATAAATATGAGTTCACCAGATTTGGCTCATCGTCCTCTGCAACTGAGCAGGAGCTCCAGCTGCACATACCGTGACCTAGAAATGTTGAGATGTTGTTAAGCAGAAGAAAGAATAACAGATCACATTTTGATAGAAAAAATACTCTAAGAATAGTTTGAAAAACCTGTTATTTCATTCACATTTTCATAGCACAGGGAAATGGTATTACTTACTTTTAGAGACATTTGACGTCATCAGCCTGCATGCAGAGTGCAGAGCTGATGCAATCAGTTATGATCATTGTTGTTATTGAGTCTGTACTTTTGCCTGCCGTGTGTGAATGCTCAATTCTTTCTTTAAAAATATTTAAAAGAATGCAGAACTGAGATGAAAAACATTGACAAAAAGAAGAGTGTTCATAAATGAGCCACAAGATTTACTACTCTCTACCAAACCAAACGTTAATTTACTGTAATAAATACATTCAATTAATACATGCTGATGTTTTCTCAAACATGCTGTCATGATAGTTAGTCTTTTGATTCTGATTAAAGCTGGGGTTGGTGGTCAGATTTAGATACACTTTTTGTCATACTGGTTAAAATGATCTTTATGTCCTGATGGCAATCATTACATGATGTGTTCCTAAAAAAGAGTGAAAAAAAACTGCTATCTACAGCCGGAGTAAACCTAGGAAAACACTAACCAATCACCGTTTTTTGGCTCCCCAAATTTTAAACCAATCAAATCCCTTCCAGCCGTTCTGCCCTCCTCCTGCGTGTACATTTCCCCGGCGTGCACTCCTCCGAGTCCCTGTCTCCTGCCTCTACTTCCCCTGACTCTATTTACTGCCCCTCTCGCTCGTCCTCGGGCCTGTCCCCTCTGACCTGATGAGGTGCTTTGCTCAGGACTGTAGTCCGGATCAGAGTCTAAAAGCTCTCACCAACAAGCAGAATAATTAATGACGTTCAGTAAGTCCTACAGAAAATATATATTTATTGTAGCGTCCGTTTGGACGCTGTAGTGATGACGAGCCGATTCGTGAACACGTTGAGTTTAATAACCGGTCACTGTCGGCCGTGATCACGCCAACCAACAAAACAACAATCAATGTTTGAATGAATGAAAAACTTCTCTCCTCTCTCCACCTCGCTCACTCTACAGTACACCTCTACTGATGCCTTCACTGACCGTCAACACTGTAGGAATTAAGAACATCTACACTGAACACGTTTAACAAACAGTAGAGCTGTTACAGTATTATATGTATTATAACTTTTCTCCTGATATCGTGTCACCGGTACAACTGGATAATGCTAGCATGATAGTTGTGAGTACTAACAGCAGCCATGTTTGTTTGTGTTTTTAACTTTCACTATGATAATGTTTTGGTGAGGACCGGTTTCGAATCAGTCACGATCATATGGTCGAGAATCAGCGGCGCTCGTGCATGTGAGCGGGGAGGCGAGCAGGGGAGGGGTTAGACAGAGTCATGAGGAAAAGCTACATTCAAATTCATGCTGGTTTACCGAGACTACCAACCCCAGCTTTAATGTCCAAGTGTTCATTTTTCTGAGAAGTTTAGCTTTAATTAGCTAAAATAAAGGACTACAACATCATGGTTGACAGGTTGGCAAATGTGACTATGTTCTTCATTGAATTACCAGACTATAGAAAGTACAGTGAACACAATGAACACCATCACAAGACACATAAGACTTTCAATATTCTAGTGGATCTTCTTCGAACCAACACAAGAGTCTGTTTTGCTGTGGACTGTACCGACCTGAGAGGTCTCAGACCCTTTATTAGTAGATTGAATGTCTGTTTTGGTAAAGGCAAGGCAAGGCAAGGCAGCTTTATTTGTATAGCGCATTTCATACACGAGCGCAACTCAATGTGCTTTACATTAACACATTAAAAGCATTGGAGACATTCAGACAGGCATAAAAGAACACATAAAACAGAAAAGAAAAGGAAAATTAGAAATATATTAAAAATTACATTAAAATTTTAATTTAAAGTGGGTTAAAATAATCTAAGATAGGAAGGCAGAGGCAAATAAGAAAGTCTTAGTCTTTGATTTAAAAGAGGTCAAGGAAAGGGAAAGAACGTCAATTCCACTGCTCCACCAGTCAGATTACATCTGTGCATGCCTCGGCTCCATAAAACATCACCTGCACAATATGTTAGCATTCATCCTGCAATATTTTCGCTTCATAATTTTTACAGAAGGAGAAGCTGGAGGCGAGTCATCCATATTTATTTACTTCCAATGGTCCTGACATGTTAGCAGATTATTATGGCCAAGTTACTCTGTTCAAAATGGAAAACATACCTGAAACATAGGGGGAAATAACAGTGTGTTATGTGATGCTTATTTAGCGACATCTGCTTGATAAGGAAATTCATATGGCTTGAGACAGAAGCAGTCAATCTCAGATCACTTTTCAGATCAGAGTCAACCAAAAATAACACCTTTCTGATTGAACTGTTATTTTTATATCAAAGTTTTTAAAGGTTTTATTATTTGAATACTCATAAATAAGTGACCTTTGAACCTTTAACGTAGTTTTGAATATTATTAATCAATTTTACTCGAGAGATCATTCAGGGGCAACCCTCATTTACAATTATATCAAGTCATTTACAGTGACATTTAAAAAACAAACAACAATGCATCAAGAGTATCAAAAGTCATCAAATATAAAAACAATTAAAGATCAAATAGAATAATACAAATAAAAGGAGGTGTAGGGGATTTACTATAAAAGCACTAAAATAGGAAGGGTCGGTGTTTAAAATGATACAATAAATACACACAGGTAAAGCTAGCTAAAACAGTTGCAGAGCGGGGTTGAAAGGTTAACTATGCTTTTCATTCCTCACCCAGTTTCATCAAAAGGTGATAACTGTAGTTTTAGCTTGATAGAAGCAACACAAAACTAGAGCTCTTCACGGAGATGTACATCATGTAATTGCTGGGCAAAAAACAAGATAAAAGCGAAATAATATATACTAGAACAGGGTCAGGGAGACGGCTTAATGGGTGCCATGGTGTCTGCTGAAAGAAAGGCCCTGCTGATGTGGATGATTGGTCTTCTGACAATGATAGATGGTGTTTCCTGGAGCCTTTCGGGGTCCTGCTGTGCTGCCAGTGACACTTGGGAGTCGCACTAAATGCCTGTGCCCGTGTCAGGGACCTACAATGAAAGCCCGGGGGGAATGTAGGCGAGATAATCCACTGACACACATCCCATCAAAACTTTTACAGCACTGGGCAGCGGAGAGTGACAACAGCTTGAGAGGGACACTATGGTTAGTGCGTCAACAGCTTCTCCTTTCAACTGAACATATTGAAGTGCCAAGAGGAGTGAGTGTTGGTATTTCCTTTTGCAGGAGTTACTGTTATTGCCAATTTTCTTATTGAATTGGCATCCTGAGAGCAGTTATGTACTCATAAACCATTAGGGGGCTGGTTTTAGTTTATTCCTCCTGTATTGAAATTGTACTTAAATTAATTACAATGTGAATAAAAACAAATCATAGGTGCTACAAATGTCCAGTGTTTCCTCTAGCTGCTGATTTAAGGAAGTGTTCTGTTAGTCTAAAAATCATGTATCACAGGCTAATAGCTATTTTAACCTTATGATATACTAATAAAAATCTTAATTGGTACTTATGACACAAGTTTCCTCTGTAATGAGTTTTAATCAAAGTTTCTCATCCTTGTCAAAACCTGTAAAGGCCCCAATTAAAAGGAAGAGGTTTGCTGAAGGGAGATGCTCTAAACTCATTTAGATGTCAAAGAGACCTTCAGCTATGGCAGACACAATAGAGCACAGAGTAATATGAGCCTACAGAAGAAAGATGGATCTCTCTATGAGTGAAATTTTACAATTATTAGGGTACATATCTCTGCTCTCCATTTCAACCAGGGGCCAATCTTTGGGCGGCATTTCATTATCGGGACAGGGATTGTCTCCATAATGAATTCATCAATGGCGCTAAGATAAATGGCTTGACAAGAAAGAGATGGGGGCCCATCTTCGCGATCTGATGTAGGAAAGTGTCTCTCAAATATATTGTCTTATTAGGAAAAGGGACAGCTATTTGGACACGGCGACCATATGAACATCTTTTTCCATTTAGCATGTTTGAAATATTAATGGCAACATGATTTGACCTATTCTGGAAACACGTCCCTCGGAATGATAGAGTTAGCTCATTCATACAGACAGGACCTCTGATCTTATTGTGGTTCTCACGAAAATTCAACAGAGAAAGAGGATAACCCTGTTTTTAAATTCTTTTTCATGGTAATATCTGTTGATGTTCTCTTTGGAAAATATAAAAATATTTTTCCTTCAGTGTTTCCAGCCTTATGAAAACCGTAATATTAAACTATTTTTAAGCAGCAGAAGCATTTTTGTTAAACAGCTATTGGCATCCATATTATGCAAAAGTCTGGTTTTATATAATCATACCAAAACCAAGAAAATAGAAAACATATAATATTTAAAGATTGATGAAACATGTTCAGAAACAACATTTTAGCTCAGCCTCCCTAATCTTCACAAGTGTTGCTCATATCACAGTTCTTCAAGGAAGAGTTTTGAAAATATGTTTATTTGCTTTCTTTTTGGAAGTTAGATAAGACAACTGATACTTGTTTCATGTCTTTCTGTTTAGTATACAGCTACCTCCAGCAGCGAGCAAGCTTGAGCCTGGAGACTGGATGCAGAGAAGCTCAGAAGTTGTGTTTTGTTCATCCAATCCGTGAAATAAACAATATTTTAACACAACAATACAGCTTCATGCTAGGGCCAAAAAAAAAAAATCTAATTTGAGAATAAAGTTGTGAATTAGCAGGGTAAAGTTACAAACTTACAAGAATAACTTCTGAATATTAAGAGAATAAAGTCTCATAATATTCAAAATTTTTCTATAAATGTATTTTTTTAGACCCTTAACCCTCCTGTTATGTTCATTTCTCAGAAACAGCAATAATGTTCCTGGGTCAATTTGACCCAAAGCATTTTCAATTATACAAAAGTGTCAGAACCCCCCAAAAAATCCCAATAATTTAAAAAAAAAATCAAATTTTTAACTCCATTACTAACCATTTAAATCAATATTTAGTGCAATGGTGTTCTTTCATTCTCACAGATCATGTTTCAATGAGAATAACTTGCACGTTTTTCATGAAAATGAATGTTAAAACTTGTTTTAATATATATTGGAAAGACCTAAATATAAATACAATAGTTCAGGTTCAGGTTCAAGTTCAGGTTACTTTATTTGTACCAGCAGGTAAACTTGTTTTGCAGCCAGTGAGATGTTCGGTCAATACAAAATTACATGATATATGTCAGACAGAATAAATTACTTAATGTGCAAAACATACAAAAATATCCTGAAAACAATCTAACACTAAAAATGGTAGAATGAATACACATGATAAAATAGTTTTACATGACATAGATTTTTGTTTATTTTATTTTACATGTTGAATTCTGTCGCATGCTGGACAGATTTGTATGCTGTATTTAGCTACTTTAGAAGGCACATATTGCCTAAAATGGACTTTAAAAAGGGTCAATTTGACACGCAACATTGGGGCGGCAGTAGCTCAGTCCATAGGGACTTGGCTTGGGAACCAAAGGGTCGCCAGTTCGAGTCCCAGTATGGAAGAAGTTTGGCAAGTGGACTGGTGGCTGGAGAGGTGCTGGTTCACCTGCCTGGGCACTGCCGATGTGCCCTTGAGCAAGGCACCAAACCCCCAACTGCTCTGGGTGCGCTGGTTGACGGCAGTATCCTCACTCTGACATCTCTCCCTAAGCATGTTCACTGCATGTGTGTGCATTTGTATGTATATACCAAAAAAACTGTATGTGTAGCATGTCCAGAATAGCATGAGTGAAAAAATTAAATTTCCCCCCTGGGGATCAATAAAGTACCTTTCTTCTTAACATAACAGGAGGGTTAATGTGGCTCTGATTCTCCATCATATCACACAGGGAGGGATATGTGCCAGAGTACTAATATTAGGAGAAGCTACCTGGCTGCTAGCACAGGCTTCACATTTACTCCACATTCAAAAATAGTCTTTAAATCTAACATTTAGCAAGAAAGGTAATGAGAAAACATCATTTTTTAACAATTCCTACAACTAAATGGCAAAAAAGGTGATTTTCGGAAGAATCACAAGGCTAACATCTGAGCTCAGGTTTGGTGAATCTAACACACAGATTGATGGTTATTGAAATAGTGTCAGTTATTATATCATTTTCAAGCAGACCTTTTGAAAAGGCCTTTAACCAAGTTAAATATAGTTGATTTCCACAATGATTTGAAATATTGTAACCCTCATTCACTGCTCTGCTTATATAAGCTCAATTGTATTCTACACAGGGTTGCACTTTGCCATGATTTCGGTTTTCAAGTTGAGTTAGGGTTTTTTTACCGTAGCAGGAAAAGGATGCTCAGAACTGAAGTCTATTTTTGTGTCTGTGTGGAGGGGGGGTTGACTTGCATTCAAGTAGAACTATATGAAAGTGAAGGACAGAGTTATGAATTATGTAGGAGTGAAGAAAATCCTGCTGACAACAAAAAACAGACTCCTCAAGCACAGCTATACTGCAGCAGCAGGGCTGCACAGACTCCACCAACTCCTCGGGAGAAAAAAGTAAGCAGACAAAACTCATTTATAAATTAAAATGATAGTGTTCTTTTTCTTATCTTATAAATGTTACACAGTATGAATGTGGAGCATCTAATACAACATTCAGAACTTCTTCCTGTCGTATCAAAAGAACAGATCCAAAGAACAGAGGTGGGTTAAAAAGCTGCTTGTATGCCCCTCACTGTCTTCACGATGCAGTGAAATCATCTGATTGATTGTAATCTGTATGTTTGTAATGCTGCGTGCTGCAGGTTCTCCAACAAAGGCATGACAAGTCACATTTAGGGGCTGAGCTTGTTTGTTGTCAGCTGCACACTGAGCTTACGCAGGTCTCTGGGATGCTGCAGTCATCTCCGTAATTACACTGTCATTTCCTGCACGTGTAGCGCTCTGCTTAACCTCTGCAGCACACCAAGCGTCTAATCTGTTTCAAGAGAATGACTTGTAATCAGCAAAGTGTGCACATGTACTGTAAATGCATAGAGTTACTGTGATCCTATATGCACGCGGTGCTGTTACAGTAACAGCCTGCAGACAAAGCTTTGAACCATTTGTTTTCACGCCATCACATTACTGTTAAGGGACAGAGATATTTGCTTGTTATCGTTAATTGTTCTCCCTGTGGTATTCAGTGCAGCCAATTATAATGTCTTGTGTGAGACATTTATATCTGCAAAAGGTCACATTGTTCCAGTTCTTGCACATATTTATCAACCAGTCACAGCTACAGCCCTCATAATAATCAGCCGGTAGGTGAACATTCTTCAATCAGATGCTGTGTTACATTTCTGACTCATATCAAAATGTGCTATGCGAATATACAATATGATCTTTCATTATGTCAAACACTGTTACAAGCAAATCTGTAACCTAACTCATTTTATAATTGTCACAGAGTGCACAAGCAGAATTAATTTGCATGCACACTTCCGTACCAAGTATCCTGTTTAATTGCAGTCACAGAGGCAGGTCATCCACCTAACACAGCTAATCAGTGTATATCTTGATTTTAATAGTTCAAAACCTTTGTTAGAGCCCTTTGAAAACAAAATCACTGTGACGTGCCCCTTAAATGCCCCCTGCTCTTTCTGCTCGCTGCAAACAGACCACATCATTATTATGCCTTTGTGTGAACCAGGCACAGTTTTTAATGTTGTGACATCAAATTGTGTGGTGTCACTGGGAGCTGGGTGTAAGGCAAAAGAGGTCAAATATCTTGTTGATGCAAGCTCCTAATGCAGGGCTGTTTCTTTCACACACTGACCCTTTTATTGGACACGTGTCATGGAGCAAAGATATCAGCAGGGTAAATAACAACAATAAAGCATGCCACCACCAAAACTTGGATTAAAGGCTGACTTTAATAGATCACAGCGAAGAAGCTACTCAGCTATGTACAAAAACCCAACCCAGCATGAGGTCATCTCCAAGTCATTCAGCACCAGGCATGCAGTGCAAGATAGAAGAGGGGCAACCACCCCCTGTATGGGGTGCTGTTTGTAATGTTGTGCACACCAAAAATAACAGCAAAATTTCTGCACATTTAGCTCAAAAACGTCATAAAAATGTAGAGTGGCCCCTCAGATAACTATGTAGGCATACACGGAAGAGGATATAGGCATGGGAACTAAATGTACAAATGTGCTGAGGGGGGCTGTGTGGGTGGGTACAGGCTGGCGTGCCTGCACACACGAGTGCCCCTAAACGTACATGTAACTTATTATTTGCATTACTTATTTCTGTTTATCAACACACGACCTATATATTTCATTTTGCTTTGATTCTTGTTATTTGTCTATCAGATAAATCATTTATTTTCATTGTTTTTGGGAGGCCCTGGGGAGGGGGACAAAAAAGTGTGGGGGGGGCTGCAATGGAGATGGATGATGAAAAGAGGGACAGATATGGACACTGGCAGACTGTGAAATGGTTGAAAACTTTGTCATGATGATTGAAAATTATGTAAAACTGTTGTTGTCTGTCTGAATGCGGTGCTCTGAAAAAAAAAAATGTAGAGTGAATTCTTTTTATCACATTTAGAGGAATATTTGTGATCTTCTTCACATTTAATTTTGTTGTGAAAAAAAGTTAAAAAATCATTGTTAAATCCAAATGCTTAATCTCAAGCTAAATGTTAAATATAAATATAAATCTTCAACATTAAATCTAAGATTTAAATATAAATCCAAATGTTAAATGTTGCTCCGGGATCCTAAATATTTAGCTGATATGCAAATTCACACTGCCGCCTATGGGAAGTACCAAAATAAAAGCATCATATTTATATGCATTTATATTTAATATTTATATTTACATTAAGCATTTGGATTTAACAATGATTTTAGCTTAATATTTTTTTCACAACAAAATTAAATGTGAAGAAGATCACTAATATTCCTCTAAATGTGAAAAAAATGTGACTTTTAAAAATTCACTCTACATTTGTATGACGTTTTGGAGCTAAATGCAGAGTTGTTTATTAATTGTATTTAATAATGATAACAATAATAATTTATTAAGCTGTTATTTTCAGTGTGCATAACTTTATAAACTGCGTCCCATACACCTGGCCACATCCCAGCACTGTCAGATTTAGGATTCTCTTGTTAAGTCCTATAAAATGTGAGGATTTCAAACTCTGAATAAGAGTTATAGTTGTGGTTGTCACATTTTATATAGCTTATTTTTTTCTTGCCAAAGTGGATTGTTTCATTTATTTTGCAATATTTTTTCAGAAATGTTTGTTTAATTTATTTTTGATGTCCTCTGTTTGTTAAAAATGACTTCTCTATGATGATTATAGAAATGTCAGTCAAACAGTGAAAAATGAACAAAGACATTTTATTCTAGGTATTAAATACAGAGAGCTTCAGGTTCAGATTCAGGTTACTTTATTTTTCCCCACTTGTTTTGCAGCCAGTGAGATGTTAGGTCAATACATAATTACAAGATAGATGTCAGACAGAATAAACTATTTAATGTGAAAAACATACAAAAATATCCTAAAACTAATCTAACAATAAAAGTGGTGAAATGAATAGATATGAAACATGATAAAAGTGCTAAAGGTTCCATTTAAAACACATATCAGAAAACAGTCAACCAATAAAAACGATAGAGCTGGAGAGGAGCAGAATAAAACCAGAGGGTAGCAAACATCCTCTGGGAACCATGATTGTCCACAAATTTACTTCATAATAGATATTAAAGATGGGTTAATTAAAAGCTCTGACCTGCTTATGGCATCAGGTGAAAAGTTAAGGGGTTGTCAAAGTGATCAGGAGTCTTCCTCTGGGCACCATGAATCACTGTATTACATTTCCCAACAATACATCAATAGTTCATCTTCAGTCTGGACGAAAATTGATGGACTGACTGACCCAGATTACCATCCCCAGAGACAAGCCAACACTGAAGCTAAAAATATTACCAGGTAGATGTTTGTTTGTTTGCTTGGCCACAGACCACATAGACAGAAAGTACAAGTACTTCTGTGCCAAGAGCTACAGCACATCACGGTCTGTCAAAGATACTTGTGCCGTTGTTTTTATTTCCTGCAGCTGAAAAAGTACACCCACAAACAGATTGTATTTGCACTTAAGTATACACAGGTAAGGTGAGGTGAAGCTCTTAATTGCTTGTGTTCACATAACAGTGTGACACCCTATTTAGCATTTCTGCAATTCAAAACACAAGTTGTAGCTTAGTTCATTTCAAGTTCATACCAGTGCAGGTGTGATAGCTTCAGTGGGACTCAGTACATGTTATATTTGTTTACATCCTGGGTAGTTGTTTCAGGGCAGTGGGCTTCACAGCAACTGAACAACAATCATCTATAATCCTAGGTCGTAAGGGTAAGTGCATTTACTCGGCTTCTTCTCGTAGGCAGGCAAAGCAGCTCGATGCGCGGGCTTTTGTTGTCCTGTTTAGTTTAGTAAGTAGATGGCCCGAGGCAGGAAACAGGCTCCGTGTCTAGCTGTTGTCCGCTCAGTACGCCAAAGACAGAAACCCAATGGGAGCAGTTCAAGCTGGCAGCATGGGTCAGGAGATATTTTCTGCAGAACACAGGCTCTGAGAGCAGAGCGAGTGGGAGTGTGCTGTCTGTGTATTTCATAAGATGGTGGCAGAGTCTGAGAGCTCATTCTGTCATTCGTTTGGAGGGTTAAAAAGCTTTCAGAACACACCCTGATGGTTAAATCACTGTGATCCGAGAGAGTGGAGCAGCCATTAGAACTGGGCCCAGTAAAACCTGAGACGTCTTTCCTTTTTGTGCTGAGTAATATGTTTCAGGGTACTACATTTAGTTAAATAAACAACATTATTAAAGGTAATGTCAATTACATTTTCACTATAATCAATCAAACTAATCTCTGGGACAATTTAACATCCAGCAGGCAGAGTGTTCCCTTTGTGTTGATCTTAAAAGGCTTGGATATAAGGCAGGACTTTGACTAGATGAAGAGGTTGGGTAAAAGGTTGGAGAAACTATCTGCATATCAACCAATGGAGAGGGGAACACTTTAAGAAGCTCTGTTAGCCAGAATTTTCAAAAAGCATCTCTTGAGGATGACCTTCATGTTAGCTCTGCTTTGCAAATATGAAAAATCATATTAACATACAATTTGTTCATCCATTTATGTCTTGATATTGACATTTGAACTAGCCTCACTAAAGAGCTTTGAATTCATGAGTGGAAGTCAACAGCACTGTTATTTTATAGCATAACAATTGCAGCTATTATTGCTTAGAAAGACGTTGAGAATGAAACAGTTCAAGAGTGCCCTTTCCAGGTTTTGTGGAAACCGAATCAATTACTTGCACTGGTACGGTATATTTCATCCAGAATTTATAGCTCTCAGCAGATTTTCTTGACCTCAACTCTACCTGCACTAATAGAACAAAGAACATGCATAACTCCAACCCTGTAAGACCCACTGTTCTAAAGAGTCAACCTGAACTCTGAGACAAAATTCAGTTTCTTTTATATAAATATCTCAGTGTGAAGTTAAAGCTGCAGTAAGGTGATTTTATCTGGTTATAAAACAGACTGAAATGAATATTGATGCCTCTTTATGACCTACAAAAACAAACAGGAGCATCAGCATGTGGTAGAACTATTTGTGTATAGTTATTTTTCTTGCATAAAACCACTTTTACTGCCACTGGGAAGGTGTCAGACAAAGTGTTTAATGTTGTAATATTAAACCTGCACACATTGTAAAGGTGACATATCACGCTTTTTCCATCAATATATATTGGTCTAAGAGGTCCCAAAAAACATGTCTTTAAAGTTAATGCTCAAAAAAACACTTTGAAATCAGATTTTGGCATGCCTGAAAAGCCCTCTTCTTCAGCCCTGCTCAGAACAGTCTGTTTTCTCTCTGACCACGCCCCCTCAGGAAGTGGATGTGCCTCGGCTGTCCAGCACGTTGATCTAATGTTTACATGTTGGCTGAATATACACGGCTGCTCAGAGAACACGTTACTTCAACCCTCTGAATCTGATCCAGAAATCTGATCCTGACGGAGAGGCGCCTGCAGCAGGACCTTTCTGAAGGATTGGTCACAGATTTAGTGTTTCTTGTTGTTTTATTTATCAGTATGTCGACGTGTGTCTTGGTACACAGCTACGAACATGTAGCTATGTGGCTATGCTAACTAGCGCTAGCACTTATCCATGATAAATAAAAATCATCCACTAGATCTTCAAATCTGCAGGCCTGGGGAGTAAAACCGACCTCTGCCAGAAAGGCAGCAGGACCTTTCTGAAGGATTGGTCACAGATTTAGTGTTTCTTGTTGTTTTATTTGTCAGTATGTCGACGTGTGTCTTGGTACACAGCTACAGCTATGAACATGTGGCTATGTGGCTATGCTAATTAGCGCTAGCACTTATGCATGACAAATAAAAATCATCCGCTAGATCTTCAAATCTGCAGACGTGGGGAGTAAAACCGACCTTTGTGTTTATTAAGACAGCCTACAACTAGCATGCCTCCCTCCTAAGCTCCTTGTTAGCACACATTTGTGCAGGTAATGAAAAACGGAGGGGGGATTCAGTATTATTTTATACAGTCTCTGGGCTGAACAAGCTCCGAGCTCTGACTCCGTGGCAGACCGGATATTGTTGTTACGTAACAAAAACACGGAAGTCTGAAACGGCTCGTTTCACACACATTTACAGAAAGGTGGAGAAATCAAAACAGGGGCAGAATGGATTTTTTTTCATTCTCGGGGGGTTTGTAGACATGCCAGGGAAACATATTTCAGGTAGAGAACCATTAAAAAGTCAATTTTGCATGATATGTCACCTTTAAGTAGCAGATTAACAGATTAACAATTTTCAAACTAAAGATGAAACCCGTACAGAAAATAAAATTAAACCTGTGCAATCATTACATTTATGCATTTGCAACATTTATAGTTAGACCTCCATAAAAAATGTAAATCAAATACTTACAAAAGAAAGAACTTAAGCTTTACATAATCACATTTTTTTTCTTAACCCTCCTGTTATGTTTGTTTCTTTGGAACAGCAATAATGTTCCTGGGTCAATTTGACCTGGGGCATATTTAATTATCCAGAAGTTTCAGAAGCCCAAAAAATCTCAATAGACTTTTTTATAATCTAATTGTTAACTCCATTACTAACCATTTAAATCAAGATTTTGTGCATTAGTGTTCTTTAATCCTCACAGATCATGGTTCAATGAGGATAACTCACTCGTTTTTCATTAAAATTAATGTTAAAACTTGTTTTAATGTACATTGAAAAGCCCTAAATATAAATACAATAGTTTTACATGACAGATTTTTGTTTATTTTATTTTAAATTTTGAATTATTATTCTTTTTTTGTGAAGTGATGTTGATACATTAACAACACGCCTCTTCTGTGACATCCTGCCCAGATTTTTATGCTGCATTTACCTGGTTAAGAAGGCATATATTGCCTAAAATAGATTTTAAAAAGGGTCAATTTGACCCGCAACATAACAGGAGGGTTAACATATTTTGATTAAAACCAGTACAACTTAGGATGATCATAAAGCAACCAGTGCCATGAAGCAGCACTGACCTCTAAAGGCACAGCAGTAGTTGTAGTGAGGCTGTGCAAGTTTGAGCAGTCAGTGCAAAACCGTAAAGGTGCAAATGTAAATAGTAAAAGAACAAATGGATGAAGTGAAATTATGTGCAATGGCAACACTTCAAGTCCAGAGTAAATAACTCATCAGTTTGTTTGTTTGTTTGTTTGTTTGTTTGTTCCCCCCGTGCCATCACAGAGTGAAGTCAGACCGTTGTATGGCCAGGGGGACAAAGAGTTTCTGAGTCTGTTGGTAGAGCCAGATTGGGTCAGCAGTGTGCAACTGAACACGTTCCTCTGCCTTGTAAATGTGCAGACGGTGGTGGGCTTTGTCCAAAATGAAAGCAGTTGAGTCCAGGTCTACGCCCCCCACAGAGCGAGCCCTCCTCACCAGTCTGTCCAGTCTCGCTGAGTCCCTCTTCCCGCTGCTTCCTCCCCAGCACACAGCAGCATAAAAGAGAACCCCAGACTGGTTTAACATCAGGAGTTTTTTTTGCAGATGCTGAAGGATGGCAGCCTTCTCAGGAAGTACAAGTGGCTCAGCACTTTACTTTGGAGGGTGTCCATGTTGGCTGGCCACAAAAGAAATATACAGATGTTGTGCTATTCCTATCCATAATTCATATCTTAAAGGTAAAAAATATGCAATTAACCCTTTGTATTAATCCTTAGATGTGTATATTTCAGAGACGTTCCTCTTCAAGTTAGACCCAGTGTTGAAATATTATAACATTATCATCAACATAAGTTAAGTTTACATTGTTTATGCATCCTAAGCCAGCTCCTGGTTGGCCTCCTGATCTGTTAAAGAGTCCTTGAGTGGAGCAATGCCTTCAAACACTTCCCATGCTCTTTTAATTGTGCCTGCTCCATTTGTTGGTGATTACATTAAATCTTCAACTGCTTCAACAGCTTTTTAAATAACATTTATTCTGAGGATTAATGGCACAAAGGTGTGTTTTCTGGCATCCGAGCAGCATTAAAGACCTCAATCATTCTTCAAATCAACGTATACAAGAAAGAACATTGTTGTTAAGTCATCACAAAACTTAATGAGCTGCATTTGGCATTCAGCTGTGCAGTGAAGTCTATTCCCTCAGCTTTTCTGATCATCAATCTGGGGTTTGATTTTTCCATTGAACCACTATTTATTTTGATTTTTTACCCCCTCACGTCTTATGTCATGATTTAAATGACAGCAGCAGATATCTGTGATGAAGCAGTTCAGCCTCAGGGTATTTTTCTTCTTGGTTTTTGTTGTCTTTCTTGGTTCTTTTGGGCACATTGATGTGATCTAAGGATGTATTTTAATCAAGCAGCTACCTCTGGTTTTGAAAAATGAAAGCAATGTGGAAGAGCAAAGGCCTGCAGCTTTTTGAGGGTCCACTTAAGGCCAGATCCAAAAAACATTGAAGCCTGTATTAAAATGCCCATTCTACAGCAAAATTATACATAATTACAGCTTGGTATAAAAATGGTTTTGGTCTGAATAGCTTGTTTCTTTGGAATGGTTTGCCAGGCATCAAGGCTCCACTCCACCTCTGTGGAGTTAGGATTAGTCAGCATTTCCAATATGGTGACCACCATATTTGGGGCCCATTCAAAAACCATTGGGAAATGTCTTTTAATTGCAATAATGTTCCAGAAATTACCCAGATGAATGGAACCATTCATGTAAGATTATCTCTTGCGAGTTGATAATGGTTATAAGTCACTTGTATTAAATGTAAGAGTAGGTATGTGTCAGGCTGGCTATAATGAAACAAAATATCATTCAATCAATCATCAATCTTTATTTGTATAGCGCCAAATCACAACAAACGTTATCTCAAGACGCTTTTACAATCATAGGAGGTCTAGACCCAACTTCAAGACAGGGTAAGACTCAGTCTTACCCCACCTTAATCCACCATGAGCATTGCACCTCCCAATATTTAGCTAGTTACAGTGGCAAGGAAAAACTTCCTTTTAACAGGCAGAAACCTCAGGCAGAACCAGACTCATGTTAGACAGCCATCATGCCTCGACCGAGTTGTGTCTGGAAAGAGGGATTTTATTCAGTGAAAATACTCAACAAAAGTCCCATAAGCAGTTCTTCGAAGAATATTTTCCCATGGGGAGGGGCTGTTTAAAAGAATTGTAATGCAGAATGCATATGGTGAATACTGGAAGGGAAAAACCTGTTAAGGATTGAGCTCACATTCTGGGGAAAACATTATTTCTGTGCAGTGGTGAATAAAAACACAAACAAATCCTGAAGACAGCCAGATTTAGAAACTAACCTTCAGCGCAGGCAGCAAGGAGAAAAGATCCAGAGAAAAGCACAGCTTTTCCTGTAACACATAATAAATACCTGCTGCGTTTGTATCCCAGGCACACATATATTACCGATGTTCACAATGCCAGGTCTTGGTACATCAAAGGGAACAGTCCTTAGAAAACAGTACTGGAGGATGGAGGTGTCTGCAGGCCGTGATGGTGGTGTCAGGTTGCCTGCTAAGTATAGCCAGCAAAGAGAAAGGAATGATTATGCAATGAGCGGGGTAAATCTGTTCCTCCGAGCACAGATGCAGAGAATGTTGCTGTCTGTGCAAATAAACTCTGATGGGTAAGTGGGTCAAAATGATGGCAGTTCAAAACATTACCAGATTATCATTTTTGTCTTTTCCCACTGCTGTGCGATGATTACTGAGTGGGGTAAAATATTGACTTTGAGATTCATGGCTCTTGATTACCCATATGAAGTCTCAAGGGCACGTAAACTAGTTACACCATGTTATTGATATTATTATTGATGGCATTATGGAGGGGTATGCTGCATATGGAAATAACAGCAAGCTTTAAATAACTTGTGTTTTAGTTGCAAGGTTGACTCATGCCTTTGATGATACGTGTCTCAGGGGAATACACCACCTTGCACAAAATAAAACAAAATATAGAAGAAAAATTTTCCAGGCCAAGAGGAAGAAATGTAAACTTTTATTTATTTATTTAGGCTGAACTTGGGTGGCTTGGGAATTTGAAGACAGAAAATGATGCAGAAAAAAAAGCCCCAGCATCCATAGAGCTGTACAAGGTTAGGACATATTAGAAAGAAAACAAATAGGACTGCAGCATTTTAATCTCTTAACCCTTAGCTAATAATTTCACACAACATTTTGCCATATATTCAAGGTAAGCAAACAGTTATTTTACTGCACAGACACAGCTTCATCTGTACAACATATTACAGGAAGCGCCAAGGGAAATATAACAAATAACCTGCAGCGTACAGTATAGCAACAGGATATTACATCTAAGGAAGCAAGTTGCTGACTCAGGGAACCTCCGAGGCGGACGGCCTCTCCTGCCTCACAAAGGCACAATTGATCCAGTCCGAGCACCCAGCGAATAACCAAAAGCTGCAAACTGGATACAGCAAGGACAAAATAGGACCCTCCAGATTTAAAGCCTTCATACCGATATAATCACACATTTCCCCACCAGCCAATTTGTTCTCTAAATTGCTTAGTGTTAACTTTGATATCCATTTGCATTTGCAAATGCTATATTAAGAAATATTCATGTGTGGTGATTTTGATGACACTGGCCTTCCTTCCTTATTGTCTGGGTTCCACTGCTGTATGATATAAAAATGTCCGTTCAACATTTTTTTGCCTCTTAATATTGTTTTCCTTTCTTTCTAACTTCATTTAAACCCAATATGCAGAAAAAAAATGGCCTGTTGCTCCAATTGGGTTTGCATGTAGTGCATACTTGCTACATGAAAGTCATATCCAAAATGACTGAACAAATATAGAAATTTCTGTTTCTGTTTTTTGGTCAACTTATTGGTCTATTTCTGTACAGAAGGCCTGATTTATACTCTTGCCTTTAGTACCAGCTGTGGATCCCAATCCTTAGCATGGGTATCCAATGCCATAACTTGAGTGCATCGTCCTATAATGTAACAACACATCATTGTTTGGCACCAACGAGTCTAATAGAAAGGACCGTACAACAGCTACCCAGGGTGAGTCCCTCCATCTACTGACTGGCTGCAGTTTATAGATCTATAGTATCGGTCTTAAAGCCCACCTCCTCCATTATAACAGATATTTTTCTCAAACATGCTTTCTGTCATAGCAGCTACAATCTAAAACTGTGATTTAGTTGCAAGGGTTTGTTATCAGAGAGGTTTAGTTTTAGTTATTTGATGACTAAAAGATGAATGATTGACAGCCCTGCTGACAATCCCTTCAGCGATCTTTACCTGATTTGCAGACTAGAGGGGGAGCAGTGAGAGAGAACCCACTAACACAAGGGTCATTGTACCTTCCATAACCGTGTATCTGCTTCAAGACAGCGCAACAATCAGTTCTGCTGTGAACTGAACCAACTTGAGGGATCTTTGACATTTTATCAGTGAGTTAAATGTGCGTTTTGGTTGGTGAAAGGTTTGTGATGTCAGTCCTGCAGCTAGATTTCTTCTGCACTTGCAATGCAATATACCAAATGCAAATTTGAGATTGGAATTCTAGCTATCTCTTAAAGCAGGGGTTCTCAAACTTTTTGGAGCCAGGGACCCCTTACAGGTGAGAAAATTGTCCAAGGACCCCCTCATAATTGTAACACAGATTAAGCAGATTAGTGATCAAAAGCTGCGGCTCTGAGAGCCGATGCTTTCTAGTGAATCAGAAGAGCCAGCTCACATCGAGAGAGAGAGCCGGCCCCCAGTTTTTTCCTTTGCTGCTTAGCTTTCACAGTGCTCAGCCCCAGCTCCGCTCACAGCAGAACTTTGTTTTGATTGGTCAGCATGGCAGCCATGTGGCCAATCACATGTGAGGATAAAGGATACAGGTGATGGAGGGGAGGCTGTGTATCGCTACATCTGTTCCTTCTGAGAGGGTTAGGGTTAGTGTTCTTCTCAAAGACCGGGCAAATACTCACTGAGGAGAAATCGGATCAGCCCATCCAAGCTGAGGCATCTGATTTTTCTCAATGCCAACCTGAGGACATTAATAATGTTTGGTTCTGGTTCTGTTTGCTTGAGTTAGTTCTGGTTCAGTTTGCTCCAGGTTGGTTCTGGTTCTGATTCTGTTTGATTGAGTTTGGTTCTGGTTCTGTTTGCTTGAGTTTGGTTCTGGTTCTGGTCCTGGTACTGTTTGGTTGAGTTGGTTCCAGTTCCGTTTGCTTTACTTGGTTCTGGTTCTGGTTCTGTTTGCTTGACTTAGTTCGGTTCTGGTTCGAATTCGGTTCTGGTTCTGTTCGTTTTCTGGTTCTGGCTCTGGTTCGGTTCTGATTCGGTTCTGGTTCGGTTCTAGTTCGTTTTTTGTTCGGTTCTGGTTCGGTTCTGGTTCGGTTCTGGTTCGGTTCTGTTTCGGTTCGGTTCGGTTCTGATTCGGTTCTGGTTCGGTTCTGGTTCAGTTCTGGTTTGGTTCTGGTCTGGTTCTGTTTGCTTGACTTGGTTCGGTTCTGGTTCTGTTTGTTTGCTGGTTCTGGCTCTGGTTCGGTTCTGGTTCGGTTCTGGTTCAGTTCTATTACGCTTTTTGTTCGGTTCTGGTTCGGTTCTGGTTCGGTTCTGGTTCGGTTCTGGTTCGGTTCGGTTCTGGTTCGGTTCGGTTCTGGTACAGTTCTGGTTCGGTTCTGGTTTGGTTCTGGTTTGGTTCTGGTTTGGTTCTGGTTTGGTTCTGTTTCTGTTTGCTTGAGTTTGTTTCTGGTTCTGTTTGCTTGACATAGTTCGGTTCTGGTTCAAATTTGGTTCTGGTTCTGTTTGCTTGACTTGGTTCGGTTCTGGTTCTGTTTGCTTGAGTTCGGTTCTGGCTCTGGTCCGGTTCTGTTCGGTTCTGGTTCGGTTTTTGTTTGGTTCTGGTTCGGTTCGGTTCTGGTTCTGGGTCTGGTTCTGGTTTGGTTCTGGTTTGGTTCTGGTTTGGTTCTGGTTTGGTTCTGGTTTGGTTCTGGTTTGGTTCTGGTTCGGTTTGCTTGAGTTTGGTTATGGTTCTGTTTGCTTGAATTTAGTTCTGGTTCTAACCCTAACCTTAATCATAACCCTAACCCTAACCCAAATCCTAACCCTAACCCTAACCCTAACCCTAACCCTAATCCTGACCCTAACCCTAACCCTAACCCTTATCCTAGCCCTAACCCTAATGTTAACCCTAACCCTAATCTTAACCCTAACCCTAACCCTAATCTTAACCCTAACCCTAACCCTAACCCTAATGTTAACCCTAACCCTAATCTTAACCCTAACCCTAACCCTAATCTTAACCCTAACCCTAACCCTAATCTTAACCCTAACCCTAACCCTAATCTTAACCCTAACCCTAACCCTAATCTTAACCCTAACCCTAATCCTAACCCTAACCCTAACCCTAATCTTAACCCTAACCCTAATCTTAACCCTAACCCTAATCCTAACCCTAACCCTAACCCTAATCCTAACCCTAATCCTAACCCTAACCCTAACCCTAATCCTAACCCTAACCCTAACCCTAACCCTAATCTTAACCCTAATCTTAACCCTAACCCTAATCCTAACCCTAATCCTAACCCTAA